>NW_020838020.1:1465135-1743472 GCF_003676395.1 Aethalodelphis obliquidens | reverse complement strand
TCTTTCTTTCTTTCTTTCTTTCTTTCTTTCTTTCTTTCTTTCTTTCTCTTATTCTTTTTCATTCCAAGAGATCAATTCCAATTTGCAATTGTTCACTGCAGCAATTTTACTATTTCATGTTTATGATTTAAATTTTTATTTCTGCTATTCAATTTAGAATTTTTAATGATTATTTTTCTTTTTCCTTTTACATGGTTTTACATTTTCATTGTATATGCTTTGTGATGTTCATAAATTTTATGGATCCTGTAATGTTATTAGTTTCATTTCAGTCTCCTATATGTTGTTATAATTTTGTTTTTCTGAAAAACAAATGTTTCCTATGTCCCATGTTAGAATTGTACTCATCACTCACAACATAAATCCAAGTAACAACAAAATAACATTCTCAACTGGGACAAATAATGTGTTTTAAAGTTTAATTTCAGCTCAGTCAGTAGCCAAAATTCTTTGGATTCTAAATATGTTTTTAAGATCAATTTACTAGTCTCCACCTACTTCTAAGAACTTGATAATGCCCTCCCGCATTCCAAAGTTATTAAGAATTTCTACATACTGGTTTATTGATTATATTCATTTAACTTTCTTTCTTTGTAGCTGTATATTTTCAAAGAAAATGACTTACATTTATCCATCAAAATCCAGTGTCTGTCCAACAATAATAGCATGTTAAACTTAAAGGAAATCTACAAAGGTAACCAAAACATTTCTGGGACACAAAATGTAGTTATATAGTTAATTGAAGTTTGCTTGAGAGAGAAGGTAGATTATTGTGCAGAGAGACAATCAATCAAGTTTATTAAATTATCCCTGTATTGATAACATTCTACTCCATTCTATGTTGGATCAGTCTCCTATTAGGACCATCTCCAAATATGTGCAGATTTTCATGAATTCCCTCATGTGATGATTGTGAAGAAGTGTGACCAGGTGTCATATTTTCCTCTCTTGGCACTCCTGAAACTTTCTGCAATGTGAAACTAGCACCAGTTACAGTGCCCTTTAAATATCAGGAAATAATACATTTTAAATGTAAATATTTTTAATTGAAAAGAATACATAGGTAGATTTATATAAATACCAAACCCCAAGGGATTCTTTTTGTGAATAACACTTGAACAAATCTTGAACATATTTTTTCTTAAAGTGAGCATGTGCAAACATAGTGTGTGCTTATTTCTCTATTCATTTTCTGTGTTCCTAGAGCTCCACTGTTTTGCAGAATTTCAAAAATTGCCAGAATTACACTGTTTGTACAACTGCAGGCTACTATTCTTTCTTCTTTGTCAATGCTGCCTTGACACCTAACATTAGCAGATGTTAAATTCCTTAATTTCACATCTGGAAATCCAACAGTTCCTGAGCTCACAAATGCCTGCTAACATTCTACTCTACCTGAGCCACACATTTCTCCATATCTCAATGAAATAACTCCTTTCTTGTCACTTTCTTAACAGTTGCCATATTGTCTCTATTTTCTCCATTCACTTTTACTACTTAAGAGTTAGTTCCTATCCTCTCTGGATCTGGTACAAAGATATTTTACCACTGAATCTTTCTTCAATCCATCTCATACACTGAAACAGGTATAATAGAGGAAAAGTATGTGTTACCAGTATGCATGTGATACATGTGTGGACCCCTCCTGCTCACTACAACCACTATACCTGCTTCAAGACAGTGAGTAGATGCTGAATCTATATGCTCTGAATGTTTTGTCATTAGTTGTCCTGGTGACTTTAAGCTCGATTTCCATGATGTTCCATCCATGTCCATCCCTTCAGTTATTACGTTAGTAAAGTTTTCTGTTTCTTTCCATGCCCTCTACTAAGTATTAGAGACAGAATAAATAACAGAATTCTTTGATTTGAAAGTTTATATCCAAGTTGTATATCAAAATGATAACCTCAAAACTAGAAACTGGTGTCAAACCAATCATTACTGTTATGGTTATTTGTATCTGTCCTCATCCTCGTCTCTCATTTCAGGCATTCCACTCTTATCTAAAATAAATTCTTCCACTTAAGTTAAGGATTAAAATCTCTCATGAGCTTTTCTTTAAGTTTATCCTCTACTTCATCTGAATATTTCCTTCTCAAGATTCAAATATGAATAACCATTCAAAAAGAACTCTCTAAGCTCCTTGTTCTGCTTGTTCTCCTCTATCAACTGACTCATCCTTTTTGTACCTTGGGCAGACATTAGACAAAATAGTACATAACCACTTCATTCTTCCATCTTCAGTATCTAATATTTTATTTATTCCTATAAATATTATAGTCAGATTTCTAACACCAAGAGCACATAGGATGAGATATTTGTTGCCAACTGACTTATACCTTATCCATCATTTCCTAAAATAGATCACCCATTCTCTCCTTATTGAAATACTGTGTTCACTTGGACTATATGAATAAACACTCTCTTAATTTGATTACTCTCTAAACGTCTTGTTATATTGTCAGTTGTGACCCTCTATTTCTGTGCTTTCCCTAAACACTCCTTATTTTCTGCTCTTGTATCTCATCATTTTACAAGCTTTTCCATAATAATCTTAAATACTGCAGTGACTTCAAAGAGAATTTCTGTATAGAGCTATTTCTTTGTACCAGAACTCACTTCTGAGTGCTAGACACTTGAATAATATAATGATACTACACATATATAATAATCCAAAATAAAACTTATGGCTGTTTTTTACAAAAACATTAATCTTCTAAGTTTATATATTTTTGTTAATGACAGAGCATCAATCAGTGCTGTGCTTGCACTGGCTCATGTAGCCAATCGTGTGTATTTATTCCCAATTCCACAGTTAATGAAAATGTGTTGGTGGCTTGAAATCAACCACAGTTGATATATTTATATGATAGAAATTGGCAAAAGCCCTGAATCAGTTTTTCTTTTTTCTCTCTCCTCTTTGGAGAAATGGTTGTTAAATATTTATCAGCACACTACTGGTTGTTATTGTCCAAAACAGAAACATGAGGCATCATTGACATTCGTTTTCTTATTTTCTCCTCACTCATAACCTATCAATCACAATTTCTGGTTAATTACACTTCAGGAAGCTATCTTTGATGTATTCGCTTTTTCTCAAAGTTTCCCTAACACAACTGTAGACCATCTGTATCTCTAAACTAAATCAGTGTCATCAAGCTATCTGTATGAAAGTACAGTTCTCCCTTTTTACCACCACCACTATAGTCACCTCAATACCAATATTTTTATAAAATTCAATGACAACAGAATGATTTAGAAAATGAAATAAAAAGACAAAAAAAAACATTTAATTTTACTTACGTAACATTTTATTTCAGTAAATAAAATTAGAACAAATATAATATGGAAAAATTACAAAAATTATACATTAATACCTGATCGTTAGTACCTGATCACTGAAATTGCATGCAGAGACAGTTATAATTCTAAATTTCTGTTGTATTCATATTGCTTGTTTTTCTGCTATTTAAGTACACAAAACAGTATGAAAGAGTGACATATTAATCTCATATATGCCCCCACCCATGAATGCTTTGTATATATTTAAACATGTTTAATGTGACAAATGAACTTGCTTCATGTTTATTGACTTAATTAATACATGCTGGATTCATAACAGTACTATTTTTAAGGGATACTATATAACTAAACAGTTTATCTCTTTTGTTTTAATAAGGATAAAACAGTGTCTTAAAAACACTGTCTCATTAAAAACAATGTCTCAAAGAGATATAAAGACAACAAGTGAACCAAATATTTTAATCAATTTTATTAACCTCAATAAACTTATGCCAAACTTTTTTTCCCAAAAGAGGTAATACTATATTTTCAAGATGTAAGAAAATATGTCATCAATCCTTCATTCATAACCAGTTCCAACAATGCATCCTATAAAATTATTGCCAAGTTTAAAAATAATGTTAAAAACTATATTCAGAGTATTTTTATCTTCTTTTTTGAAAAATAAATCATTTATATTTTGTAGAAAAATAATTTTATTAAAGTGTAAGGTGTTTGGTTATAATCAATTACAGAAATGCAATATAAAGATCATCACAAACTTCACTGATAATTAGTGACAATTTACAGAACATTTCACAACATCTGTAGAATCACCATTCCTCAGAACTCAGTTTTTACCCCTTAAAATTATCTGATCTTCAGAAAAATGTGCATTCTTTTCTTGTAAGCAGTATTACAATCATTAAAAGTTGAAAATATTAGATAAATAAGAAAGTATGGCTATCCATTCTATGAAGTTGAGATCTAATTGATATCTTGCAGAAATACAAAGAGTTCATCCCTTTTTCTCAACAGTGTTCCTTTCAATAACAATAATATATCAATATGCAATAATTATCATTTATTAAAACTTCTATATTATTACATAATAAGGAGAATAACCTTTAATGTAATGCATTATGTTTTGTGTATCTCATCTTTTTAAAATTATATTATTAAGTAAACTGTTCAGTTTAGTTAATTTTTATATCAGACTATTTTGAATGGGTCAAATGAAATCTCCTAAATTTAGGAACAAACAATATATTTTAATAACAATTTAAACTTCAGTGTACCCCACATAGGAGCACCTTAATACATAAAGCAAATATAATAAACATAAAGAGAGAAATTGACAATAACACAATAATAGTAGAAGACTTTAACACTCCACTTATGTGAATGGATAGATCATCCAGATAGAATATCAATAATAAGGAAACGCTAGCCTTAAATGGCAAATAATACATGATGAATTTAATAGATATATCCCTAACATTCCATCCAAAAGCAGAAGAGTACACATTTTCTTCAAATGCACATGGAGCATTGCCCATGATAGTTTACTTGTTAGACCACAAAAAAGTATAAGTAAACTTCAGAAGATTTAAAAAATTAACATATTTCTGACCACAATGCTATGAAACTAGAACACAAACACATGGAGGCTAAACAATATGCTACTGAACAACAAATGGGTCACTGAAGAAATCAAATTGGAAATCAAAAAATACCTAGAAATAAATGAAAATAAAAACACAAGGATCCAAAAATCTATGCAACACAACAAAAGCAATTCTAAGAGGCAAGTTTATGCAATGCAAACCTACATCAGGAAACAAGAAAAGCCTCAAATAAATAAACTGACCCTATACCTAAACACTAGAAAAAGAACAAAGGAAACCTAAAGTTAGTAAGAGGAAAGAAATAAAGATCAGAGCAGAAATAAAAGATTTAGAGACTAAAATAACTGTAGAAAAGATAAATGAAACTAAAACCTGGTTCTTTGAAAAGATAAATAGAATTGATAAACCTTTAGCCAGGGTCATTAAGAAAAAGAAAAAAAGAGAAGATCTAAATAAGTAAGATTGGAAATGAAAAAGAAATTACAACCAACACCACAGAAATACAAAAGCTTTTAAGAGATTATTATGAACAACTATATGCCAATAAAGTGGACAACCTAGAAGAAATGGACAAATTTCTAGAAATGTACAATGTGAATGACATGAAACTATACAAAAATCCTGAAGACACTACCAAAAATACTGCTATAACTTATCAGTGAATTTGGTAAAGTTGCAGGGTACAAAGTTAATATACAGAAATCTGTTGCATTTCTATACAATAAACAATGAAAGATCAGAAAGAGAAATTAAGAAAATAATTCTATTTACAGTAACATCAAGAAAGAAAAAAATACATAGGAAAAATTTAAGTAAAGACATAAAACACCTGTACTTGGAAAACTATAAGATGCTGATGCAAGAAACTGAAGACAACACAAACAGTTGGAAAGATGTACTGTGTTCATAGACTGGAAAAATTAATATAATTAAAATGACCATACTACCCAAAGCAATCTACAGATTCAATGCAATCCCTATCAAAATATCAATGGCATTTTTCATAGAACTAGAACAAATACTTCTAAAATTCTAACAAATAATTCTCAAATTTGTATGAATACACAATAAACCAAGGAGAACACGGAAGATGGCGGAAGAGCAAGACACGGATATCACCTTCCTCCTCACGGATACATCAGAAATACATCTGCATGTGGAATAACTCCTACAGAACACCCACTGAATGCTGGCAGAAGACCTCAGACCTCCCAAAAGGCAAGAAACTCCCCACGTACCTGGGTAGGGTAAAAGAAAAAAGAATAAACAGAGACAAAAGAATAGGAACAGGACCTGCACCAGTGGGAGGGAGCTGTGAAGGAGGAAAGGTTTCCACACACTAGGAAGCCCCTTTGTGGGTGGAGACTGCAGGTGGTGGAGAGGGGAAACTTCAGGGCCACGGAGGAGAGCACAGCAACAGGGGTGCAGAGGGAAAAGCGGAGAGATGCCCACTCAGATGATTGGTGACGGACACTCACCAGACCCAGTTGCTTGTATGCTCACCCGCTGGGGCGGGCAGGGGTTGGGAGCTGAGGCTCGGGCTTCAGTTGGAGCACAGCGTGAGGACTGGCAGCATGAACACAGCCTGAAGGGGTTAGTGCACCATGGCTAGCCGGGAGGGAGTCCAGGGAAAAGTGTGGACCTGCCGAAGAGGCAAGAGACTTTTTCTTCCCTCTTTGTTTCCTGATGCGCTAGGAGAGGGGAATAAGAGAGCTGCTTAAAGGAGCTACAGAGACAGGCATGAGCTGCGGCTATCAGCGGGGACCCCAGAGCCGAGCATGAGATGCAAAGGCTTCTGCTGCCACCACCAAGAATCCAGTGTGCGAGCACAGGTCACTATCCACACCTCCCTTCCTGGGAGCCTGTGCAGCTCGCCACTGCCAGGGCTTCTTCCCTGGGAGAATGCACAGTGTGCTTCAGGTTGGTGCAACATCCCACAAGCCTCTGCGGCCGCAGGCTTGACCCACACTCCATGACCCTCTGTCCCCCATGCCTGAGTGAGCCAGAGCCCCTGAATCAGCTGCTCCTTTAACCCCATCCTGTCTGAGTGAAGAACAGATGCCCTCCAGCGACCTACACACAGAGGCGGGGCCAAATCCAAAGCTAAGACCCAGAAGCTGCATGAACAAAGAAGAGAAAGGGAAATCTCTCCCAGCAGCCTCAGGAGCAGTGGATTAAATCTCCACAATCAATTTGATGTACCCTGCATCAGTGGAATACCTGAATAGACAACGAATCATCCCAAATTGAGGAGGTGGACTTTGAGAGCAAGATTTATTGTTTTTTTCCTTTTCCTCTTTTTGTGAGTTTGTATGTGTATGCCTCTGTGTGAGATTTTGCCTGTATTGCTTTGCCTTCACCATTTGTCCGAGGGTTCTGTCCTTCCAGTATATATATATTTTTTTTACTTAATTTTTTTTCTTAATATTTATTTTTTATTTTAATAACTTTATTTTATTTTATCTTGCTTTATTTTATTTTATCCTCTTTCTTCTTTCTTTCTTTCTTTCTTTCTTTCTTTCTTTCTTTCTTTCTTTCTTTCTTTCTTTCTACTTTTTCTCACTTTTCTTTTGAGCCATGTGGATGAAAGGCTCTTGGTGCTGCAGCCAAGAGTCAGTGCTGTGCCTCTGACATGGGAGAGCCAACTTCAGGACACTGGTCCACAAGAGACCTCCCAGCTCCCCATAATATCAAATGGCGAAAATCTTCCAGAGATCTCCATCTCAACACCAACACCCAACTTCGCTCAATGACCAGCAAGCTACAGTGCTGGCCACCCTATGCCAAACAACTAGCAAGACAGGAACACACTCCACCCATTAGCAGAGAGGCTGCCTAAAAATAGTAAGGCCACAGACACCTCAAAACACACCACAAGACGTGGACCTGCCCACCAGAAAGACAAGATCCAGCCTCATCCACCAGAACACAGGCACTAGTCCCCACCACCAGGCAGCTTACAGAACCCACTGAAACAACTTTAGCCACTGGGGACAGACACCAAAAACAATGGGAACTATGAACCTGCAGCCTGCAAAAAGGAGACCCCAAATACAGTAAGATAAGAAAATGAGAAGACAGAAAAACACACAGCAGATGAAGGAGCAAGATAAAAACCTACCAGAACTAACAATTGAAGAGGAAATAGGCAGTCTACCTCAAAAAGAATTCAGAATAATGATAGTAAAGATGATCCAAAATCTTGGAAAGAGAATAGAGAAAATGCAAGAAACATTTAACAAGAAGAACTAAAGATGAAAGAACTAAAGATAGAAGAACTAAAGATGAAACAAGAAACAATGAACAACACAATAAATGAAATTAAGACTACTCTAGATGGGATCAATAGCAGAATAACTAAGGCAGAAGAATGGACAAGTGACCTGGAAGATAAAATAGTGGAAAAAACTACTGCAGAGCAGAATAAAGAAAAAAGAATGAAAATAACTGAGGACAGTCTCAGAGACCTCTGGGACATTAAAAACATCAAATTTCGAATTATAGGGGTCCCAGAAGAAGAAGAGGAACAGAAAGAGACTGAGAAAATATTTGAAGAGATTATAGTTGAAAACTTCCCTTATATGGGAAAGGAAATCATCAAGTCCAGAGAGCACAGAGAGCCCCATACAAGATAAATCCAAGGAGAAATACACCAAGACACATATTAACCAAACTGTCAAAAATTAAATACAATGAAAATATATTAAAAGCAGCAAGGAATAAACAACAAATAACACACAAGGAAATCCCCATAAGGTTAACAGCTGACTTGCAGCAGAAACTCTGCAAGCCAGAAGGGACTGGCAGGACATATTTAAAGTGATGAAGGAGAAAAATCTACAACCAAGATTACTCTACCCAGCAAGGATCTCATTCAGATTTGATGGAGAAATTAAAACCTTTACAGACAAGCAAAAGGTGAGAGAGTTCAGCACCACGAAACCAACTTTACAACAAATTCTAAAGGAACTTTTCTAGTCAAGAAACACAAGAGAAGGAAAAGACCTACAATAAAAAACCCAAAACAATAAAGAAAATGGGAATAGGAACATATTTATGGGTAATTACCTTAAATTTAAAGGGATAAAATGCTCCCACCAAAAAACACAGACTGGCTGAATGGATACAAAAACAGGACCCATATATATGCTGTCAACAAGAGACGCACTTCAGACCTAGGGACACATACAGACTGAAAGTGGGATGGAAAAAGCTATTCCATGCAAATGGAAACCAAAAGAAAGCTGGAGTAGCAATTCTCATATCAGACAAAATAGACTTTAAACTAAAGATATTAGAAGAGACAGAGAAGGACACTACATAATGATAAAGGGATCGATCCAAGAAGATATAACAATTGTAAATATTTATGCACCCAACATAGGAGTACCTCAATACATAAGGCAAATACTAACAGCCATAAAAGGGGAAATTGACAGAAACACATTCATAGTAGGAGACTTTAACACCACAATTTCACCAATGGACATATCATCCAAAATGAAAATAAATAAGGAAACACAAGCTTTAAATGATACCTTAAACAAGATGGACTTAATTGATATGTACAGGACATTCCATCTAAAAACAACAGAATACACATTTTTCTCAAGTGCTCATGGAACATTCTCCAGGATAGATCATATCTTGGGTCACAAATCAACCCTTGGTAAATTTAAGAAAATTGAAATTGTATCAAGTATCTTTTCTGACCACAACACTATGAGACTAGATATCAATTACAGGAAAAGATCTTTAAAAAATAGAAACACATGGAGGATAAACAATAAACTAATTAATAACGAAGTGATCACTGAAGAAATCAAAGAGGAAATCAAAAAATACCTAGAAGCAAATGACAGTGGAGACACAGCGACCCAAAACATATGGGATGCAGAAAAAGCAGTTCTAAGAGGGAAGTTTATGGCAATATAATCCTACCTTAAGAAACAGGAACCATCTCAAATAAACAACCTAAACTTGCACCTAAAGCAATTAGGGAAAGACGAACAAAAAACCCCGAAAGTTAGCAGAAGGAAAGAAATCATAAAGATCAGATCAGAAATAAATTAAAAAGAAATGAAGGAAATGATAGCAAAGATCAATAAAACTAAAAGCTGGTTCTTAGAGAAGATAAACAAAATTGATAAACCATTAGCCAGACTCATCAAGAAAATAGGGAGAAGACTCAAATCAATAGAATTAGAAATGAAAAAGGAGAAGTAACAACTGACACTGCAGAAATACAAAGGATCATGAGAGAATACTACAAGTAGCCCTATGCCAACAAAATGGACAACCTGGAAGAAATGGACAAATTCTTAGAAATGCACAACCTGCCAATATTGAATCAGGAAGAAATAGAAAATATGAACAGACCAATCACAAGCACTGAAATTGTAACTGTGATTAAAAATCTTCCAACAAACAAAAGTCCAGGACCAGATGGCTTCATAGGCAAATTCTATCAAACATTTAGAGAAGAGCTAACACCTATCCTTCTCAAACTCTTCCAAAATGTTGCCGAGGGAGGAACAATCCCAAACTCATTATATGAGGCCACCATCACCCTGATACCAAAACCAGACAAGGATGCCACAAAGAAAGAAAACTACAGGCCAATATCACTGATGAACATAGACGTAAATTTCGCAAAAAAATACTAGCAAGCAGAATCCAACAGGATCTAACACCATGATCAAGTGGGGTTTATTCCAGGAATGCAATGATTCTTCAATATACGTAAATCAATCAATGTGACACTCCATATTAACAAATTGAAGGAGAAAAACCATATGACCATCTCAATAGATGCAGAGAAAGCTTTCAAAAAAATTCAACACCGCTTTATGATAAAAACCCTGCAGAAAGTAGGCATAGAGTTTTAGCCACAGCAATCAGAGAAGGAAAGGAAATGAAAGGAATCCAAATCGTAAAAGACGAAGTAAAGCTGTCACTGTTTGCAGATGACATGATACTATACATAGGGAATCCTAAAGATGCTACTAGAAAACTACTAGAGCTAATCAATTAATTTGGTAAAATAGCAGGATACAAAATTAATGCACAGAAATCTCTGGCATTCCTATACACTTATGATGAAAAATCTGAATTTGAAATTAAGAAAACACTCCCATTTACCATTGCAACAAAAAGAATAAAATATCTAGGAATAAACCTACGTAAGGAGACAAAAGACCTCTATGCAGAAAATTATAAGACACTGATAAAAGAAATTAAAGATAATACAAATAGATGGAGAGATATACCATGTTCGTGGATTGGAAGAATCAACATTGTGAAAATGACTCTACTACCCAAAGCAATCTACAAATTCAATGCATCCCTATCAAACAACCACTGGCATTTTTCACAGAACTAAAACAAAAATAAAATTCACAATTCGTACGGAAATACAAAAGACCCTGAATAGCCAAAGCAATCTTGAGAACGAAAAATGGAACTAGAGGAATCAGGTTCCCTGACTTCAGACTATACTACAAAGCTGCAGTAATCAAGACAGTATGGTACTGGCACAAAAACAGAAAGATAGATCAATGGAACAGGATAGAATGCCCAGAGATAAACCCATGTACATATGGTCACCTTATATTTGATAAAGGAGGCAGGAATGTACAGTGGAGAAAGGACAGTCTCTTCAATAAGTGGTGCTGGGAAAACTGTACAGGTACATGTAAAAGTATGAGATTAGAACACTCCCTAGCACCATACACAAAAATAAGCTCAAAATGGATTAAAGACCTAAATGTAAGGCCATAAACTATCAAACTCTTAGAGGAAATCATAGGCAGAACACTCTATGACATAAATCACAGCAAGATCCTTATTGACCCACCTCCTAGAGAAACGGACGTGAAAACAAAAATAAACAAATGGGACCAAATGAAACTTCAAAGTTTTTGCACAGCAAAGGAAACCATAAACAAAACCAAAAGACAACCCTCAGATTGGGAGAAAATATTTGCAAATGAAGCAACTGACAAAGGATTCATCTCCAAAATTTACAAGCAGCTCATGCAGCCCAATAACAAAAAAACAAACAACCCAATACAAAAATGGGCAGAAGACCTAAAAAGACATTTCTCCAAAGAAGATATATAGATTGCCAAGAAACACATGAAAGAATGTTCAACATCATTAATCATTAGAGAATTGCAAATCAAAACTACAATGAGATATCATCTCACACTGGTCAGAATGGTCATCATCAAAAAATCTATAAGCAATAAATGCTGGAAAGGGTATGGAGAAAAGGGAACACTCTTGCACTGCTGGTGGGAATGTGAATTGGTAGAGCCACTATGGAGAACATTATGGAGGTTCCTTAAAAAACTACAAATAGAACTACCATATGACCCAGCAATCCCACTCCTGGGCATATACTCTGAGTAAACCATATTTCAAAAAGAGTCATGTACCAAAATGCTCAT
This sequence comes from Aethalodelphis obliquidens, assembly GCF_003676395.1. Classification (NCBI taxonomy): domain Eukaryota; kingdom Metazoa; phylum Chordata; class Mammalia; order Artiodactyla; family Delphinidae; genus Aethalodelphis; species Aethalodelphis obliquidens. The sequence continues at coordinate 1,731,111 of NW_020838020.1, read as the reverse complement.
TGCAGCTCTATTTACAATAGCCAGGAGATGGAAGCAACCTAAGTGTCCATCTTCAGATGAATGGATAAAAAGATGTGGCACATATATTCAATGGAATATTACTCAGCCATAAAAAGAAACAAAATTGAGGTATTTATAGCGAGGTGGATGGACCTAGAGTCTGTCATACAGAGTGAAGTAAGTCAGAAAGAGAAAAACAAATATTGTATGCTAACACTTATATATGAAATCTAAGAAAAAATATATATATCATGAAGAACCTAGGGGTAAGATGGGAATAAAGACACAGACCTACTAGAGAATGGACTTGGAGATATGGGGAGGGGGAAGGGTAAGCTGTGACAAAGTGAGAGAGTGGCATGAACATATATGCACTATCAAACGTAAAATAGATAACTAGTGGGAAGCAGCCGCATAGCACAGGGTGATAGCTTGGTGCTTTGTGACCACCTAGAAGGGTGGGATAGGAAGGGTAGGAGGAAGGGAAATGCAAGAGGAGCGAGATATGGGAACATATGTATATGTATAACTGATTCACTTTGTTATAAAGCAGAAAGTAACACACCATTGTAAAGCAATTTTACGCCAATAAAGATTAAAAAAATTAAAATACACAATACACCCTGAATAGCTAAAACAATCTTGAGATAAAAGAAGAAAGCTGAAGCTATCATGGTCTCTGATTTCAAACTGTACTACAAAGCTATATCAACAAAACAGTGTGGTACTGGCACAAAAACAGACACATAGATCAATGGAAAGAAACAGGAAGCCAGAAATGTGCCCACACTTATATGGTCAATTAATGTATGATGAAGAAGGGAAGAATATACAAAAAGGAAAAGACAGCCTGTTCAAAAATGGTGTTGGGAATACTGGACAGGTATATGCAAAATAATCAAACTGGATTACATTCTCACACCATATACAAAAATTAATTCAAAATTTATGAAAAACTTAAGTGTAAGATCTGAAACCACAAGAATTCTAGAAGGAAATATAGGCAGTATTGTCTTTGACATTGATCTTAGCAATAGTTTTTGTTGTTGTTGTTGTTGTTTTCGGTACGTGGGAATCTCACTGTTGTGGCCTCCCCCATTCCAGAGCAACAGGCTCTGGATGCACAGGCTCAGCATCCATAGCTCACGGGCCTAGTTTCTCCAGGGCATGAACCCATATCCCTTGCATCGGCAGGTGGACTCTCAACCACTGCGCCACCAGGGAAGCCCAGCAACAGTTTTGTAATGTGTCACCTGAGGCAAGGGAAACAAAACCAAAAATAAACAAATGAGACTACTTCAAACTAAAAAGCATTTGCACAGTGAAGGAAACTATCAACAATGCGAAAAGGTCACCTGCTGAATGGGAAAAGATATTTGCCAACAATATATCCAGTAAAACATTAATATTTAAAATATACAAAGACACATACAAATAAACTTCAAACAAACAAATAACCCAATCAAAAAATGGGCAGGGGACCTAAATAGACAGTTTTCCAAAGAAGACATGCAGATGGTTGACAGACATATGAAGAAACTCTCAGCATCACTAACCATCAGGGAAATGCAAATCAAAACCACAATATCACCTCACACATATCAGAATGGCCATTAACAAAAAGATAAGAAATAACAAGTGTTGGTTAGGATGTGGATAAAAGGGAACCCTCATGCACTGCACTGTCAGTGAGAATGTAAATTGGTACAGCCACTATGGAAAACAGTAGGAGATTCCTCAAAATATTAAAAATAGAACTACCATATAATCCAGCAGTACAACTTCTGCATATGTGTCTGAATAAAATGAAAACACTAATTTGAAAAAATATATATATATTCACTTCTATGTTTACTGCAGCATTATTTACGATAACCAAGATATGGAAGTAACCTAAGTGCCCATCAATAGACGAATGGATAAAGATGTGGTACATATGTATAATGAAATATTATTTATGATATCTTTGGTTTTGGTATCACGGTGATGTAGGCCTTGTAGAATGAGCTTGGGAGTTTTCCTTTCTCTGTAATTTTTTGAAAGAGTTTGAGAAGGATGGGCATTAGCTCTTCTCTAAATGTTTGATAGAATTCGCCTGTGAAGCCATCTGGTCCTGGACTTTGGTTTGTTGGAAGATTTTTAATCACAGTTTCTATTTCTTCTTGGTTCAGTCTTGGAAGGTTATACATTTTTAATAATTTGTCTATTTCTTCCAAGCTGTCCATTTTATTGCCATATAGTTGCTTGTAGTAGTGTTTTATGATCCTTTGTATTTCTGTGGTGTCTGTTGTAACATCTTTTTCATTTCTAGTTTTATTGATTTGAGTTATCTCCCTCTTTTTCTTAAGTCTGGCTAAAGGTTTATCAATTTTGTTTATCTTCTCACAGAAACAACTTTTAGTTTTATTGGTCTTTGCTCTTGTGTTCTTGTGTTCATTTATTTCTGCTCTGATCTTTATGGTTTCTTTTTTTCTACTAACTTTGGGTTTTTTGTTGTTGTACTTCTTCTTCTTTCTCTAGTTTCTTTAGGTGTAAGGTTAGGTTGTTTATTTGAGATTTTTCTTGTTCCTTGAGGTAGGATTGTATTGTTATAAATTTCCTTCTTAGAACTGCTTTTGCTGGATCCCATAGGTTTTGGGTTGTTGTGTTTAGCCAGGTCATGGAAGCAACCTAAATGTCCATAGACAGATGAATAGATAAAGAAGATATAGTACATATATACAATGGAGTATTACTCAGCCATAAGAAGGAATGAAATTGGGTCATTTGTAGAGATGTGGATGGACCTAGAGACTATCATAGAGAGTGAAGTAAGTCAAAAAGAGAAAAACAAATATTGTATACTAATGCATATATGTGGAATCTAGAAAAATGGTACAGATGAACCTGTTCGCAAGGCAGAAATAGAGACACAGACATAGAAAGCAAACATATGGACACCAAGGGGGAAGGAGGGGATGATTTGGGATATTGGGATTGACATACATACACTAATGTGTATAAAATAGATAACTAATGAGAACCTGATGTATAGCATAGGGAACTCTACTTAATGCTCTATGGTGACCTAAATGGGAAGGAAATCCAAAAAAGATGGGATATATTTATACATATAGTTGATTTACTTCACTATACAGCAGAAACTAGCATAACATTGTAAAGCAACTATACCCCAATAAAAATTTTAAAAACAGAAATATTATTTAGCCATAAAAAATAATTAAATGTTTCCATGTGCAACAAGATTGATAAACCTAGAGGGTATTGTGCTAAGTGAAGTAAGTCAGAGAAAGACAAATATTGTATGATTTCACTTACATGTGAAATCTATAAAACAAAACAAATGAACAAACAACTAAAGAGAAATAGTTACAGGTGGATGTAGGAAGAGAAGGTGTTGGTGTGAAGAGAGACATAGGTGAGGAAGATTAAGAGGTACTAACTTCCAGTTGCAAAATAAATGTCACAGGTATGAAATGTACAGTGTGGGAAATATATTCAATAATTATGTAATATCTTTGTATGGTGACATGTTGTAACTAGACTTAATGTGGTCATAATTTTGAAATGTATAGACGTATTAAATCACTATGTGGTGTACCAGAAATTAACATAGTGTTGTAGGTTAATCACACTTCAAAACAAACAAACGTATGGAAAAAAGAAATCAGATTTGTATTTACCAGAGGCAGAGATTAGGGGAAGGAAATTGAATGAAGGTAGTCAAAACAAACTTCCAGTTATAAGATAATTACAGTATGCAATGTACAACCTGGTAGATGTAATTAACACTGCTGTGTGTTATATATGAAAGTTAAGAGAGTGAATACTGAGTTCCCATCAGAAATTTTTATTTTTTCTCTTATTTTCTATCTATACATATTTATCTATATGAGATGATGGATGCTTACTAAACTTGTGGTATTCATTTCATAATGTATGTAAGTCAAGTCATTATGCTCTGCACATTAAACTTACACAATGCTGTATGTTAATTATATCTCAATAAAACTGTAATGAAAAAAATCTTAAACCTCAATCCACATATTTGACAATGAAATGCTTCATGCTATATTCACATCAGAATTATTTGAAATTGTAAGTCTTGAATTAAAAACAAAATTCTTCAAATTAAACATGTACAACAAAATTAGGTTAACAATAAGAAAATTAACTAAATTACAAATAAAAATACTTTGCCAACTTCCTTTTTTCTATGAACGGGTCTTCCATGTCACAACTAGTTTCTGAAGATATGAAGTTAATGGAGTTTTGGGAAGTAATATTGAGCTACCTTCTTTGTTGCAGAGTCACCCAGTATTTTAAACAAATATACTTGATGTAGTCTTCCTGTTATATTTCACAAATTGGATATGTTTCTCTATATCTAGCTAAGCATCTATACATCTATCTTTTATCTATCCATCATCTAGATAGTTATCATCTTTACCTATTAATCATAATTTATATTCTACTGTTCTAGAATATGATTTTATAAGTTCATAAAGCATTCATGTTTACTTGTGAAATCCTGAATATCTGCTTCAGTCCATTTCTTAGCACAATATTCTTTAATTTTGTATATTCTTTTGGATTTAGTTTTTTCAGCGTTTTGTTAAATAAGTAATGCTTACATTTTGATGGCTTTATTGTTTCATTAGTCTTTACATGTTTGCAAACATTAAATTGTGCTCTTAGGACTTCACTAAAAATTATGGTTACCTAATCAAACAATATATTCAAGATTGTTCTTCTGAGTAAAACTAGAAAGAACATTGTAAGTCATTTCTTCCAAATCAGTTTAATCATCAATGTTTACTTGACTACTACATTGGCAGTGTAAAAAGCTGATTTATTTTCTTAAAAATATAATACAGTAAAGCCTGTCTTATCAAAAGAGTAGAGTAAAGCATAACAAATTTATGTATTTAATTTAGCAAACAAAATAAATTTAAATATAAAAATAGGCTTAAATAAAATAAATGTGAAATTAACAAATACATTCTTCCCAGACGTTTGCTCACCTTTAGGTTATAGATGATAAAGTAAAATATTTTAAATAACAGTGCTATAATTGCATGCATTTTTATGGGGTCTTACTGAAAATGCCTAATATGCATTTTGCCCCAATAATAATGAATATTCTATGTTTTGAATTAGATACGGTTATACTAGTGTAATTATTGGTCATTTTCTCTTATTTTCTTCCATTCCCCTGACACGTAATATAAGAAGTGTTATTAATGGTTAAACTTAAATCTCAATATTTAAGTTAAAGAATATCAGAAGGATATGTGACTTACCTAGAAGAAAATGCAAAACCCAAAGATGGTTATAAAAATAGATTTGGGGGTAAATATTTGAGACAGCTTTCAAAACATGCATATTTTTAGTTATATGAAGAAAAGGTGCATTATATTGGGTAGAAGCATGACTTTTCTAGTGTCTTTACTTGGAAGTTAGTTAAACGTTGTTAGAAATGGTATATATGGAGGCCCAGATGACAAGAGTTGGACTTTGGTAAGTCTGTAGTGTGTCAACATAGCTAAGATGGAATTATATTTTTCCAGTATTCCCCTTGCTCAATATTTCCAAACTTAGGTATTTACAAGGGACGTTATGTGTGGAAGTGAAATAGAAGCCATATTCTTTTACACTTCCAATTAGGAACAGGATACAGGATAACTGTTGAGTTAACATAGGTTGCCAGTTATCTGCTGGACATTTTTTTGTGGGGTTAGTGGGGAGGAAGAGTGAGCACATCTGCTACAAATCCAGCTCCTCCTGAATATCCTCTGTCAGCTTCTTTGACTATGCAGCCATATGGGTTATGACATCCATGGTGAAAGGTCCAGCCTCTCCAGTGGATCACCCCATAAACAAGGTTGAAGACTTCAGATGGGAGCAAATTCTGATTCCTATCTGTCTTCATGGGTCCCACCCATTCTCAATTTACGTTTTCTTTGCCGCATCACTTCCATCTTTAGTTCCCAACTGCTTGACTAATAAACAAAATTATATGTCCATAAGAGACACTATTTGATGTCACAAAGATTTCAATTCAAAGGAAAACCTAATAATTTATGAGCTGTCTATTTTGTAACTTGCTTCAAACTTTTAATACCTTGATTTCCCTTTCTGAAAAATGGGACTAACAATCTCTAGCTCAAAGAATTATTTTGGCAAATAAATAAAATATTCAAAATGCTTTTTTTTTTTTTTTTTTTTTTTTGCAGTACGCGGGCCTCTCACTGTTGTGGCCTCTCCCGTTGCAGAGCACAGGCTCCGGACATGCAGGCTCAGCGGCCATGATTCACGGGCCCAGCCACTCTGTGGCATGTGGGATCTTCCCGGACCGGGGCACGAACCTGCATCCCCTGCATCGGCAGGCAGACTCTCAACCACTGCGCCACCAGGGAAGCCCCAAAATGCTTTTTTTTTATTATGTAAACTATTCAGGGAGCTCTCAGACAATGTTAAATATAATCTATTAGGCAAAAAATAAATGTAATTTTGCTTTGATTTAAAGAGTGAAAAAAAAATCTTCTAGTGATATTTTTCTTGGAAAGTTTCCTGTATGTATATAGCTTAAATACTTACACTTTAAGAATACCTGAATAAGAAATGATACTTCTTACTTTAAATGAAATTTAATTTCTGAGTACCATTTCAAAAGTGTATTTGGCATAAGAAGAACATGATAAATGTAAGGCACCTTACAAAACAAGCAAATATTTAGGTTATGAATGTAGGGATTGTTTCTTTTAAATCCATAGGTACATTAAAATATAAGTAAATTTTCATTTGGAAGATGAGTATTGTAAGGAAATCCTGGAAATTTCAAAGGAAGACATAAAGCTCTGATAAGGGAACCTACAGTGAAAACAGAAAACGTATTTTAAATTCCAACTATACTCAGGAATAATGAGAAAAATTCACTAAAATAATCCATTTACTTATTGCATTTTCAATTTGTAGAGTACTTTTATTTTAGTATCTTTTTCAAATATTAACAATATTGTCAGATAGATACATCATTCCTATGTTGAACTTTTTAGAGACCCTACCATTTATTAATGTCAAAGATATGAATTGTCTGTCCAGGTTCATTTTGATAAAACTGTCTCTCAACATCTATCCGACTACTATGAATTGTAGCACTTTGGAAATTATAAAATGCTAAACTACAATTTATTTTCAAGGTATGCATATAAGATGAGTAGGGGGAAAGCTCTTTACAACCTATACTACAAAGAGAGTAGCCTTGAAATTGAACAATATTCACAGGAATTCCTATACAATTAAGGGAAAACAAAATAAACAGACACTTTATAAGAGATGCCAAAAATCTATGTTCTACACAGGCAGGTATTCTCTGATTTACTAGCAGCCTGTCAAATCTTTTACAAATTGAGTTTGTGCCAAATGTTACATAAAGAAGTTGTATGTTTCTGAACTTTCCCATAGTTACATCATTTCTAAACACAAAGTATAACTAACATTACTTAGGTGTGTGGAAAATCACTCTCTCTGCCTAATTTCTCCTAGAAACCAGCATCATTCTTCTCAAGGAACCTAAGTCTACTGCAGCTTGAACTGCTTACCTCTTGTACACCATCTCACTTTAATTGGACAAGAATAACAACAATAATTAAAAAAACATGTCAATCCAATTAATATGCTAAGAAGATTACATCTTGCCTAGAATTTGGGATTTAATATAGTAATAAAATGCCAGAGTTCACAGAAACTAAGCAAAAAGATATTGCAATAGTGTAATAGAAATGATGAGAAGTAAAAGAGAGATGGGGGGTGTCAGTAAGTGAGAAGAGGGTGGACTGAGTGAGCTGAGGAAGCTGTCAAATGGTATAATAATTTAGTGTGAATACATGATTTGAGAACTGCTTTGTGGAGTATATTTTTAATAAGCAGTTTTTAAGTAGTAGTTTTCCTGTGCACTCATTTATTTTGAAAGCAAATGTCTGTTTCTATTTTGTTTTAAAGATAGACATTTTAGCAACTGTTATCAAATTTTACTATGCTTCTCTTTCTCTATAAAATATGATGAAATTCTTCCAGTTATCCCATAGTGTACACTAAAACAAGGCTGAAGCAGACTTCTTTAACATGTTTCTGAAATAATTAGATAATCATACATCAAGAGGAATTATATACATTTTTATCATCTTCATACCTGGTTTTGTAAAAGATCATTGTACTCTCACCTCTAGTATATTTTAACAACATTAGAAAATGCTGTACTTTATTGTCTTGCTCCAAGAAAATATAAAATTTTGACAAATAATAAAAATACTGAAATGTAACTCAAAATATACAGCATGTTTTATTGATATAACATGCCAGTTAAAAAAATAGCTTAACTCAGGTATGTATTACTTCCCTAATAAAGTTTGTTAGTGAACATAAGAAACTTACTTACATATAAGTATCTATGGAAAATACATAAAATATTGGCCAGTAGAAAACTAAAGCTATATATCCGTTATTTTTGTTGTTGTTATTAGTCAACTTATTTATTTTCCTCTCTGAGGAGCAGATAGAAATAATCCATTTGAGAGAGCAACTGAAGAAAAATGAAGCAAAATTCTGTGTATGAGTGTGTGTGCATGTGTGTGTGAATACATTTGCATGCACACAGCTATGTATATTAATAAAGCTTTACTAAGTATCAGACAGTCTAGAGGAACTTTCTATCCATTTTCACTTTTAAGCCTTAGGCCACCCAGACAAAGTTCATTGACTGAGTTACACACCAGGAACTGAGGATCAGAGGAGCTACTTTGTCTTTTCAAGATCACATAGCTAATAAGGAAGTAGAGGAGTGGAAATTTGAAACCAACTTTTTATAACATCAAATTACTGTTATTTTCCCTCTAAACCAAGCTCTATGACCTATATTATTTATGACAATTTGGGGAGGAAAACAATTTAAATAGCCACACTTGAAAATATTTTTGAAAGCAAAGTACACTTTTCAAGTATTATTGTTTTTCACCATTTCTAGTTTTATTTGAACATTTTTATCTACATTACGTAGAAGTTATGTTCAATAGAAATTAAAAGAATTAAGATATTAAATATTTATCTAAAATACACTCAAAATTAATTAACATTGAGGTGGGAGTTAACATGAGTGTTTCATCCTTAGCTGGTGGCTTGTATGAGTTTAATCAAAACTACTTATGATGGAAGAAATGCAACCAACATCTAATTTGCTCAGCTCCATTGTTAAAAAAGTGGCATTTCCTCCATTCTCTGGCTTCCAAAATATGAACAATCTTGACTCTAATCAATAATATAAATTCTTCAAAAGGCCCTTGTCTCTCTTCAGAAAATTATTCCTCTACTTTTTTTCTTTACCTTCAATGACAAATATTAATCATGAAGTGAATTCAATTAAAACCAAAATGAGGTGTTACTATACACATATTAGAATGCCTGAACTAAAATGCCTGACAATAACATATGTTGGTGAGAAAATTGTTCAACTGGAACTATAATACTTTGTTGGTGAAAATGTAAAATTGTAAAGCCACTCTGGAAAAGAGCTTGGCCTTATCCTACAAATTTAAACATACATTCTCCTTAAAACCCAGCAATTATATTCCTAGATATTTATTTTTAAAAAAGCAAAAAAATACTTTCTACAATAATATGTATCACTATGTTCAAGACATCTTCATTCATAATCGCCCAAATGTGTAAGCAAACCAAATACTCATCAGCTGGTGAATGGGTAAATCATAGGATACATTTGTGTATTATTGGAAAATAAGTAGGAAATAACTATATAGACATGCAACAACATAACTGAATTTCAAACACATTAACCTAAGTGCATTCAAGCCAGACATAAAAGACTGCATGCTGAATGATTGCATTTATATTATTTTCAATAAAATGAAAAAATAATAAATAAAAGAAGAGGAAAAAGCCATGGGAGAACTGGGAAAGAGAGAATGTGATTTATTCAAAAGTTCAGGAAGTATTTTGGGGCCAGTGGAACTATTCTTTATTGTGGTGGTCATTGCATGGTTATATGCATGTCAAAACTCATCAAACAGTACACTTAAAAGGGGTGAATTTTATTGTGTGTATATTACATCTCAATAAACATGAATTCTGCATAGTTTATCCTCTAGGCAACAAGAACATTATAAAAATAATGTCAATCCAATTTATTTACTGTTGGCTTTGGGCAAATTATTTAGCCTCAGATTACCATTGTGTCCCGGTTTTGAAAATATTTATATTAATAAACTCCTTCTTCTGACGTAGAAAATAATAAAGTTGATAATTTTAGGTGAATGCAAACATACCTTAGAACCCGCTGACTTAGTAGATCTCAAACATTTTCATTCTTAATCAAATGTAATGCTTGTTAAAACACAGATCCCGGGCTTCCCTGGTGGCACAGTGGTTGAGAGTCCACCTGCCGATGCAGGGGACACGGGTTCGTGCCCCGGTCCGGGAAGATCCCACATGCCGCGGAGCTGCTGGGCCCGTGAGCCATGGCCGCTGAGCTTGCACGTCCAGAGCCTGTGCTCCGCAGCGGAAGAGGCCACAGCAGTGAGAGGCCCACATACCACAAAGGGAAAAAAAACAAAAAAACCGCACAGATCCCTGCCCTATGTTCCAAGAGGGTTTGACCCAGTTGGTATGGGTTAGACCATTAATTTGCATTTCTAACAAGATCCCAGGTGAATCCAATGCTGCAGGTACATGGACCATACTTTGACTTGCATTGCACTAGGTAGTTTTTTGACCCTAGATATGATTCCTTAACTTGTAGTCCGTATAGAGTCTGTATACCCCTCTTCTTAATCACCAAGTTCTCAGCCCTTTTTTGTTGTTGTTGCAGAAGGGCTCCAAACAGAAGGTCCCTGCAGTTTTATGGAACTGTGGGTTAAAGGGAGGGAGAAGGGAAAGGACTAGGACTGGAAAGCAATGGGCACTGAGTCAGAGTGGAGAAAAATATCTCAAGTTTTCTCCTCTCCCTTTGATAAGGGGGTCTCAGCAGAGACACCTGAGGAAGGCCTCTGCTGAAGCCTCCTGTCACCCACCCTGATAAAAAGATTTTGTGACCACCTAGAGGGTGGGATAGGGAGTGTGGGAGGGAGAAACAAGAGGGAGGATATATTGAGATATATGTATATGTATGGCTGATTCACTTTGTTATAAAGTAGAAACTAACACACCATTGTAGAGCAATTATACTCCAATAAAGATGTTTAAGAAAAGAAAAAAAAAAGACTTCTGAATGGAAGTATCTGGAATGGGGATACAGATATGCCTAAAAGCTTGGGATAGGGGTCCTTGATAATGAGTCCTTGACAGCAACTCCTTCAGAGCCTGCAGTGCCTTGTCTGTGAACCAAGTGTTGTGTAGGGAGGCAGTTTGCTCCTGTGAGGACTGGCCAGGAAAGCATTCTTCAGGTCTATGGTCAAGCCTGAAAACACACACAAACCTCTGCCTGGATGTAGTCCCTGGCATCTCAGGTGAGTCTAGAAGGGTTACAATGATCTCAACAATGTAAATGGAGCTTTGATGTTGGCTGTCTGGTCTTCTCTCTTCAAGTAAGCTCTTACTGTAGACCATCTACTACAGGCATTGAAAAGGGTATATTGTTTGAAGTTTATCCAAGTAGAGATGAACTGGCTGTGGTCAGTGCTATGGTATCAATTACCTCTCATAAGGATTACTAAAATAGCCTCCTATGTGGCCTTTCTTCTTTCAGTGTTGCTATATCAGAGCCAAACCTAATCCACTAGCCAGATTGTCTTAAAAATTACAAATCAGTTCGCATAATCCCTTGCCTTAAATTTTAGAGCATTTCATCATTTTACTCAGCAGAGTAAGTGAACTCATTACTACTTTTTTCTATAAAATACTTAAAGAAAAAGACCCTGCTTACTTATCTGCTTCTTTCTCTTCTCTCTTTCTTATTATGCAGATATATGAGTCCTTGTCCCTACTTTTCAAATTTGACAATGGTGTTCATTGTAATTTCCTCAGAGGGGCATTATATGACTATTGTTACCTGGCTGTCTCATGTAATTTGAATTTCTCCGAAACATATTGTCCTGTTCTATTTTTTCCATAAATCTTCTTAAAAAATTACCTGCTAATTTGGTATGCCTCTAATCATACCGGATTATAAATTTTCTGATGGAAGGAAAATTGTTTGTGACCCACTTGAAGATAGACTGAAAGTTATATTGCTGTATCATTGCAAATCTGTTATTTATCATTCATCAAGTTACTTTATATATGGAAGTTAATGTCTTACATAGTTCTTTCTCTTTTAATACATTAGAACATATGCTTTCTACTCATAGCCAATGCAACTGTTCATCTTGAAATCTTTGACCATAATCAAACTATGGAAAGTTATATATATATTTTTTAAGTCCTGATTTTATATATATATATAAGATTTTATATAAAATTAGGACTTACATGACTTTTATGAACTGTTATGTAATATTTTTCATGCCTTTGTTTTGTTTATATTTCATAAGGGATAAAATTACATGTGTTTTTACTTTACATGTGTTTTTATTAACTCGTACCTTTCAAATATGAGTGAATTATTTTTAATTGACTAATTTTAAAGTACTATGGAGAAAAATTATTGAAATATAATGGTGATAGTTCTGAATCATGATTAAGCTATATTCTACTTTTCAGGGTAATAACACAGGTTAATAATTCATCTAGGAGGAGTTCATGAGTATGAAAGAATAATTAGCTGAAATATACTGAATCAAAATAAAATGAGATGGAGGCTGCACCACAATTAGATACCAGGATATAATAATAAGAACAGGTTCACATAGCACTTTGAAAGCTGAAATAGGGGTGTACAGGTAAGGAAATCAGTCTCCAAAACATTTTTAAGACCCAATCCCTGTCTATCCCCAAAACTTTATAATGTTAGTCTAGCAGAATCCAAAGCAAACAAGCAAGAGACTATAAACAGATAAGAACTTGAGGCAAATATAAAATGAGAAAGAAAATAAAAGTCTATCTAACATCTGGGACTAAGGATAAGGAGACTAAAGAAAGAAAGCTAAAAGCTTTTTATCAACACAGCCAACCCCAGAAAATCAATGGACCCCAGGAAACTATACATGTGTTTTCTTTTGTATCTATCCTTCCTGATTCCCATACTGGGTACTATAAGGACTTGTAATTCAAGTAGGGAATCTGGAATTTAAATGTTATATTTAAAAATATTAATAAGTTATTCAGTATCAAAAAAATACAACACAAACAAAATCCTATATACAAAGAAATACAAACATACAATGTATTCGTGAATAAGATAATGTGGAGAAAATCAGGACATAATGATTTTTTAATTATCTCAGAGAGTGAAAAGGGTAAGAAACCTTCATACAAGGCAGTATTTTACTATTGTAAATAGCTCTGGAAATTACCATCTTAATCGCTGGATGTATTACTATAGCAATTCAAGTAGCTCCATCAAGTAATTTTGAACACAGAATCCTCAACATCTTTATTCCTTTAATATAATGATAACCTAAATAGAAAAATGTTTTAACAATTAAGACTCTATGTTTGTGGTGAACTACTAGATAAAATATAACTGTACCTGAACAATAGACAGTTTTTCTCATAATTATAAACTGTTAGAAGATATGTTTTCAAATGTATATGCAATGTACAGCACACTTTAAAAATAATATAACTTTGTGCCCACTTTTTAAAACATTTTGAAAAAGAAAATGGTACATACATCTTAGGAAATTCTAAGACCTAATATCTATTATTCATAGGTCTGAATTTAGGAACCCTGCATATTGTAATAAGTAGGCATCCTACAAATATCTTAGAGCTTCTATTTATAGGTACACAAGACTGCACTTTCCCACAGACCTTAAAGTTAGATGTGGTTATATTACTTGCAGTGTCATTGGAGTATGAGGGGAAGTAACTCAAGGCACTCTTATAAGAAGCTGCTGAGGGCCAATGTACAATTCTCTACACCTCTTTCCTGTTACAGACTTTATCAAAGACCTGTCAAGATCAGATTTGTCTGTCTGAATCCCTGATTCAGAAAAATGAGCAGACCCTCCTGGTCTAAGGTGGATGTGTAGCTGGGAAATTAAACCACTCTGTGATGCATCACTAAGGTTGAGGGATCAGGTTGTAACTTCAACACAACTAGTTTATCCTGACTTACATACCAAACAAGACCGAATTCTCATGCATTAGTTTACATCATTGTGATATACACTGCTATTCCCTTAAAAAAAAAAAAAAAAAAAAGAAAGAAAGAAAGGAAGAAAGAAAAAAGAAAAGAAAAAGAGAAGCAGCATTAAGATCAGCTGGGGGGCTTCCCTGGTGGCGCAGTGGTTGAGAGTCCGCCTGCCGATGCAGGGGACACAGGTTTGTGCCCCGGTCCGGGAGGATCCCTCATGCCACGGAGCGGCTGGGCCCATGAGCCATGGCCGCTGAGCCTGCGCGTCCGGAGCCTGTGCTCCGCAACGGGAGAGGCCGCAACAGTGAGAGGCCTGCATACCGCCAAAAAAAAAAAAAAAAAGAAAGATCAGCTGGGGGTTCTTTTGACAAAATGAGGTTTAAAGAAAAATAATCTTTTGGGGACCAAAAGCATTAAAGATAAGACCAAGAGGAAATACAGTTTTGTTATATCTAAGAAGAAAAGAGTGATTTTTTTTCAGTGTGATCACTGAGAATGAAATCTGATTACATATCTTATAAAACAGGTAACAAAAAGGAAATTAGTGCCAATTTTGGATATATGAAATTTAGAAGAGTTGATTTGATATACACGCAGTTGTACTTATACATATCATCATGTATTATATGTAGCTGTATAAACATATTAAATAAATATAACATATATACTGAAAAGTGGGCATTAATGAAATTATCTTACTTTTTGGTAAAATTTAACCATATATTAAAATGCTGTTGTGCAATTTTCTCTGGGTTTTTTTTTCTGTCTTAATATTGAGGAAGTGGAATCATATAGAATGTGTTCTGTGCCTGACTTTTTAGCACAGCACTTTTTGTCATCTTCACCTCTGTTTTTGTGTGTAGCTGAAGTTTGCTTATAGATTATTTTCATGACACGTGATGTGCAGTACTCATTTATATGTATAATACAACACAATTTTATTCATTCTATTGTTGATATTTTCATTTAAAATGGTGCTATGAACAACACTATACATTTCTTGTGATGTATATCATGAGAGTTTTTCATTCATTTTTTTCTGTAAGATGGTTCTAGTAGTGCTTAGTTATCTGTAACTTCATTTGAAACAATTTTGTTAGGTTGTATTGTGACAGCTGTTATTTCAGTGTGCATTTTTTTTAAAAAGTGATCAAAACAGGTGAATTTTTGTGTAGCCATTTTAATATTGAAGATGGAAGAGAAAAGCAACATTTTCAGCATATTATGCTTTATTATTTCAAGAAAGGTAAAAACACAACTGAAATGCAAAAAAGGATTTGTGCAGTATATGGAGAAGGTGCAGTGACTTATCGAATGTGTCAAAGGTGGTAGGTGAAGTTTCATGCTAGAAATTTCTCACTGGATGATGGTCCATGGTCGGGTAGACTGGTTGAGTTGATAGCAATCAAATTGAGACATTAATTGAGGATAATCAATGATATACCACAGGGGAGATAGCCAACATACTCAAAATACCCAAATCAAGCTTTGAAAATCATTTGCACCAGCTTGGTTATGCTAATTGCTTTGATGTTTGGGCTCCACATAAAGTTAAGAGAAAAAAACCTTCTTGACCATATTTCCACATGAGATTCTCTACTGAAACATAAGAAGATTGTTCTGTTTTTAAAATAAATTGTGACGGGTCATGAAAAGTGGATACTATACAATAATGTGGAATGGAACAGATCATGGGGCAAGTGAAATGAACCACCACAAACCACACCAAAGACCTGTCTTCATCCAAAGAAGAATATATACATGTTGTGTATATGGTGGGAGTGGAAGGGAGTCCTCTATAATGACCTCCTTCCAGAAAACCAAGAGATTAATTCTGCTCCCAATTAGACCAACTGAAAGTAGCACTCGATGAAAAGCATCCGGAATTAGTCAACAGAAAACACATAATGTTCCATCAGGATAATGCAAGATCGCATGTTTCTTTGATGACCAGGTAAAGATTGTTATAGCTTGGCTGGGAAGTTCTGATTCATCCACTGTATTCCCCAGACATTGCACCTTTGGATTTCCATTTATTTCAGTCTTCACAAAATTCTTTTAATGGAAAAAATTTCAACTCCCTGGAAGACTGTTAAAAGGCACCTGGAACAGTTCTTTGCTCAAAAAGATAAAAAGTTTTGGGAAGATGGAATTATGAAGTTGCCTGAAAAATGACAGAAGATAGTGGAACAAAATACTGAATATGTTGTTCAATAAAGTTCTTGGTGAAAATGAAAAACGTGTCTTTTATTTTTACTTAAAAACCAAAGGAAGTTTTTTGCCAACCCAATGTATATATAAGATTTGAAATTTTGGAGCACCAGTTGTGCTTCCTTAATTTAGTTAATTCAAAATATCTTCAAGAATGTTTGTAATATACACTTCCACCAGCAAGGCTTGAGAATCCATATTCTTTTCATTTCCATCAAGATTCTCTCTCTCTCTCTCTCTCTCTCGTATCACTCTCTGGAGTGGGAGGCAAGAAGTGATACATTGTTGTAGTTTGAATTTTAATTTTCTGGTTTATTATGCAATGTGAAAACATTTTCATATGTTCATTGGTCATTTTGATGCACTTTTTTGCTATTATTGTAGTAGTTCTTTATCCAATATTATATTGTGATATCTGTATTTTCTGTTGGTTTCAAGTTCTTAACATGTATTCTGGACTAGACTCCTTATTTGATTCCATATGTTACAAATATATTCTTCTACTCCATGGCCTGATTTTGCACCTTCTTAACAGTGTCAATTTTTAAACAAATTTTCTTCATATGAAGACCAGTTCTCTTAAAATTTTCCTATATTCTATGAAGAAATTTCCCCTAATTCAAGGACATTTACATAGTATCTTATTTTAAATTTCAGTATATTTGTTGTTTTACATCTTGTGGAATTTAGTTTTGTGAATGATGTAAAATAGGAGTTATGTTCATTTTCTTCCATATGGGCACAGAATGAATCCTGCCTAGTTCACTGAAAAATGTAACCTTACCCAATTCGTCCATAGTATCAACTTCGTACTAAAACAAGTGACCAAGTATGCATGCATTTGATTCTGGCGTTTCTCACTGTGCTCCATTCCAATCACATGCCACTTCCTCAATTATTGTAAATACAAAATAAGTTTTAATATATGATAATCCTCCAGCTCTGTTTTTCTTGCTTATCTTGAGTAGTTTTGGCCATTTGTTTTTACATAATAGTTCTCAAATTTATAAATCCATTTCTAAAAAAGAAAGAAAGGTAAGAAACTTAATGACATTTTACTAGAATTACATAGAATCCTAGATCAATTGCATGTTGTGTTGACATATTTACAACATTAAATTTTCCAATAAAATAACATGGAATATCTCTCCCTAATTAGATCTTCTTAAGTTTCTCTCAATAACATTTCTACAAAGATGAATTATGTATAATAAATAAATGTGTTCCTTAAATGTATTCTATTAAGTTCATTCATGTTATTTTAGTGGTGACTTTTATTTTAATTTTATTTTCTATAAATATTTTTTGTCATACATATAAATACAATTGCTTGTGTTAATAAAAAGTACCTTGTATTTAGCGACCCTGTCACATTCATTTATATTCATCTATTAGTTGTACTATTTGTCTGAAAATTATTTTAAATATCTTATATTCACATGTGAGAAATAACAGTTTTACGTTTTCTTTCCAACCATTAAAAATCAGATTTTGCACCCATTTGAACTTCCATCACAATGTGAATACTAATGATGATAGACATCCTTGTCTGTTTTCACTATCCAGATGAAACTATCAATAATTTACCATTACGTATAATATACAACTTTTTAGTGTATGTTCTTTATTAAATGAAGAAAGTTCCCTTGTTTTTATTATTCTGCTCTTTTTCTCGTTTGGCTGATCTGTATCTACTGAGATAATAAGCATCTTCTCTTTGTTTATTAATGTAATGAAATTACATTGGCTGATTTTCAAATTTAAACCAACTTTGCATTTCAATCTGTTTGTGATTACATGAGATTATTGACATGTAAACTTAATTTCTTGTAATGTTCTTGTTGAGTTTTTGTTTGTATGTTTTTTAAACACTTCATTTTCTTAGAAAAACTGAGAGGAAAGTATGTTGATTTTTATTTATCTTTTGCCCCCACACAAGTTTAGCCTCTCCCCTTATCGACATCGATCACAATAGTGGTGCATTTGTTACAACTGATGAACCTACACTGACACATCATAATCATAGTTTACATTACAATTCATTCTTTGTGTTGTGCATTATATAGATTTGGGCAAAAATATAATGGTATGAATCCATCATTATAATATCATACAGAGTTTTTTACTGACCTAAAAATCCTCTGTGCTCCACCTATTTATCTCACTAGCAGAAACCACTGTTGTTGGTTTTTTTTGTTTTGCTTTTTTTCTGTCTCCATAGCTTTGCCTTTTCCAGAATATAATATATTCTGAACCATACAGTATGTCATTTTCAGATCGACTTTTTTTACTTAGTAATATGTATTTAAGTTTTCTCTATGTCTTTTCATGACTTTACATATACTTTTTTTTTTAGTACATCCACTGTCTGGATGTACTACAGTTTATTTATCCACTCACCTTATGAAGAACATCTTGGTTGCCTCCAAATTTTAGCAATTATGAATAAAGCTGCTATAAACATCTGTGGGCAGGTTTTTGTGTGGACAAAATTGTTCAGATATTTTTGGTATATACAAAGGAACACACAATTCCTGGGTCAAAAGGTAAGGGTATGTTTAATTTTGTAAGAAAACACCAAATTGTCTTCCAAAGTGGCTATACATTTCACATTTCCAACAGCAATGAAAGAGTGTTCCTATTGCTCCACCTCCTTACCAGCATTTGGTGTTGTCAGTGTTCTGGATTTTGTCCCTTCTAATAGGAAGATAGTGGTATCTCATTGTTTTTCTAGTTTTCATTTCCCTGGTGACATATGACCTGGAGCATCTTTTCATATGATTATTTGTCATCTGTATATCTTCTCTCATGAGATTTCTGTTAAGGTCTGTGGCCCATTTTTTAACCATATTTGGGGGAGGGGTTCTTATACTTGAGTTTTAAGAGTTCTTTGTACATTTTGAATAACAGATTTTTATCAGATGTGTCTTTTGCAAATATTTTCACCCAGTCTTTGGATTGTATTCCAATTCTCTTGATGTTGTCTCTTGCAGAATTTTATTTTTATTTTAATAAAGTCCAGGTTATTATTTTTCTTTTCATGGATGTCTTTGATATTGCATCTAAACAGTCATCATTATACCCAAGTTTATATAGATTTTCTTCTATGTTATCTTTGAGGAGTGTTATAGTTTTTCATCTTACATTTAGGTTCATGATTCATTTTGAGTTAATTCTTTTGACAGGTATAAAGTCTGTGTCTAGATTCATTTTTTTGCTTGTGGATGTCCAGTTTTCTAGCACTACTTGTTTAGGAGACTACCTTTGCTCCATTTTGTTCCTTTCCTTCTTTGTCAAAATTTAGTTGTCTATATTTATGTGGGTGTATTTCTGGGTTCTCTATTCTGTTTTTTTGTGTTTTAATATTAAATTTTTGTTGCCCACATAAAACAAGTTTTGATGTCTTTTTCTCTTACTGATATCACAAAAAAAAATGTGAAAGAGTCATTTTATTTGTTCCTTAAAGGTTTAGAAAGAAATTACACTGTTAGAGTAACTTTTCTGGGAAGATGTTTAATTTTAGGTTTTTTTGGATACATATTATTCTATACATAGTTTTTTGTTGGGTTTTGTTACATTTTTCAAATAATTTATTCTTCTAATGTACATTTACTAAATTATTAGCATAAAATTTTTATTCATATATTTTCATGATCAGTTTATGAAGTGCTGGATCATTCCTGATATACATATATATGTATATGTACATATTTACATACATATATATTTGATGAATAGTGGTGAGCTGATTTTTCTATGTTACTATTATTCTTGCTTGGTAATTATGATATTTATTAGTTTTTTATTAATTATCCTTTGAATATTTATATGTTACCTCCACTACAAATTTTTATTTAAGCCATTAATTTTCTATTTTATCTTTAATAATTTTTCTACCTTTTATTTTCCTATGGGTTAAATTTGTTTGTTTGTTTTTTTTTTAAATCTGAACAGCATGATAAATAAATTTTACCTACTTAAAAAGTTCACCTAGGGCTTCCCTGGTGGTGCATTGGTTAAGAATCCATGTGCCAGTACAGGGGACAATTGTTGGAACCCTGATCTGGGAAGATCCCATATGCCGCAGAGCAACTAAACCTGTGTGCCACAACTACTGAGCCTGTGCTCTAGAGCCTGCGAGCCACAACTACTGAAGCCTGCGCAACTAGAGCCCATGCTCCGCAACAAGAGAAGCCACTGCAATGAGAAGCCCATGCATTGCAATGAAGAGTAGCCCCTGCTGGCTGCAACTAGAGAAAGCCCGTGTGCAGCAACAAAGACCCAACACAGTCAAAAATTAATTAATCAAAAAAAAGTTTACCTAAAATTTACCTAAGTAAACCGTATGTATTCTTTTTTTTTTCTTTTTTCTTTAATCTCTAGCCTACAAAGGAAATTCACATTTTTCTTTTTTCCTTTAACATCTTTATTGGACTATAATTGCTTTACAATGTTGTGTTAGTTTCTGCTGTATAACAAAGTGAATCAGCTATATGCATATGTATATCCCCATATCCTGGGCAGGACAGTAATAAAGATACAGACATAGAGAATGGACTTGAGGACACGGGGAGGGGGAAGGGTAAGCTGGGATGAAGTGAGAGAGTAACATTGACATATATATATATATACACTACCAAATGTAAGATAGACAGCTAGTGGGAAGCAGCTGTATAGCACAAGGAGATCAGCTCGGTGCTTTGCGACCATCTAGAGGGGTGGGATAAGGAGGGTGGGAGGGATACCATATACATTCTTTACCTTCACTTTCCATTTGCCTAAGGGGACATCAAGACAGCATTGTTTAGTTAATCTACACTTTGTTGTCAGGTTCCATTGCAGCTGCATCCTCACAAGTGGAGGTATTGCATCTATTGTCAGGTAGAATTGCTTAAAGGAAAATATGGAGATGATATTTGAGAGATCAGTATTCTTTTAAACTCCATATAATTCTCTTCAGCCTCTGGCCTTCCTTTGCTCCTATGAGCATTACCTTGGTACAGAGAAATCAACTTTCTAAATCTGCTAGGCTCTAGATTATTTGCTTAGTAGTCAAATTTAACATCTAGCTTCAGGAAAGAGACCCTTTCTTATCAATGCCATATTGCTCTCTTTTCTCTTATTTAGATAAGTCTTCTTGGTACAAAACTTGCCACATGTGCAAACTTACTTATACTCAAGACCCAAAGTGTCCAACACACTTCAACGTTTGAAGATTACTTGCTCAGTTCCTAAATGCAATTCTTATATTCCAATATCAAACAATGTTACAATTTAAATAAGTTTTTTAAGTTTTGTACATGCTTAGCAAGTGTTGACATCTTCTAAATGTAACATGTATTAGGTTCCTCTCTAATCTTATCACTATCTCTAATTAAAATTAACAAACTAGTACATATTATCTTTAGCTCCCCTCTTCATGGTACTGACTTTTATAAAATCAAAGCTTTTGGCAACAAAGAATCTGCTAACTCAAGGTGAAAACACATTCAATATAAGGCTACTGGATAGATTACAAATTTATCAAATTAAAATACAGGGTGCCCAGTTAAATTGGAAATTCAGTTAAATAATAGCAACAACAAAGAAGTAGTAGAAGTAGCCCCATGTAAAATTCAGAGTATACTTATTAAAAGTAGAACTAGAGGTTTACCTTAAATTCAAATTTAACTGTGCATCCTGTATTTTATCTGATAACCACATTTAGGTAAGAAACACAAATACACACTACCATCAACAACACTACCAAAAGAAAATAAATCTCATTTTTTTCTTGCTAGTCATTGCTGCTGCTGGATACAATTGCTGCCACCACTGGTCACTCTTGCTGCAGATTTTGGAAATATGGTTCTATAGGTGAGTTCTAAACTGCCCTTTTGCTTTCAAGTTATTTAGTGGAGACTTAAATTCTTAGTTAGCATCTTCATTTGTCTGTGACCTTAACACCAGGACAAGGAGAAAAATTAAATGTTCATCTTCAACTCTTTACTAGAAAAATTAGACCCCATCTCACACCAAGACTTCCAAAATTAGATGGAAGGGAGGGTTTTTCCCTCTAAAATAGCACATTTGTATCATTTAGAGCATCATAAAGAAAAGTGTTTCCTTATTGTATGTTACTGAATGGAGACTACATATCACTCTATTAGTTGCAAAAAATGAACCAAACTTTTTTCTTTAAACTTATTAAGAGCAATTTATTTAGTAAGTGAAATTGAGAACCTTCAGGAAACCCTTTAACCTAAGTCAGCAAATAATTCTAGACAACAGGCTCAGAGTCTAATTTGACTGGAAATGTAAAGTTAAATGAGTTGAGGTGGGGTGGGGTAATCAGAAGGTTGGCATGGGGCCCGCAGGGGACTGGAAGTCTTGACAGTGTAGAGTTGGGAAGGCGAGAAACTCTTCCCCTCTGAGGCAAAGAACAGACAATTTGGCAAGGAGAGATGAGGGTGGAACAACAGCTGTCAAGGAACATGTTCAGAGCGGCCAGTTGAAGTGCATGCAATAGGGGATCATTCAGGGAACTTGAGCCATGACTCTAGGCATCAGTGAAATTTGAGGCCTCAGGCTGTTTGCAAGTGCTGGTGGTCTACCTGGGAGCTACTGACACCTGTGAGTCTCTCCACACTCTCAGGGCAGTGTCTCAGGATGTCCAGTACTTCACAGGTCATTCTGGCCACTCCCATGGGTCCACTTCCATGGGATGCCAGCATGACCTTATTGGCTGATGCCAAAGGACCACTGGTCCTTCCTGCCACCTGTGGCACATTCTCTAGCAGCATCAGCTGAGCAGCCTCCTGGTACAGCTGGAAAGTTACTGCTTGCTTGGCCACCTGCTTAGATTTGGCCTGGGACTCTGGCTTCTAGGGCAAAGGCCTCGGTCTCCTCATGCATCCATACAGAAACATCTTCTGCCTCTCTCTGTGTTAGCAGCTGGGAATTATCTGTATTGACTAGGTGCTTCAGGCTTGCAGCACTGGGTTCCCATTGTCTTCTTCTTTTATTAGTGTTAATTTCTTTATTTATTGAAGTATGGTTAATGTACAATATTATACAAGTCACAGGCATACAATATAGTGATTCATGATTTTTAAAGGTTATACTCCATTTATAGTTACTATAAAATATTGGCTATATTCCCTGTGTTGTACAATACATACTTGCAGCTCATTTTACACATAATAATTTGTACCTATTACTCACCTACCCCTATCCTGCCCCTGCCCTCTTCTCTCTCCTCACTGGTAACCACTAGTTTGTTCTCTCTATATATGTCTGCTTCTTTTTTGTTATAGACACTAGTTTGTTGTAATTTTTAGATTCCTCAAATAACTGATATCATACAGTATTTGCCTTTCTCTGTCTGACTTATTTCACTTAACATAATGCCCTTCAAGTCCATCCCTGATGTTGCAAATGGCAACATTTTATTCTTTTTATGGCTGAGTAGTATTCCATTGTGTGCGTGAGTGTCTATGGGTGTGCATGTGTGTATGTGTGTTTGTGTATATATACCATATCTTTTTTTTAATGGGGCTGAAATTTATTGATTTATTGATTTATTTTTTAATATCTTTATTGGAGTATAATAGCTTTACAACACTGTGTTAGTTTCTGCTTTATAACAAAGTGAATCAGCTATACATATACATATATCCCCATATCTCCTCCCTCTTACAACTCCCTCCCACCCTCCTTATCCTACCCCGCTAGGTGGTCACAAAGCACCAAGCTGATCTCCCTGTGCTATGTGGCTGTTTCCCACTAGCTATCTATTTTACATATCGTAGTGTATATATGTCCATGCAACTCTCACTTTGTCCCAGCTTACCCTTCCCCCTCCCCGTGTCCTCAAGTCCATTCTCTACCTCTGTGTCTTTATTCCTGTCCAGCCCCTAGGTTCTTCAGAACTTTTTTTTCTTTTTTATAGATTCCATACATATGTGTTAGCATACTGTGTTTGTTTTTCTCTTTCTGACTTTCTTCACTCTGTATGACAGTCTCTAGGTCCATCCACCTCACTACAAATAACTCAATTTCATTTCTTTTTATGGCTGAGTAATATTCCATTGTATATATGTGCCACATCTTCTTTATCCATTGATCTGTCAGTGGACACATAGGTTGCTTCCATGTCTTGGCTATTGTAAATACAACTGCAGTGAACATTGTGGTAGATGACTTTTTTAATTATGGTTTTGAAATATGCCCAGTAGTGGGATTGCTGGGTCATATGGTAGTTCTATTTTTATTTTTTTTAAGGAACCTCCATATTGTTCTCCCTAGTGGCTGTATCAATTTACATTCCCACCAACAGTGCAAGAATGTTCCCTTTTCTCCATCGCCTCTCCAGCATTTATTGTCCGTAGATTTTTTTATGATGGCCATTCTGACTGATGTGTGGTGATACCTCGTTGTATTTTTGATTTGCATTTCTCTAATGATAAGTGATGTTGAACATCCTTTCATGTGTTTGTTGGCAATCTGTATATCTTCTGTGGAGAAGTGTCTATTTAGGTCTCCTGCCCATTTTTGGATTCAGTTGTTTGTTTTTTTGATATTGAGCTGCTGCATGAGCTGCTTGTACATTTTGGAGATGAATCCTTTGTCAGTTGCTTCATCTGCAAATATTTTCTCCAATTCTGAGGGTTGCCTTTTGGTTTTGTTTATGGTTTCCTTTGCTGTGCAAAAGCTTTTATGTTTCATTAGGCCCCATTTGTTTATTTTTGTTTGTATTTCCATTTCTCTAGGAGGTGGGTCAAAAAGGATCTTGCTGTGATTTATGTGAAAGAGTGTTCTTCCTATGTTTTCCTCTAAGAGTTTTATAGTGTCTGGTCTTACATTTAGGTCTTTAATCCATTTTGACTTTATTTTGGTGTATGGTGTTAGAGAGTGTTGTAATTTCATTCTTTTACAGGTAGCTGTCCAGTTTTCCCAGCACCACTTAATGAAGAGACTGTCTTTTCGCAATTGTATATTCTTACCCCCTTTATCAAAAATAAGGTGACCATACATGTGTGGGTTTATATCTGGGCTCTCTATCCTGTTCCATTGATCTATATTTCTTTTTTTGTGCCAGTACCATACTGTCTTGATTACTGCAGCTTTGTAGTATAATCTGAAGTCTGGGAGCCTGATTACTCCAGCTCCATTTTTCTTTTTTCAAGATTGTTTTGACTATTTGGGGTCTTTTGTGTTTCCATATAAATGTGAAAGTTTTTGTTCTACTGTGAAAAATGCCATTGGTAGTTTGATAGGGATTGAATTGAATTTGTAGATTGCTTTGGGTAGTATAGTGATTTTCACTATGTTGATTTTTCCCATCCAAGAACATGGTATATCTATCCATCTATTTGTATCATATTTAATTTGTATCATATTTAATTTCTTTCATCAATGCCTTATAGTTTTCTGCATACAGGTCATTTTTCTCCTTAGGTAAGATTATTCCTAGATATTTTATTCTTTCTGTTGCAGTGGTAAATGGGAGTGTTTCCTTAATTTCACTTTCAGATTTTTCATCATTAGTGTATAGGAATGCCAGAGATTTCTGTGCATTAATTTTGTATCCTGCTACATTTCCAAATTCATTGATTAGCTCTAGTAGTTTTCTGGTAACATATTTAGGATTCTCTATATATAGTATCATGTCATCTACAAACCATGACAGCTTTACTTCTTCTTTTCTGATTTGGATTCCTCTTATTTCTTTTTCTTCTTTGATTACTCTGACTAAAACTTCCAAAACTATGTTGAATAATTGTGGTGAGAGTTGACAACCTTCTCTTGTTCATGATCTTAGAGAAATGGTTTCAGTTTTTCACCACTGAGAATGATGTTGGCTGTGGGCTTGTCACATATGGCCTTTATTATGTTGAGGTAAGTTCCCTCTACACCTACTTTCTGAAGGGTTTTTATCATAAAAGGGTGTTGAATTTTGTCAAAAGATTTTTCTTCATCTATTAAGATGATGATATGGTTTTTCTCCTTCAATTTATTAATATGGTGTATCACATTGATTGTTTTGCCTATATTGAAGAATCTTTGCATTCCTGAGTTAAACTCCACTTGACCATGTTGCATGATCCTTTTAATGTGTTGTTGGATTCTGTTTGCTAGTAATTTGTTGAGGATTTTTGCATCTATGTTCATCAATGATATTGGCCTATAGTTTTCTTTCCTTGTGACACCTGTGTCTGGTTTTGGTATCAGGATGATGGCGGCCTCATAGAATGAGTTTGGATGTGTTCCTCCCTCTGCTATATTTTGGAACAGTTTGAAAAGTATAGGTCTTGGCTCTTCTCTAAATGTTTGATAGAGTTCACCTGTGAAGCCATCTGGTCTGGGCTGTTTGTTGGAAGATTTTTATCACAGTTTCAATATTGGTGCTTGTGATTGGTCTATTTATATTTTCTGTTTCTTCCTGGTTCAGTCTCAGAAGGTTTTGCTTTTCTACGAATTTGTCCATTTCTTCCAAGTTGTCCAATTTATTTGCATATAGTTGCTTGTAGTAATCTCTCATGATCCTTTGTATTTCTGCAGTGTCCGTTGTTAGTTTTTCTTTTTCATTCTAATTCTATTGATTTGAGTCTTCTCTCTTTTTTTCTTGATGAGTCTGGTTAATGGTTTATCAATTTTGTTTATCTTCTCAAAGATCCAGCTTTTAGTGTTATTTATAATTGCTATTGTTTTCCTCATTTCTTTTTCATCTATCTCTGATCTGATTTTTATGATTTCTTTCTTTCTGCTAACTTTGGGGATTTTTTGTTCTTTTTTCTCTAATTGCTTTTCGTGTAAAGGTAGGTTGTTTATTTCAGGTATTTCCTGTTTCTTGAGGTAGCATTGTGTTGCTATAAACTTCCTTCATAGAACCTCTTTTGCTGCATCCCATAGGCTTTTCATCATTGTGTTTTCATTGTCATTTGTTTCTAGGTATTTTTTGATTTCCTCTTTGATTTTTGCAGTGATCTCTTGGTTATTTAGTAGTGTATTGTTGAGCCTCCATATGTTTATATTTTTGACAGATTTTTTCCTGTAAATAATATCTAGTCTCATAGCATTGTGGTCGGAAAAGATACTTGATATGATTTCAGTTTTCTTAAATTTACCAAGGCTTGACTTGTGACCCAAAATATGATCTATCCTGGAGAATGTTCCATGGGCACTTGAGAAGAAAGTTTATTCTGTTGTTTTTGGATTGCATGTCCTATAAACATCAATTAAGTCCATTTTGTTTAATGTTTAATTTAAAGCTTGTGTTTCCTTATTTATTTTCATTTTGGATGATCTTTCCAATGGTGAAACTGGGATGTTAAAATCCCCTACTATGATTGTGTTACTGTCAATTTCCCCTTTTATGGCTGTAAGCATTTGCCTTATGTATTGAGGTGCTCCTAAATTGGGTGCATAAATATGGGTGTTATATCTTCTTGTATTGATCCCTTGATCATTATGTAGTGTCCTTCTTTGTCTCTTGTAATAGTCTTTATTTTAAAGTCTATTTTGTCTGATATGAGAATGCTTCTCCAGCTTTCTTTTAATTTCCATTTTCATGGAATATCTTTTTCATCCCCTCACTTTCAGTCTGTATGTGTCCCTAGGTCTGAAGTGGGTCTCTAGTAGACAGCATATATACAGCTCTTGTTTTTGCATCCATTCAGCGAGTCTATGTCTTTTGGCTGGAACATTTAATCCATTTACATTTAAGGTAGTTATCAATATGTATGTTCCTCTTACAGTTTTCTTAATTGTTTTGGGTTTGTTATTGTACATATTTTCCTTCTCTTGTGTTTCCTGCCTAGAGAAGTTCCTTTAGCATTTGCTGTAAAGCTGGTTTGGTGGTGCTGAAATCTCTTAGCTTTTCTTTGTCTGTAAAGGTTTTAATTTCTCCATTGAATCTGAATGAGATCCTTGCTGGGTAGTGTAATCTTGATTTTTCCCTTTCATCACTTTAATTATTTCCTGACACTCCCTTCTGGCTTGCAGTGTTTCTGCTGAAAGATCAGCTGTTAATCTTATGAGGAGTCCCTTGTATGTTATTTGTTGTCTTTTCCTTGCTGCTTTTAATATTTTTTCTTTGTATTTAATTTTTATAGTTTGATTAGTATGTGTCTTGGCGTGTTTCTCCTTGGATTTATCCTGTGTAGGAATCTTTGTAGGTGTTCTGTAGGTGTTGTTCCACATGTAGATGTATTTCTGATGTATTTGTGGGGAGGAAGGTGATCTCCACATCTTACTTCTCCATCGTCTTGAAGATCTCCCTCACCACATCTTCTTTATTTATCTCTTGATGGACACTTAGCTTGCTTCCATATTTTTGGCTATTGTAAGTAATGCTGCTATGAACACTGAGGTGCATGTATCTTTTTGAAATAGTATTTTTGGTTTTTTTGGATATATACCCAGGAGTGGATTGCAGGATCATATGGTAGTTCTATTTTTAGTTTTTTAAGAAACCTCCATACTCTTTTCCACAGTGGCTGCACCAATTTACATTCCTACCAAGTGTGTACAAAGGTTCCTTTTTCTCCCCTATTTGGCCAACATTTCATTTCTTATTTGTGTTCTGTCATCATTTGAATTAGCTTCACCAGGTCAATTTCTTTTATCCTATTTGAGCTAACTGGAAGTTTACTTTTTCATTCAAAGACTTTAACTAAGATTCTAGAAGGCATCTTCTGATATTGATTTCTTCCCTGCTTCCTACCTTGTTTTCAGTGTATAGGCCTCTTGTTACAAAAATACATCATGAATTGAAAACAATATAAGGGAATCAATAAAGCACTTAAATGGGGAGAAAAAACCCCACACAAATATATTCTGAACTCGAATCTCTAGCTCTAGCAAGGCCATTTCCTGCTCCTGCATTGCCCCCTGCTGGGATGCTCCATCACCTGCACCTGTGCCTCCTGTTCCTCCAGCTGCTGCTTAGTCTAGGCTACCTGAAGCTGATTGGCCAGGTCACCCTGTGCTCAGAGGGTGTTGATCTAGATGTCATACTTGGCCTTCTTCAGCTAGTTGTCCCTCTGCAACTTGGCCATCTCAATCTCACGCAAATACTGAGCAGACACATTTTTCTGCCTGGTTTGGCCTTTGGACCCCAGTATCTCTTCACCTCCCTTCCTCAATCTGAGCATCTTTCTGGACTTGAGTTGTTCGAGTTTTCACTGAGGAGTGCAAATATCTGATCATCATGAATGTCCTTCAGGGTGTAGCTAACCACACTGATAAGTCTTACAGAATTCACAAAAAAAATGGTTGTTGTTATTACAATAAAAAATTTTAAATCTTATTCTTCTCATTAAAAGGTCTGTGTTCCAGTGAATAAATCCCCCTTTAAACATGTTTCTTAGTTTTTCTATTACCCTGAAACTGAAACAACTTAATTTAACTGATTTCAAATTTTTCCATTCATATGTTTTTCTTTTTAATTCAGTCAAGGTGATTTTTGTATGATAGTTCAGCATATTACTGTTTAATTTAGTGAACTGAATACTCTTTATACTTCTTTTGGGGTGTTCAATTATGTTATTATATTTTGGACATTCTGTGTGATAGATAAACAGCCACATTTTTAGTCTTCTTTATTTCAATTTAGTGTATGGGAAAAACCTTCCCCAATAACACGATCAGCTCTTCATTTTCTCTCTACACCTTGATATAAAATAACCACACATTCCAGAATGAAGAGCCTCCTGTTCCTACTCTCTGCACTCATCTTGTACAGAGAAAAGCTATAATTTCTGACAATGTATAATAGTAGATTTGAAGGGACCAGGATAGGTCATTAATTGATAACTACAATGAGCTTTTGTACATAAGTAACACAACTTGATAAAAATGTGGGAGTGAACTACTCCGAACTAGAACACAGAAGTCAAAAAGTACATGAAATTAGTCAATGAGAAAGAAAGAGTATTCTTTTAAGTTTATTGATCTCATATGTAGAGGCTACACTATATATCTTAGAAATAGTACTTCAGAAGTAATTAATATAAAATATTGTTCTCTTGTTCATAATTATTTTTGAGGTTTAGAAATTTTTCCTTGGAACAATAAGTGGTGAGATGTCAACAGATATATTTTCTATGCAACATTTTTATCCACTAACTATATCAGAAATACATAATTTATATATATATATATATATATATATATATTACAGTATCTGCTGAAGTGGCCTATATTACTAAAACAAACAGACAAAAACCATGAGTAAGTTCTACAAGTCTAGAATGAAATACTAAGATGTAATATGTAATTGACTTTCCTATACATATATTTACTAATGGAACAATTTTTGGTAATTAATTAAAATGATGAAAGCCCTTAAGGGCATTTATTTAAATCAAGAAATTTAAAGTGTATTACTGTATTATGATTTCTCTGGTCTCTGTTATATGAATGTCTATAGATTAAATAACCTGACCATTTAATAAGTATTATTTTGCCTTTTTAGTGACATGTAAAATAGCCACATGTGCTATTTGCTAACACAGAGATGACGCTAATCTGAATAAGTACCCACAAAGATAGCCAGGAACAGAATTCAGGCAAACAAAATTTATCTCCCTATGGTAATAATTATGCTATCATAATTTGGAATAGCCCAAGGCCACTTTTTGATAACATGCTGAAATAATTCACTTAAGAATTTCCAAATTAGCCTACAAATCAACTTTTAACAAAAAACCTGCCATCATAATGGATCAGATAATAGCCCACACTGGGACTTTTGTATGCCCCACTTTCAGTCAGAACTCATGGATTAAACTTTTCCTGTTGCAAGGAAGATGCTGTGAATTTAATTAAGGACCAGGGTATTACAACACAGCAATGTGTTTCAATTCTAATCTAATATGATTTACTTCCAAGAAAAGCTGGACATTTGGTCTAGTGGTTGATTAGATTGGATCAAGTGGGAAGGTATTTTAATTACTCATTGTTTGATTTGCCTCCTTTCTTGGTGGTCAAAAAGGAATAACTATAATATTAATGATAAGTAATAATAATACAATATGGCTACCTTAGAAAAAATAATTTAGAATGTATTTCAATATTGTTCTTATGTTTTACACAGTGAGAAACTAAAAATAAAATGCATTAGAGACAATGATATTTGAAATAAATAAGAAAAAATAAGAATATATCATTATCTCTTATTAAGAATCAAATGCTAGAATTAAGACAATTAGAATATAAACCTTTATATTTAATAAGACTTTTAGGTAAAATATTCCTGTGAATAATGTTTTCTAATTGAAATAATGTGTATAATATATATTATTATTAGGGAAATCTATATTTACAATCACATAAGATAAAAAATTTATTGCCATTCTTTGAATAGCAGCAACTCAGGTTTTTTTTTTAAATCTAAACACTTTGCTGTTACATATTTTCATCAGAAAAAAAAACTACAGAAAAAAACTAAAAAACAAAAACCAAAGTACATGCACAAAAAAGCCCACCTCAGTTGTTTACTTTTATTATGCACCATGCATTGCGTCATTAATAACCATCTAATGCTTGGCCGGGCAGCCAGGTTGGTCAAAAATTTAAACATATACTTTCAGTATGTGGATGCTTTTAGACTCAGTGAAAGACACATTTTTTTACAAGAATGATTTAATGGGAAAATAAGATTTCTGTGTCCACTTTTTTCCTATTTTTTTTTCCAATTTAACATGTGTATCTATAACCTATACAGTTTATGTTGTTACATATTTATTTTATACATAAGTATGCTATTGAGCTCTAACAAGAGATTCTAATGACTTCTAATTTCCTCTACATGAAAAAAGTCTAATAAACTATACTTTGAAATATTTCCCAGTTTCGTGAAATAAAGTTTCTGAAAGCCAATCAGTGCTTCTACCTAAAATAACTAGAAAAGCCAACAAAATACACATCTTACCTGTTTGAAGGAGACAGAAAGCTAACAGTGCAGATCAAAATGAGAGGTGCAAAGGCATAGAGCAGGAGAAATCTTGGAATAGTGACCTGGGTGCTATAGCTGCTTCTACTCTAAGAGAATTTCCTAATTCTGATTAAAGCAGGAGGTTGAAGATCTAGATCATAGCCCAGAGAGTAGTACTGTGACTGGACAAAGATGCCACAAGAATTTCTGGTGAAGATGGGGATTTCAAAGACATAACTACTTCTCTCTTAATACATTTGCTAAAGCCTAAAGTTGCTTGAAATCATGACTAAAATCATTAGCAAAATGTCACTGACAAGCAAACAGGATATTTTTGAAAGCTTCATTAGGCATATACTAGAGTTAAAAAAACCACTAGAGCAATGGTCCACAAAATATGAGGATTATAGTTGAAAACCCTGGAAACCCAAAGACAAATCAAAGGTAAACCTAGATTTATAAGGATTGCAATCCAGACTCAATTCAAGACAGCCCATAATTAATGAGACTAGTAACCACTCTACTTTCCTAAAAGAAGGAAATGTTAATAATTTCCAAAGGAAGATAACAGTATCTGAAAAGATACAGAAACAACATGGACCATTTGACTGGAAATGAAAGACAAAAAAAATAGAATTATACCCACAGATGATTCAAGTATTGAGGTTACCTAACAAGGACCTAGAATAATTCTGATTAATATGTTCTAGAATATATAAAAATATGAAAAATGGAAAAATGCATAGAGAATTTAACAGGAATCTATAAAGTGAATTTTTAAAAATCTAGATGTTCTAGAACATACAAAATCCAGAATTCTAAAATGAATTTAATAGTAGACTATATACAGCAAAAAATAAAGAGAGAGACAGAGTGAATTGTAAGATAAGTCAATTGAAAGTGTCCAAATGGAAGCACAGAAAATAGAAAAAGAAAGAGAGACAGAGACCATTTTTTTGCAGAATATAATCTACTACTCTTCAGCTAAATTTCTGTTAACAGGTGTTTTATTTCCTCATCCAACTCTCAATTTAACTGATACTTGGGGGTAATAAGGCATCTCCTAGATCGGTACAACAGTTTTGTTTTTTGTCCAATTGCCTCCAGTGGAATGACTATATTAATATAAAGACATAACCCCATGAATTGCTTTGAGGCACAATACTTTGTTCTAAACGCTTACTTCTTTTGTTAGATGTTATTTTGATCAGAGGATAAGCAGCACCTGATGTAGAGCTGTATTTTCTCAGGATCCATTTGCAGCCACTTCAGGCTACTGTTAACTATTTCCTGATTCATCTTTACATCATTTCTTTATTATTTCTGAACAGCATTTTACTGCATCAGCATCTTTAGTTGTGGCCAAGCCCACAAACATATAGCCCAAGAACCACTGTGCCTTCTCATTTCATATATCCAAATAGAGACCTCCAAGGATCAGTAGGAAATCCACCTTTGAATTCTAAACCCCAACTGAATAAGCAACAGTTTTTTTTCTTTCCTGGGGTTGGAAGAAGCTACATGATCAAATTTAATTCCCCTCACATATTCTGCACAGTAATTTCTGTGATTGGATTCCCTTTGGAGTGTTGTTTTAATTTATCCAACTAAGGAGGGTTAATTTGCTTGGCCATAAGAAAGAATTCTTTGGTCATGTCACATGCTCTTAAATATTCAAATATCACCTCCTGGGGACAAGATTTAAGTTTTCCTGTAAAGCCACATATACTTCCTTAATTCTGCCTATTCAAAGTCTTATTCTTCAACTTCTGTAGTCAAATGGTGGTAAATTACCAATTTAAATATGGAAATGAGATTTGGAAGCTTCCATTGTAAAACTGTCTTGCTTTGTTTAATAAACATAAGTTTTAGACCATTCCGCCAACAAGATAATGAAGTTCTCTGAGGTTCTATTGGTTCCAAAAGGCAAGCTACAACCACCTCATGGATAAAATATGTCCCCCTAAAATCATCATTAATGACATATTTGTATATTAATATAATATATCCCTAATTGTGTTGCTTGCACTGCAATTGTCTGCAAGTCTCTCAAAAACCCTTTTTTGCTCTGAAACTTTCACAGATTCAGATTTCTTTCTGGTAACTTTTGTATAGATGTTAATAAGATCCTCATGTGATATATATGTGTCTACCAAAATCCAAAAAGTCTCCTATAGTGTTGTAGCACTTTATTGTTATAAGAATGAAGTAAAAGAGTTTGTACACTGTACTGTTTATGGAATGTCTTCTGTGACCCATGCTCAAGCTATTCCTAATAATTTAACAAATTGATCTTGTCCTGTATTTTAGACGGTATAATTAACCATTAGTCATGTATCCCACTGCATATTGTACATATGTTATAACAATTAGTCATATACTTTATTCTATTTCCCAAATTTTCTTGGCTATCTTTTCTGAAAAAGGTAAAGTTATATTATAATCAATGTAGTGAATCAACTTACTTTTGATGGCAATCAAGTCTATACCTCATTTCATCAGGTCATTAACAGTATACTGGAAAATTCAGACACCCTATGAGATGAGCAGTGAATAATCTCCTCCGATGTTTCCACCAAAAATCAATCAATCAATCGAGAGATAAAGTAAAAAAGTAATGAAAGAAAGAAAGAAAGAGAGAGAGGGGGACAGACAGGACAAAGCAAGAAAAGAAAGGAAAAAAATTAAAAGGAATATCTGCTTGGCTTTCTTCAAAATTGAGATAGAACATAAAAGGAAACCTTAGCCAACTCTACAACATCCTAACAGTCAATTTTACAATTTAGCTTGTCATCATAGCAGGCAGCAGATGCTATTAGAGAAACTATGTAATTCAAGTCATAAGAGTGAGCATTTACTTTTCAGGAACTATCTAGTTTTCATAGAGGGCAGTGGGAACTCTTGTAAGTGGAGATATTTTGAATCTAGTATGCCTACTTCTGCTATTCTTCTTTGAATACAAAATTTCTGCTTTCAAAAATTCCAAAAAGTTTTTATTTAGCACAATAATAAAACAAAGTTTAGACTTGCCCAATATCCAACTATAAGTATTCAATGATGATTTATTGCATTTATGGTCTCATTCATTCCAATTATGTCTTCTGGTACTGGTGACGTTACCACACCATGGTACAGGATAATCTATATTTTCACCATAACATTGGTAATGGCTGCCATAGTATGAATTTACATTCCAGGTTTCAGTTTTAACCATCTGATCATATCCCCTTGTCTTCCAGTATATGGTGTATCAATATCTATTCCCACAAAAAGTTTTCTTCTCTACCTAGCCTGTTTAACTTTAATTATAGTGTACAATCTTGGAGCCCTTGTTGGAGATTTAATGAAATTATATTGATCCTCAAATCATATCATTTATCCTCTATTACTACCACATTGAAAGATTAAGTTTCTTCAGTACCCTGTTCTGATATCTTGGTGGTGTGTGTGTGTGTGTGTGTGTGTGTGTGTGTGTGTGTGTGTGTGTGTTTCTCCTTTAATGTGCTTGAATTTAAATGTATCTGAGATGAGATAAAGGGAACATATTTGGCAGGTTCTTTTAGCTGCTGTGTTGCCTGCCAGGGGTTGGTTTTTCTCCATCCAGATGGCAATAATGTGCCACTAGCTTTTTGTAGCAATCACATCAATCTCCTCCTTTTTAATTATTTCATTATTGATTAAATATATATTGCCCCTCAATTTAGCATTCTTATTTCCATTATCGTTATTTTTGCAGCAACCATTCTCCTTTTAAATGACTGAAACATCATTAATACCCTTAAAGACCATGTTTTCATAGTAAATAGCAGGTTGGCCCAGGTTCTAGTATGGTCTCTTGCTCTCTTAAAAGGAGAGTTGAATAAAGGTCCATGCATGGGGTGATGGCTACTGATACCATAGCTTCTACCACTGGTTAAATCAGAGGCATATCATTTGTCTTGCCTCATTACTCATCACTGCACATTCCATCTTATGTAATTGGTAGCCACAACTGCGTTACTATTGTAACAAATTACCAAAACTTAGTGTCTTAAAAATATGCTTATTATCTTACAGTTTTGAAGTCAGAAAAGCAAAATGGGGCTTATTTGGCCAAATTCAAGATATCAGTAGAGCTATACAGTAAGTCCCCTACATACGAACGTTCAAGTTGTGAACTTGCAAAGATGTGAACGTGCGTTCATATGTCCAACCACATAAGTTAGTTCACATGTCTGGTGTACTTGTCACGTGTGTGCATCCTGTACAAGTCATTGTGCTTTTGTGTACTTTACTGTACTGTATAGAGTACAGTAATACAGTATCTTTATTTCAAGCCCAGGAAGTCTGGAAGCAGGCATAAAAGCAGCGGTGATATAGCTGATACTGCTAAGAAGCGCCAAGTAGTGATGATGGAAACAAAAGTGAAAATAATTGAGAAAGTGGAGCCATGCAAAAAGATAGCTTGCCCTCTGTCTCCTGTTGCTGACGATCCTTCAGCTCTACTATCTCCCACCTCTTCTCCCTCCTCCAGTCAGTAACTCTTCTCTCCTGCTCACTCGATGCCAATCCCTGTATGCCAGTTGTTGTACTGTACTACTGTATTTTTCAAGGTACTGTACTGTAAGATTATAAATGTTTTCTTTATTTTTTGCATTTGTTTTTTATGTATTATTTGTGTGAAAAGTATTATAAACCTATTACAGTACAGTACTATTTAGCCAATTATTTTAGTTGGATACCTAGGCTAACTTTGCTGGACTTACGAACTTACAAACGTGCTCTCGGAATGGAACTCATTCGTATGTAGGGGACTTACTGTATTCCTTCAGGAAGATCTAGGGGAGAATCTATTTACTTCCCTTTTCTAGCACTGGAAGCTGCCTGCATTTCTTAGCTCATGGCCACTTCACTCCAATTGACAGCTTCTTATATCATCATATTTCTTTCTCTGATTCTTATCCCCCCGCCTTCCTCTAATAAAAACCCTTGTGATGACATTATTTCCACTCAGATAATTCAGGAAAATCTCAAGGTTCTTAACTTAATCTGCAGATGCTTTTGCCATACAAGGTAACATATCCACAGATATAGGAAACTATAGAAAAGGCATCTTGTGGGGGAGGAATGTTATTCTTCTTGTCACAGTTTCAAATATGTCTCAACATTCTCTTTGTTTGATTTTGTTTACTTTGCCTTCCATGTCAGTGGATGTATTACCACTTAAGAGATTGGCAACACCAAAAAATAATATCTCAGAGCCATTTTCTACTTTCTATGCCCCCCTTTATTTACAACCTACCTGCAATGCCCATTCTGCTTTTTAAGGAGCAGTGGTCATAGGTTTGGATGGGCAGATTCATGAGAGTGAATAGGCTTCTCTCCATATCAAGTGTACTTAGCTAAAAGCTAAGAGTATCAATATTCTCTGAGGGTGAGGTAACCAACATAGAATAGCTAAAGTCTAAGACCTATAGTCACTATTTCTGAAGGTCCAGATATCCTACAGTCTAGATGTGTGTAATTATGAGAGATTAACATAACTTGAGGAAGAGGTCTGCTCAAAGAAGCCATGGTTTCCTTTCAGTGATTTTCCATAGCAGCTCACATTATTCCCTCAAGGCTATGTTACTAGCTAGGTGCAAAATTCTCAAGGGATACATAATAATGTCCATTTTCTAGTGCAGCTGCATCTAACCATATCCAGTTATTCATTACTTGATAAACAACATTGACATTGAGATACAGATGCTAATTCAGTACATAGCCCTGGGCTGGATTCTCATTTATCATTGAGCCAATACAATCAAATTCCTAATAGTTCCCTGAGGTGATGTTTTAAGGTAGATTTAATCAAGAATTGACTCCTCAGGTACCCTTGATGCTGGAGTAAAGACTACCAAAACAGTTATGCCTTTCCCTTCTAGTATCTTTCAGCAGATTTTGGAAACGTGTGTTCATTATCATTTCAAATATTGGCTTTCTGTATTCTCTCTCCTCACATTCTTGAATTTCAATTACCCATGTTTTAGACTTTCACTGATTTCCACAATTCTCTAGTGTCCTCTCTCTTCTCTCTCCCATCTTACATGTTTTACATTAAAAAATATTTTAAATATTTTATTGAAGTTAGTTGATTTACAATGTTGTGTTAGTTTCTGCTGTACAGCAAGGTGATTCAGATATAGATATATATTTATTTATTTATTTATTGTTTTTCATATTCTTTTCCATTATGGTTTATCACAAGATATTGAATATAGTTCCCTGTGCTACA
The DNA here is from genome assembly GCF_003676395.1 of Aethalodelphis obliquidens. Lineage (NCBI taxonomy): Eukaryota > Metazoa > Chordata > Mammalia > Artiodactyla > Delphinidae > Aethalodelphis > Aethalodelphis obliquidens. Next base: position 1,692,477 of record NW_020838020.1, on the reverse strand, counting down.
CAGTAGGACCCTGTTGTTTATCTATCCTATATATACTAGTTTGGATCTGCTAAGCCCAAACTCCCACTCCATCCTTCCCCCACAACCCCTTATAAGTTCTACTTTTGCTGTTACTGACACTCCTTTCATTGAGAGGTGGGGTCTATATCCCCCTCAGCTGAATCTGAGGTTGACCTTGTGGATTGCTTAGCACAGCAGTCCCCATCTTTTTTGGCACCAGGGACCGGTTTTGTGGAAGACAATTTTTCCACGGACTGGGGACAGGTGTTTCAGGTGGTAATGCTAGCGATGGGGCGGATGGTTCAGGTGGTAACGGGAGCGATGGGGGGAATGTTTCAGGTGGTAATGGCAGCGATGGGGAAGAGCAGATGAAACTTCGCTTGCTCACCCGCTTGCTGCTCTTCTCCTGCTGTGTGGCCTGACTCCTAACAGGCCGTTGACCACTACTTGTCTTCAGCCCTGGTGGTTGGTGACCAACCTGGTTTAGACCCTTGGAGTATGGCCAAAGGGATACTCTGTGGCTTTTGAGGACAAATCGTAAAAAGTACATAGATTCTACCTTCCTCACTCTAAAGATATTTGTCCTGGGAACCCAACCACCATCCTATGAGGAAGACAACTTGGGGAATCTACATGTATAGGCCCAGGTGGTAAGTTAACAAGGTCCTTCCCACTGTCAGCCAGCATCTTCCTTCAAACATGTGACTTAGAGAGCCTTCAGATTATTTCAGCCTCCAGTCTTGGAGTCTTCCCTCTCAGGCCTCAGATTTAATGGAGCAGTGATAAATGATCTCCATTATGGCCTTTCTGAATTCTTAACCAGTGTTATTCAGGTGCATAATAGATAATGGTTTTATGCTGAAATTTGCTCACAATCTTGAGGTAAACTTTGAAGTAATTTGCTACACAGCCATAGTAACTAGAATAGGAGATGGTAAGAGAATGAAGGGCTGGCTGCCTCATCTGGGTGAATGTGTACTTCATCTGAATGTGAGTGAATAGCAAATTCTTTGAAAAGGTGTCATAAGTGTTGGTGGGAGTGGGGGCCTGTGTTGGGGGAATCATGGGATGATAAAATTTTCTCTGTCTCCTACATCACAAAATGTTTGCCATTACCTTGACAGATACAATTACACCAGGAGAGGGACTGCACTTATTAACCAGCAGAAGAAGACTTTTTCTCAGGACACTATTTTAATTTCTCAGAATAAAACAAGAGTAGGCTGAAGAGTGACCTTTGTTCAGAGCTTAAATTAGAATTGATGATACGTGCACCCAACTTCCTAGTGGTAAAGGCAATCACATTATATTTTAATTTCCTAATACTACTCCTTCCAGAGGCAAAACCAAAAAGAAAACTCTGGTAGGTCTATTCCTGAAACTTGCCCTGTGGATAGCCAGTACAGATGGCTTAATCAGAGACTCTCATTCAGAACGCCAAGTCTGTATAATGATAGGTAAAAAATAGAAAATTAGGGGAAGTTGTCACAGAAAGTACGGAAGCCCATAAATGGAGAATGATGCTGAGAAATATACCATCACTCTCTTCAAAGAGCTCATATAAGAATAAGAGAATATTCAGAGTTGTTTCTCTCAGTTTTGATGCCAATTCATGGCCAGTTCTCAAAGACACCCCTGATTTGTTATCCTTTTAGAAGAATTGAATGGATTCAAGTTATGAAATTTACCCAACAAGTATACTTTGATGATCTGAAGGAAAGACATCAATCTGTGTCCAGCGATATTCCGCTTGAATATAGCAGTGTAGAAATTTTCACTTAGGTTACATTTTTATTATTTTTATAATATTGGTTCTTATTCAGCCTGGAGATAAATTTTCCCTCTAAGCTTGACTGGATTTACTCCGACTGGTAGATGACATCTGATGCATGTGTTGCTGTGAATCAGAATGACATTCTGTTCAGACAATTTTATAGGTATGAAGGACAACACATTTTCTGGGGGACATAATTCTAATAGGCAAATACATTATACTTAAATTGCTTCAATGCCACAAGTATTCAATGGACACAGAACTTGTAGAGGCTTAATCAACACAGGCCCTGATACATAAGAGGGCCTTACGGATCTTGGGAATTAGGCTGAATATGTGGATCCGAAGGACAATTTATTATCTAGAGGTTTGAACACAATGAAGAGGACAAGGTAAGTCCAGGAAGGAGACCTTAATGTCATTCACTTCTAGAAAATTGAACATGTTTGGTAGTTAACCTAGTAAGCTGATAAAGCTAAATGCAACTATTTCAAATTTAATAAGACATTAATCTTATTGAAAATCTTGGAGAGGGTGTATATCTTCATTAAAAAATATTTTTTTAACAAGCATGTTAACTTTAAAAGATATGGCTGGGAGGGCTGGAGGCTCAGGATAATGAGGTCAATGTTGGGGAATCCTATGGTCTTATCTATCATTAGATAATGCAAAATCATCACTACCGTTGTTTTATTTACTGCTACATCTTCTTGGCCACTGTGCCTGGAACTTCTATTTTCTCTGGTAAAATTATTTGGAACAGTCAGATTAAGGAACAACATGTTGACTCCATTTAATGTAGGTGGGTGACTTTGGAAACGTACATCAAAGGAAATATTGTCTTTGTAGCTTGGTTATAGTTATATCCCAGATAAGATGGAACTTAGAATTTACAAAGCAGTGATCTCTAAGGTTTAAAGTTAGGAAAAATAGAGTATATGGCAAAGAATATTTTTGCTTAGTTTTTTCTCCAAGAAGAAATAAAACAATGACATTAATAGTAAATAATATGGGGTATGTTAATCATTATATTAATACTTATTCAACAGCTCTATAGGGTAACAAAATTATTTATTGTCCAAATGTATAGTCAAATAAGAATATAAGTCTAGAGAAAATGATCCTCCAGAAAAACATATATTTTAAATAATTCACTTAAAATTCAAACTGATATATTATACCCAGAGACTAATAATAGAAGGAGGAAGAAATAAATTTAGCTTTGGGAAAGTAACATACAGTTAAGTGCTTCTATCAACATCTGTAGAAATTTGCAAATAATAGTAGGTAAAATTTTATGAAAAATAGACCAGCTAGTAAAAGAATATCAGAAATCTCATCAGAGATATCTTTAATGTGTTTGAGGCTAAAATTCTAATTTTGTAGACTTTTTTTCCTTTAAGCATTGTTTTTAACTGTCTGGATAAGCTATAGCAAGGATAGCAAGGATTGGGGTGGAGGTAAACTGGAAAAAATGGATTAAAAGAAGGTTCTAAGATCTTTATTCTAGTTTCAGATGCGAGAAGATTTTGTCCATGTTTGTATACATTGTATAACCTTTACTCATGGAATTACTCAGTGTTGACCTAAATCTACTTTATCCAAGACAAGGGAAACTCTGAACAAAGACTGTATGCAAATCCAACCATTGTTAATTCCTTGTTGATATTATTTATTGAGTAATGAGTAACTGGGAAGGATGAGATACAGCTTGCCTGGGGAAAGGAAGAAAGTCACAGTTCCCTGAGTGGGCTATGTGACTAAGCCAAAAGAGCTTTTGTTTAAACATACACTCTGTGCCGTTATCATACACGAAATTACTAAAATAATTTGTTAATATCATCAACATCCAGTTCATAATCACAGCTCTTATTATATAAAAAATTGTATGTCTGAATTAGGATACCAGAAAGAAGTCTACATATTAAAATTAAATGATATATATATAAAATCATTTTTATTTTCTAATAATCCCTCTTCTTTTATTTTCCAAAGCTATTAATTGTTGAATAATGAGGCCATTGATATTGTAAAATTCCCCACTTTATTAATAATAGGCCAATTAAAAAGTAAAATGTTTTTTTGAAAGATGTAAACATCCATTATACAATGTATATCTAATGATGTCACAGAGCTTTAAAATACTAAAATTATAAAAAAAGAATCTACTGAATTTTAGTACAGAATGTTTTATAAAGTAGCAATAATGTACTAATAGCCTCTGAGGTGTGTATCAAGGAGCAAAAAGAAGCTCACATGTAAAACTAAGCTACTGAGATTCAACTATTTGCAGTTATTGTAATTACCCAACCAAATAAGAAATAATTGTCAACACTGCCAAAATTTAAAAATATTATATGAATTAATAAGGGAAACATATTACTATCATTCACAAAGAAAGGATTATTAGTTACTTTTACTGTACAAATTCTGTTTAAATTCAATATAAAAATCAGATGAAAGCAGAGAAATTAGAAGATTTCACATAACATTGGAGGTAATATTTAGAAGATCTGTAGAATTCTAATTATGACAATATAAAATGTCAGCTTCATGCTAAATATTTATATAAATTAGGGGTCCTTCAAGTGTTCTGAAAATATTGAACTTTTCCTTGTATAAAGAAGTAGAAATATTTTAAGAATATAGCTTAGTACCTAACTATTTTATGGACTTTAAATATGGTAGCCATATATTTTATTGTCCAAATCAAGATAAACTATCATTTTATAAAGTTTTATAAGATGACCATACGGTTTGTTATCTAATGATTGATTGTGGAAGGGGATATTCCCTTAGATTTAAGACAAAACTATAAATTATATTCTTAATTTGTTTTTAGTCTTTTAAATTGAGCTAAATTTTCACATTCCTAAATTTTAACAAGAACAATTCAGTGACACTTAATACACTCAAAATGGTGTGTAACTACCATTTCTACCTAATCCCAAAACAGTTTTATCATCTCAAAAGAAAATCTTATACCCATTAAGCATTTGATCACAAGCCCCTTCCTCCAGCCCCCAGATGTCACCATTTGACATGTGGAAATAGTATGAATTCTTGTAGAAATTATTTCCTAACATAGGAAATGTTTGAAAGAATATTATACATTTAAAATAATTATATGATAACAAGGAAAATAAGAATTTTGCAAACTGTGTAAAAGATACCACACAATGATATGCATTATAATGCTTAACAAGGTGAGAAAACTCTAAGAATTTTGCCTCAGTTTTATAAAAATGCACCATTAGGTGATAAATGATTTAGGTAAGCATCCACATTAACGTATTTGTTATAAAATTATTAACTGGAATATGTATGTATATCTATAAACATGCTATAATTTACCAATTGTTTTCATTAATATTCTCTTACTTTATGTCCACAGTAATCATCTGTGGTAGTTGTGACACTTTCATTTTTGATATCAAAAGTATATTGGGGGACATATCCAAGGACACACATATAGGGGGTGGTGAAATAGGGACTAAATTCTAGATATCCTGCCTTAAATTTAGTGACCTTTGACTATAGTATATTATACTTGGTATGTGCATATGTAGTATATACTTGTGTGTGTTTTCCAGCAGTTTAAACTGGAAAGTCAAGCTTTATATGCATATTGATGCATATGAAATATGCAAATAACTACAACAAATGCATCAGTACAGGGAGCTCCCTAAGTTATCACCTCACCACTTTGTGAAATACTTGAAAAAAAATGAAAATCTGGGTCATTATTTTGTGTCACAGTGTTATATTTAAGTGTTTCCTTTAAAAATCATATGGAACTTCTGAAAAATAAATTTGAAAAGATTTAACGCTTAGTGGGTATGAAATTGTTAGAATTTATTTCTTAAACATATAATCCAGTAAAAAACATGTCCTTAGAGAAATGACCTTAGGATGGCCAAAGTCCAAAGCAAGAATAGTATATGTGGATGGGCACTGGAGTGGAATAACCTGGGAAACTGAAAAAATTTTGGGACTCAACAGAGTCATCTATACTTGTCATAATCAATTCCTCTTATTAATTTCATCTCTAAATCTTCTCTCATTCAGATTTCACAATAATACCATTGAAATTGCAACTCTAAAAATCACAAAAGATCTCCATGTTGCTAAGTCCAATAATCAGTTTTAGCCCTTGTGTCCTCATCTTGATTTAACTATTAGCCATATATGAACAGGGTGGCCAGAAGGGTCTTTTTAGAAAACTTAATTATATAATGTAACTTATTGCTTAATTTCTTGCAATGGCTTTACATTTTACTGAGAGTAGTAAACAAAACCATATTAGGCCCTACATAATTTAGCCCATGTTTACCATTCTGGTCTCATTTCCTAATACTTTCTTCCCTTGTTCACTCAATTCCAGAAACAGTACACTCTGTTTTCCCTTGAATGGAGCAGGCATACCCTATAAAAAGTGTTGAATTTGGTGAACCCTTAGTCTGGAACACATTTCCCGTATGTATCTGCATGGCTGATCTCTCACTTCCTTCAGTCTTTGCTGGGTTTTAATATTCTCTACAGGACCTTCCCTCCCCAGTCACAGAATTTAAAAGGACACTCTGTTTCTTAACCATCAATATTATGTATTACCTTTTTCAGATGAGTTTTTTTCCATGGTACTTGTCACCACCTAACATTTTCTGCATTTTACTCACTTGTGTATTGTCTGTCTGTCTCTGCTAGAATGTGATCATCATGAAAACAAGAATAAGTCTTCAATATGCAGTGCTCTACCCCAGAACTTGTAACTATTTTGACATATAATATGCATCAATTTATGTTAATTAAATAATGAATAAACTGGGCCTGTGCATAAGGAGTGAAGAAAGAAAGAAAACAACATAAAAGCCATCTGCTACAATCATAATCTTGTCTAGAATTGATCCATTGTTCAATGAGAATATTTAATATCTTCTTTTGAATTAATTGCCTAAAAATATAACTAAAAAGTAGTGAATGTTCTTATATGAAAGTGTCTCATAATAAATCATAAAGTTGTTTTAAACAATGACAATGTCAGTAGAAAATCATTAACTTTACTAATGAAAAAATGTAAAACTAGTTTGAATGATTCAGCTTATTTCTTAAGTCTCACAATTTCATAGACATCATGCAGCACAATGTTAAATAAAGAGTAATAACACTTCCACTATATCAAAATAAAAGCAGTAATAATCACAAATATAGAATTTTGGACAATGGCATAAATATATGATTATGGCATTGTCTTCCCTCCTGTTATCTTCTCACACAAAGCTTTAAAAACATATAAAGCTTAAGAGAATTTTTAATATTTTCATTATTCCTATGAAGTCATTTTCAATAATTGACATATAATCAGATTATTATGAATTAATTTTAAATGCATAACTTTTTGTGGGTGAAGTCCTGAGGGTCACATTATCTGGGTGGTCATTTTTGTTACAGTGTAAGCTTTCATTTCTTTACTGAATACTTGCATATTCCAGGAACTCCTCTGGGTGTTATATACATAACTATATATAGTTATGTTTGCTTTTTTTTTTTTTTTTGCCAGTCTAAAATTTACAAAGTACTAGAGAAAATAAATTAATGAAGAATAAATATGCAATTATTAGTTGAGACAAAATACACAGAGTGTTATAAAAGAGAAATATGCAGTGATCAAATTATAATTAGTAAGTGAAGAAGGCCTGTCTGTGGCACTCACATATAAGATAAGACCTAAAGGATGAGCCTAATTAGGATGATAAGATATGAAGTGTGTGTAATGCAGGCACAGAATGCCAAATATTTGAAAATAGATTGTCAACAATGATCTTAATGTTTTGGAAAAAATAAAATAGGCCTGAATGAATAAATGGAACTATGTGTATGAACAAATGCATATAAAAGAAGAGTTTGGAGAGGTGGGTAAGTTCTAGATTATGTGAAGTATTATAAGTAGGGACGTGAAAAAACTTATCATTAAAACCCACAGCAATATTGAAAACATAATTAATCACCCTAAATAAATATGCTTGAATCATAAATGTAAACCAAGATTGATCAGGTTAAATAAGAGGTCATTATTTAAATTTTAATTTTTAAAGCAGAAAATTTCTTTTTAGGCTTATATTTAAGGTTTTAGGTTAACTATAGAGACCTAACATCACATGAATAAAAATATGTCAGCAGACCAGAAGCAAAAATGTAGGAGGCAGAAAAGTTAAGTGGTCTCAGGAAGAATGTAAAAAAAGACAATGACACTTAGGTAATATGAGTAGGGCATGCCAGTGGCAAAAAAACAGACTGTGATGAGAAGTCATCTATACTTCAAATGAGAAGTATAGAAATTATATTTATATATAATTATTTATATTTTATATTTATATTCAATGAAATTCCTTTCTCATTATGTCACCACCACCTTCCCTTTCAGATTTTAAGCAAGCAAACCCATGCATTAGATGGAGGATGGGAAACTTGAGCAACCTTGAAAATCTTGAATACAAAGATCACAAGACTGTAATAACAGTAGTGTTAAATGTCTTGCAAATTTTAAATCTAGATATACTGAAATAAAAATAATAAAATCTTTCAAAATATTCTAACATTCCTAGAAATTTCCACAAAATGTTAACGTTCTTATGGCATAAATGCATTATAACATGGCAAACATTCAGAAAATAAATATGAAATCATTAAAATAATAATCCCAACAAAAAACTGTCAAAACATATTAACTCATTTGTATTGCTTGTAAGCAAGTATGAATTATCCGGCTTTCAACTAGTACCAACATGAGTCTATCAGACAGTTTTGTTAAGGAAATACAAAATCACCCAAATGTAGTATCACCAAAAAGGAAATCGATAAATTAAATGACTACAAAACTTTTGGAAGGACTGAGGAGTGGGTTCTTGCTAAGCTTTCAGAAATGATATAAGAACAATGCAGAACTGAACCAGTAGGAAACAATTACCTCTGAAGACATAAATGAAACTAAGAGTTCAAGAATACTCACCTTCTTGCTCTCCTCTACCTGACTTGATGTTGTGATGTAAAATAGTTATCACAAAGCTGGAATAAGGGTGAAATTCAACTGCTGCTAACAGGACTTCACCTCAACAGCTTGTGGGCTGAAGAATAAACAATGGATTCATGTTCCTGAAAGATCTGGGTATGGCTTCCCCGGTGAAAAATGTTTATGTGCTTACTAAATTGATTTACTTGTTAAAAGGTCTATTAATATAAACTCCAATTGATCATGGGCATATCAACCTTTTTATATATTGCTGGATTTGATTTAACCAATATTTATTATGACTTTTTGGGTCTATGTTCGTGAAAGATATTTGTGTGTTTGTGTGTGCCTCTGTGTGTGAGCGTGTGTGTGTTTCTTGTAATGTCAGTATCCCATTTTTGTATTTGATAACACTTCTTTCCTGTAGTAAACTGTTAAGAACCACTTCTTCTGTTTTCTGAAAGTATGTGTATATATTACAGTGGTGTTATTTATTATTAAAGAGTTTGGGGCTTCCCTGGTGGCGCAGTGGTTGAGAGTCCGCCTGCCGATGCAGGGGACACGGGTTCGTGCCCCGGTCTGGGAAGATCCCACATGCCGTGGAGCGGCTGAGCCCGTGAGCCATGGCCGCTGAGCCTGCGCGTCCGGAGCCTGTGCTCCGCAACGGAAGTTTGATAGAGTTTTTCCAGTGAAATCATTCATGCCTCAAGATTTATTTGGGGAAAAGATTTTTAATCAAAAATTATTTTCTAATTGTAAATAATGCTGTTTGGGTTTTTATTTCTTCTTTCTGTTTTGGTAAGGCAAATTATTTTATAATAGTTTCCACTTAATTTTTAAAGTTTATGTTGTTAGGCAATGTAATATTAATTTTTCTTTTTCCTGCGTTTTCTGAATTAGTATTGCTCGGGGTATAGTCTATCAATTTTATTAATATTTTTAAAGACCAAACTTTTGACTTTAACTTTCTGAAATATTTGTCCTTGTTCTATATGACTGCTTTTTTTCTCTTATCACTCCCTTCTTTTCACTTTCTGTAGCTTTAATATGCTCTTTTATTTTCCTAGTGTATTAATTTTGAGGCTTAGAAAAATGATGTTATATAGTTCTTATTTCTAATGTGGACATTTAAAGCTATAAATTTCCATCTAAGCACTGCACCGTCTTCATCCCACACATGTTAATATGTTGTGGGTTTATTAATATTCGGTTTGAAATATCTTTCAAGTTCTTTGACTTCTGGGTTCTTAGAAGTATCATGCTTAATTTTCAAATATTTGATAATTTTCTAGGTGTATGCTTTTTGTTGATTATAATTTAATGTAATTATAATAAGAGAACATATTTGGTATATTTATAACCCTCTGAAATTTATTGTGGGTGTCTTATGGACCAAAATTTGTGTTTTACCTTGATAAACATACTTTGCACACTTCAAGTAATGTGTATTCTTGTGTTGTTAGGTGTGTTAAATATATATCAATGATTGGATTTGATTGATAGTATTGTCCAAATATTTAACATCTTTAATGATTTTCTGTCTGCGGTTTTCTTAATTACTGGAGGAGTATTCAAACATTGATAGGATTTATATGGGCTTTCACCATGTTATTATTTCAATGTTTCTGTATGTTTAAAATACTTTGTAATGAAATATCTGAGTAAAAAGGAAGACTTCAGTTCTAAAAATGTTTAACTTTGTTAATGTACAACTTCATTGAGCACTGATCTCTTTTAAAACAGCAAAATGATTTTTAAAATAAACAAAACCAGCAGCATATACCAAAAAAAGATAAAGCCAAAAAAGAAAAGTAAAACATTGGGCTGGTGGTATCTGGGGTATCTTCAAATCATTAGCAGGAGATCACCAACAGATGATTTGGAGATGACTTCTAAGATAATTCTGTGAAACCTCTGTAATAGCACTACACAATAATAAATTATTTAATGATGGAAATGTTCTATATGCTACCAAATATGTTAGCCATCAGCTACATGTGACTATGTAATGTAGCTGGTAGAGCTCAAGAACTGAATTTTTAATTTGACTTCATTTAATTAATTGATATTTAAACTTAAATAACCACAAGTGGCTAATGGTTATCTTATTTGACAGAAGAGTTCTATAGCTTTTATTAACTTTCTGTTTAAAACAAACGCACAAAATAATAGAAATAATTTAGATATTTTATTGGCTAGCTATTCCTTTGTATTTAAGTAATGAACAGGTGATCACAGAAGCACAATCTGGTTATTTTTTGCATGTCTGTTTATGTATTTGCATATACACCTTATGAATATATATACATGTGCATTCACTTTATATAGAGAATGAAATCCATAGCTCTATTCATAGTGAGCAATTTTTTAAAATCATTACTATTTATGAATTTCAATTATTCCACATATATTAGCTGAAGCAAAAATTTGTAAGTAATGTGTTTACTTCAAAACATTATCATTTACATGTCTATTACAACGATGAGAAACATTGTTTCTTCTAATTATCTAAAGCTCTCAAATAGGCTTAAATCTTATCTGATAAAGATTAAAAAATAAAACCTATGTAATTGATTTACATAATTTAATATGTGATTTTCAATGGGAAATGTGCATATGGGTGAATCTTTGAGCTCCCATTACTAAGACACCATCTTGAACACCATTAACTGCAACGTTAAATTTTCATTAACGTGTTTAGAGTTTGAAGAACATGAGTATAGCATTTTAATAGATTTTTATATAAAAAATAATAAAAATTTGTAACCTGTATAATATATTGGAATACAAATAGAGATTTAAAATGGTGAAATTATGTGACTATCAACTAATTTTCCCTATCTTTCTGAGTAAAAAAAATGATTATACTTGAAATATTTTTATAGCTAAAATTGGGTGGAATAATAATATTTTAAGATGGTGAATCAATATATTCTTTCTTTCTGAAAAAAAAATTATAATTAACTTTGTTTTGTAAATCGCAACACCTTAATACCTCAAAGTGCTTTCTTTTTTTGAAGAGAGAGTATTTAATAATGTGTTCAGATTTTTCATCAATTTTTTTATACATAAGAAAAGATTTCTAGAAATTAATGAACTGTAAACTACAGGGCCCTTCACAGCATGAGCCACTTCTAAGCTCTGTACAGAATTTTGTATTAGAAATTCGATATTCCTTTTCTTAAATAGGACATGCAGATACTATAATCTCCAGTTCCAAAAACACTAGTATAGAAACTGAGGAATAAATGATTAATAGCTCACCTTTCTTAAGAACTGGAAAAAGATGTCTGAAATATCCACTATCAGTTCTCATCATCAGGTTCAAAGACATCCAATTGGTTTGTTTAATTTAAAGCAACAGTCGCATAACTTTTGTTTAATTACAAAGATTGATAACTAGAGATAAAGGTTTAAATATAAAGGTGAGATATTACCTTCTTCTCCAGACCTCTCCTTTTCCCCATCCTGTTTTTTTTTTTTTCTTCTGGTGGAAATTTCAGGTTAGCACAAAAACACTCTGACATTTGTTAGGAAGAACACTGGCAAGGTGAAATTGATTTGTCATTTCTTCTTAGAAGATAATCAATAGCTTATGAGAATTCTACGCTTGTAGTTCTATAGAAAAATCAATTTCAGATATAAATCACTGAACATTACAAATAAAGATATTACCATCCCAAAATGAAACACTATCATTACCAAATTTAAATTTAAAAGTTCAAATATGTTAAATGTTGCAATGATTTTGCAAATAGTGTATTCTTTTAGTATTGAAAATTGTATGGCTGGTTAGTTTTTGCATGTCTGTTTATGTATTTGCATATACACCTTATGAATATATATACATGTGCATTTACTTTATATAGAGAATGAAACCCATAGCTCTATTCATTGTGAGCAATTTTATAACGTGTACTAGCTGGACAAGTAGATTAGTAAGGAGGAAAATAAAAGGGAAATGCAGAATCTGCTGAAGATTTTTTTTTTTTTTGTATAGAGTTAGGAATAAAATGTGTATAATTTGAAAAATGTATCTGTGATTTATCTGTTAAATTCAAATGATTCAGCTAAATGAGAGAAACTCTTATTTTGAAAATGCACTGTGGTAACTGGAGTTCACTGATGTGTATTTTCAATTGAAGGAGGTAGATGTACACTGGTCATTATGACTTTCATCTCAGAAGCATTTTAGTCTAATGTTTGTAAAGCCAAAGAAATATTACACATTTTGTACCTTTCAAGTATTGCACTGTGGATAGCAGGTCACTCACAACAGCATTTTTAATTTGACGGGATTACAAAAACATTTGGTGCTCTTTAACTGTTGTCACAGCCATCTATTACATTAAGAACAAGCTGATTTTAATATTAGTCAAATTAAAAAGCATTGTGTCATGCTAACCTTGGGCATTCATTTACATAACTGGCTTTCTGCTTGCTGTGTATTATGTGACACCCTCATTTGATTACTGTTCATTTTTCTGAAACTCTGAAGCAGCATCTAACGTAAACTGCATATTAATATTTCATTTTCATCAGGCCTTACTTTATATAGTCAAGCTGCAGCAGATGCTACCTTTTAAGCTTGTTATAAGTCACTAGTTCCAGAGTTTTCAAGGAGACAAAATTCAAGTCATTGTTCCACAGTAGAACAATAAACTCCACAAGTTTAATTTAAGCAGGTGAAGGATTTTCTTGCTGGAGTTGGCCTTCAGGAAATTTCTGAAGCTTGGATAAGAAAAAATGTAATGTTTATTGGTGCCTATTTAGTCAACCAAAAAATGAAATGAAATCTTAGAGCCTTATAAAAAATGTTTAATCATTTTCTTAGATCCACAGGTTATCTGTGGCTCTGCTGGGTTAAGTGCCAGGTTACAGGTCAGGTTCAAGTCCACTCTACCTCTCTCTCACTCTAGGATCCAGATTGATAAAGTTAGTTCTTAGGCATGTTCTCCTCATGGAGGGCAGACATGTAAGAGTGGAAGCCAAACTTCTCGCACATTTAAAGCCTCTACTCAAAACATAATTGTCATTGCCATTCACATCTATTGACAAAATACTCATGATCAGGATGGACATCAATGGTCCAACAAAATGTAGAATTTTCATTGACAATAGAAGATATAACCTATCCCAATCTTTCAAGAAAAAGATCCAATATATTAGGTAATCCGTACATGGAGTGTTACTTGATTCTCATAGCAACCTTGTTAGGCAGACTTTTTGTTTCTTTTGTGGATTATGAAAGCAAAGTACACCAATGTTAAGAGAGGACATTTATAAGGTTGAGCTGTTTACTGAGCCAGGAATGGAATGTAGAGCTATTTAATCCAAAAGCTCTTTAGGAATATATCCCAGATAGGCTTTCTTCCATCTACTCTACTCAATACATCTCCATCTCTAATTTTATGAACTCAACTTTTAAAGATTGAAACTCTACAAAAAAATCATCTGTTTTTTTGCCGGGGGTTGGGGGGGTTATTTCCTTTCTTTTGTTTCCACAACCTAGCACACATCTTTCTCCACCATAGAAATTTATGTTCCTGAATATGTTTATGGTAGCATCTTGTTAATTTAGATCCAGGAGAACTCAAAAATGTAGCCTGAAGTTTTGCTCTCCTATACTGTCTCTGCATAACTAATTTGGGATATAGACCTAAAAAGAGAAAAGAAGAAAACACTATAGCAAGTCTATGTGAAAGAGATGTGGAATAAAATGAGGATTTCCTACAACATTCAAATGTCAAATTGTCTATAAATCTATTTGTCAAATACCAGGTCCCAAGATCAGCAACAAAGGATTGTAATGCTTATACATTTGTTTGATTTACATATGCCAAGAGAAAGTCATTTATCTTGGGGAATGGCTGAGAAGCTCTTGGTAGACAGGAAGCTCAGTGTAGGAGAACCCCTAATTCTACGAACCTGCTAGAGAATAAAAGCTTCAGTTCTGTATATATGTCTTGAATTCTCATTGTCCAACCTAAACCCTACTTTTTAAATCCTTGATTACACTGACAAATTATATTCTGCAGAAATTTGGAGAACGAAAACGTATATGCACCTGAGCTCGTGTATATATGTAACAACATCATTTTAATATGTGCTTTTTCATATATTATCTCCACAAAAAAATCTTCCTTTCCATTCTCACAATATGTTTTCCCAGAAATCCATGGATGAAAAGATGATATAGCAGTGCTAAATAATTCTAAATAAATTCAGAAAGAGCTGTAAAAACATGTATGACTCATCTGGATTAAAAAATGGATGAGTTTGAATAGATTACTACACCTATGAATATAAATACTTAGAAATTTTCTTCAATATGTTTATGTGTGTTTTAGATGATATACTGTGATTTACCACAAAATGCAAGTGTTTTAAATAAGTTATATTCCGTGGTATGATTAACAGAAACTGATTCTGGAAGATAAAGCAGAAAAGGTGTAAAATGTTAATCTCAGAATTGTGGAGAATGCTAGAGGACTAGGTTTGAGCCTAAGCTTCCACAACTTCTCTGAAAAAACAACAACAGCGATAGAGATCTGGTCTGAAAAGAAAACAGTTGCTGCCAGCAAGAAACGCTAGATGATGCTGTCTACCACTTATATTTCTGCAGTCAAAATCCAACCTGTAAGTCACCACTACTGCCACTGGAACAGCACTAATTATCTTCTCTTTATTTTTTACTAACTCGAATTCAACAAAGAAACTGACACATATGTTCCTGGTGCCAGAGAAGCAGAGCTAGTTGATACCCCCATTTCTAGCTCCTCTCAGTAGTAGAGACCAAGCACCAGTTTAAAATGGATGTAACATTTTTAAAATTAATTTTATTGGAGTATTGTTGATTTACAATGTTGTGTTAGTTTCAGGTGTGCAGCATAGTGATACAGTTATACATATATATATATATATATTCATTCTTTTTCAGGTTCTTTTCCCATATAGGTTATTACAGAATATTGAGTAGAGTTCCCTGTGCTATACAGTAGGTCAACGTTAGTTATCTATTTTATATATAGTAGTGTGTGTATGTTAATCCCAAGCTCCTAACTTATGTCCCCCCAATATTTCCCCTTTGGTAACCATAAGTTTGTTTTCAAAATCTGTAAGTCTGTTTCTGTTCTCTAAATAAATAATCATTTATATCATTTTTTAAAATTAGATTCCACATATGAGTGATATCGTATGTTATATGTCTTTCTCTGTCTGACTTACTTTACTTAGTATGATAATCTCTAGGTCCATCCATGTTGCTGCAAATGGCATTATTTCATTCTTTTTTATGGCTGAGTAATAGTTCATTGTCTATATGTACCACATCTTCTTTATCCTTTCCTCTGTAGATGGAGGTTTAGGTTGCTTCCTTGTCTTGGCTATTGTAAATAGTATAGCAATGAATATTGGGGTGCAGGTATATTTCTGAATTATGGTTTTCTCTGGATATATGCCCAGGAGTGGGATTGCTGGATCATATGGTAGCTCTATTTTTACTTTTTTTAAGGAACCTCCATGCTGTTCTCCATAATGGCTGTATCAATTTACATTCCCACCAACTGTGTAAGAGTCTTCCCTTTTCTCCACACCCTCTCCAGCATTTATTGTTTGATGGTAGCCATTCTGTCCAGTGTGAGGTGATACCTCATTGCAGTTTTGATTTGCCTTTAAAAATGATGACTATAATTAATCATGCTGCATTGCACAGTTGAAAAATGCTAAGAGAGTCAACCTTCAAAGTTCTCACCACAAGAAAAAATCTGTATCATCTGTGAAGATGGAAGGATGGTAAGTAGACTTATTGTGATCTTTTTTGCAACATATACAAATACCTATTAATTATATTATATATCTGAAACTAATATAATGTTATGTGTTAATTATACTTAAATAAAAAATTGGTACTGAGTAAAAAAAATAATAATAAAGATGGATGTATCATAACAAAATGGTCAAATAATAACAAAAATGGATTACAGTAGTGTAGGTAAAGTTATTCATCATTGATCTGTAATTTTTAAAGAAAATTACCTGCATGAATTAAAAGACTAAAAGCAAGTGCATACAGTTTATTTTAACCCAATTATAATTTTTACATTATTTGTGGCTGTTACTTATTAATGCAGTTTCTCGGCATACAAGGTACTTAAGTATACCATATGAATAACACATATGAAATATACTTCACTGGATGCAATTAAATCTGCTGCATGTTAACAGCCTTAGGGAAGTTTGCCATATATGTGCAGAAAAGTGTTTTGTAGTCTTATGAAAGATATAGCATGCATGTGCCTGCACTGATATCTTCACTCATATTTAAAGGTGCTGATCTATGGAATGGAGACCAAAATGTGTAAATATCAAGCAGAATACCATATTATTTAAAACAAAACTTGTGCTATTGATAAAATAATGTAACACTGGAATTTGAAATTTAGTGTGAAATCAAGTGTATTATAACTCAATATTGTCAGTGTTTGTATAGCTAAAATGGTAAACCTTACTACATTTCTCCTTGTAAAAATACATAATCAATTCTTTCATTTAATTTTCTTTGTTAAGCAACAATAATCAAATGCCAGTGTACATGTCTCCTGTGTTTATGTATTGTGGTCAATAAATTTTATAATTTTGTGTTTCCTTAAGGATGAAGAACTGGTTTTCCACAAGCTATATCAAAGAAGGTCACCAATGGTAATGTAGCCTTTTATGCTATGTAATATTCTGGGTATTTCATTAACAATTTCTTTGACATCAGTGAAATCATAAGTCAATATATTTACAGTTCTGATAAAATATGAAGACTTATTTATGTTTTTAAACTTAAATTTAGTTGTTATACTTCTGAATTTTAGCATAGTTATCACAGAAATGCACCAGTGATATTGAATAAATAATTCAATTTACTAAATTCATCCACAATAATTCAATTTTATTTATGCTAGGAGAGAAGGAAAAATTCAAAAGAATAAAATAAAACTGATAGGATAAAAAAACTTCTTGGAAAAAAGTCTTATAAATTTATTAGCTATATGAATAGAAAGTAAATTACCTTTCCATACCAAAATTAAGGAATATTTAGATTATGCAAATACCTACATTTTATAGATGAACATCTTGTTGGGGTGATTATTTGCCTAACAAACATCAATTCTCCTCTCTTCCTTAATCAGAACCTTGATTTTATGCAAAGCAAAAACAGCCTCAAATAAAATATGCTTTCTTATTCTCCTTTGAAGATAGATGTCATCAAGATGATAAATTCTAGCAAGAGAATATAAAAATAATTTGATTACTGAGTTTTTAGGAAAGTTTCTTTAAACAGAACTGACCATTTCAAATCATGAAGTGATGCTAAAGATTGAAGCCATTTCTATGGATGATTGATATCAAATAGAAGATTGGGTTGCTGTGATGTGCCTACCTCAAGTCTCTTTCAAAGAGAGAAATAAACCACTACTTTGTTTAAATTTTTAATTCCAGACAGGGTTTCCAGAAACCAAAAAGATTCCAAGTCTTGAGATGCACACTAGAGAATCATCAATTACATAGATTCACTTACCTTTATTTTTTAATTTAAAAATATCTCAAAAAAAAATCTCATACAACAGTTTTATTGCTTTAAAATACCATTCATACGATCTCTATAAAAATCATCTTAATAATTGGAATTTTATTTTTTTATTTTTTTTTAAATTTCAATTAAAACAATAGAGAGTCCCAAATTAAATCCATGCATGTATGGTCAATTAATTTTTGACAAAGGAGCCAGGAATATACAATGGAAAAAGTATAGTCTCTTCAGTAAATGGTGTTAGGAAAACGTTTTCCTTAGTTAATTATAGTTTTTTTTTTTTTTAACATCTTTATTGGGGTATAATTGCTTTACAATGGTGTGTTAGTTTCTGCTTTATAACAAAGTGAATCAGTTATACATATACATATGTTCCCATATCTCTTCCCTCTTGCGTCTCCCTCCCTCCCACCCTCCCTATCCCACCCCTCCAGGCGGTCACAAAGCACCGAGCTGATCTCCCTGTGCTATGCGGCTGCTTCCCACTAGCTATCTACCTTACGTTTGGTAGTGTATATATGTCCATGCCTCTCTCTCGCTTTGTCACAGCTCACCCTTCCCCCTCCCCATATCCTCAAGTCTGTTCTCTAGGTCTGTGTCTTTATTCCTGTCTTACCCCTAGGTTCTTCATGACATTTTTTTCTCTTAAATTCCATATATATGTATTAGCATATGGTATTTGTCTTTCTCTTTCTGAATTACTTCACTCTGTATGACAGACTCTAGGTCTATCCACCTCATTATAGTTTTACTCATTTTACTAGTTATCTTTTTAACACTTTTAGATAACATTTTATACACTGTTGTCTTTTCCAGAAAGCAGAATTGTATAGACTAAAACAATTGTCTCTTGCTTTCCAGCTTTTGGCTACATTTCTGTCAATGCAGTCCTCTCCACGCAAAAATCTCCATCCTGCTCAAGTTTTCCCCCTCCTACTCCTCATAGCTTGGAAGGTAGAAGTCAAGATGTTATTAGTTTTTTATTTCCCTACGTGCTACTTACACCTTTATGCCCAACTTGAATTGCCCTAATTTAAGTGTGCAATCTGTTTGCTGTTGGGAACTCAGACAAGATACTCAAGGTTTAAAGCAATGGCTGCATATTCAAAAACCTGGTGGAGACAGGCAATTGAACATGTAATAAATTTGATAAAAGATTGCTAATATTTTTACTTAGAAAAACATCTGCCTCATCAGGGCACCTGCAATGTCTTCAGGCAATATACTTCCCACTTGTAGCTCATAGTCTAAAGGAATGGTTTCTTTTATATTACAAATTGTAGTTACAAACACAGCAGAGGTTCATCTCCTATATTCCTATAGGATTTTGTACTTTACATCTTACTATATTTTATAGAACCACCTGCTATATTCCTACATCTCTCCAAAGACTATGAGCACCTGGAGAGACAATGGTCTTACCTATCTCTGAATTCAAAGACAGTGTTTAGATCCATGTAACCACTAAACAAAGTACTTACTGACTTTCACTGATAATGATTTTGTATAGGAAGCTGTCGTAGAGGGGCTGAATATGCATCTGAGGACAAAGGATCCTGGAGAATTCTTGCAGGCAGAAATTCCACATATTTCCCTTCTGTTATGAGTACACGTTCAGCATTCTACATAGAACAGGCTGTGTGAAGCTGTAGTTTATTTACTTTCTCATAGAAATGAACAAATTGATCTGCACACATTGTATATTCCTTGAGTAAATGTGGGCTTATTTATAGAATATTTGAGTTGTGAATTTAAACCTTATTTTTAATATTATTTCTGACAGTTTATAATCATCTCAATTGAGCAATTAAGAACAAGTTTCTATTACCTGCCTTAGTCTCATTCATCAGAATAAACTTGTGTGATGTTGTAAAAATTTAGTCTATGTTACACAAAGACATCTAGATATTGTGGAGGTTATGATGATTTTCAAAGGAATTTAATCCTAAAGTAGTTAATAAAATCACTAATGAAAAATGCTAAAGATCATTTAAAAATGAAACACTAAAGAGAAAATTAATAGATCTTTAACCTTTTTACAATATGTTTTATCCATTAAAAATTGATATTTGAAAGATTTTTCAGGGGTCTTGTAACTTTCAACTATTGATAGAAATCCATGATAATGAATAAAGATAAAATTAGTATGTAACTCTATAAAGCACAATAATTTCCACAAGCAAATTATTTGGTTTTGCATTCCTATAAATGCCCTCGCATCAAGATACCAACAAACAGTCATGAATAACTAAGTGATCAGAAAAGAAAATAGAAAAGAAGTCTATTAAAAGCAGATAGCATAAAAATAACGCAACCAGGAAACATCTTATCAGCAACTAGCATATGTGTGCCACCAGGGAGACCTTTTCTTTCACTTAATACAACAATCTCATCAGTCATGAACACAAAACCCAATTCTTGCAGTAGACAATCTTTGCTTCTCTAAGAGTTAGATTATGCAGTTATACTAATGTTTTGTTAACTCCCCACTGCATGAGTCATAGCACCTGTATATTCAGGCTTAAGGAAATTCTTGGCTTTTAAAAATGTTGCACCCAGCTAATATAGCACAGATGGTCTTATCCCTGAGCTATGAGAATTAAAAATAAAATGCATCAGAGAATTAACTAAAATTATTTTCTACCTCTATTGTTTTTTTAAACAGTTGAATATTAAATCATTAAAATGCCAACAAGACTGGACAGCAAGATACTGTAACTCATTACATTCTAACTCCCTTTTAGGTCATTTTTTAAAACATAGAACTGCTTGAAAGTTGAAGAAGTTTTCTGTTCCTGTGGTCAAAAATTTCTAAGTGCATGCAATATTTAGTTAGACAAATTAACATTCTAGCATTTAGTTGAATTGTTAACATATTTAGCATATTTTCAAGGATGATCTGATTTATATCCTAAATGAAAGGAGTTATGGTCATTACAGTATGAAATTTAATTTATTAATTCATGGCATAAAAGTATGAAGGAAACAATGCTAGAATTTAATATGGAGCTGGAGATCTGATTTCTCCTTTCATCTTTGAGTCTTCCTTGACTTTTCATAAATAGGTTAACAATTCATTCTAATTAATTTTACAACTTTGAGCACCTATTATGTTGTGGAAATTGTAGTAGAACTGTCTTAAAAACAGTATAAACCACAGCCTTTGCAATCAATAGTACTTATAATACATATGTGCTTACAATACATAAATAATTTTACGTAAAGTGTAAATGAATGGTTCAGCTGTTAAATTCTGTGGGACCTGGGAGGTGGGAGAAATCACTAAGGGCTTACAGAGATTGGAAGATATTCTAGAAGAGAACAGCAATCATAACATTTTAAGCTTTTAATTTCTCCAAAGTTTAAATAAAATTTCTCCAAAATTAAATTATTTTTTACATTTATTTTCCAATTTTATGCATTTTTCTTGATTTTATTGAGGTTTTCTTTTTCCTCCCTTCATTTTCACCATTAACCAAGACACTTTTCTACTCTAAAAACAAAAATAAAGGCAATTCCTTATAATGACTTTATTTACTCATTCATTTATATATTTATATCAAATACAAGTATTGAGCCTTAATAATGTGAGATCTGAGCTGCAGCTGAAGTGGATATATAGGAACTTGAGAAAAGTGTTCCACTTTGAAGAAACAATCTTGATGTTCATTAAAGATTGTTTACTCATTCATGCAGTTATTCATTCATGCTTTTAGTAATTCTCCAGTTTTTCTCTCATTTATGAATTTATTCAATGATTATAGAGCATTCAATCTAGAAAATTGAATTGATCACTTCAATTCAATGAAAACTGACCACTTCAGCCCTGTCAACAAAATATTCCCAGAGACAGAGGCAACTGTACTGTGATCTGAAATATGAATAGTAGTTAATGGAATAAATGACTGTGTGCCTGGATATACAAAAGTTGAGAGATATGGGGTATGGTTGTTCTGGATTCCAGATATTGGCAGCAGCAAAGACACAGAAGAAGAAGCAACACACATTGTATTAACTAAAAGGCATTGAGGCCTGATATAAACAATTCATCATGAACACTGTAGCAGTTCCCAAATATGTTTGCAGTTTATTTTTATATTTTTTAGTCAGAGTTTGTAAAACAAAGAGTAGTTGAAAACCATGCAATATTGTCCTGAAAAAACAGAGAACAGGGTTTAGATCACAATTTCTGAAAAGTGAGGAAAGTCAAAAAATTCAGTCATAATTTCTGTGTGTAATGCTCACTCCATTGCTGCTCTCTAAATTACATATGTGCGATCCAGATTTCATGAAGGCAAGCTAAATTAAAAAAAAATCAAACAAACTGAAACTTGGGCTACCACTGGTTGCTAAAGGAATAGAATTTATAGTATGAACCCAGGCAGAATAATTGTCCCTTAAAAATTTAATATTCTTTAGAGGAATGTGGCAGAATCCATAATTTCTACAATATATCATATTATTCACAGTGTTGAAGAAACAGGAAAACAAGAACCATTCTCAAGAGAAAAGATAACCAGAGAACAAGCCTGAAATAACCCAGAAGTTGTAACTATCAGAAAATAGTTTTAAAACAGTTAACACATATAAGCTCAAGGATGTAGAGAAAATATTATGATAATGAATAAAAGATAAGGATTCTCAGCAAAGAAAAAAAAAATTTCTAGATGTAAAAATGCAGTATATAAAATAAGATGTTCACTAAATAGGCTTGTGAATAAAGTGGAAATGGCAAAGGAAAGAGACAGCTTAAAACTTGATCAATAGAAGTCATCTATTTTTTTAAAAAAAGAGAAAGATTATTGAGAAAAAAAATTGTCTCAGGGATCTCTTGGGCAGTATCAAAAGGTCTACTGTATGTGTATTGTAGTTCCTATGGAAAGAGGAGAGTGGTACAGAAAACAAAAGAAAAAAAAAAGTGAAAACATCGTAGCTGTTTGGGAAAAGACATACATTTACATAAAGTTAGAAATTTAGGAGCTCAGAGAACACCAATCTGGAAGAATAAAAACAAAATAGCCACTTAAGTACATCACAACCAAATAGCTAAGAAAGATAAAGTGAATAACTTGAAAGAAGCCAGAGAAAAATGACACATTGCACAAATATTATGGAACTTGACTGGATATTCAGAAAACGGGATGGCCAATTTTCTGACTATTCAGAAAAATGGAGGCCAAAGGCAGTAAGAAAACTATTTTAAATGCTGAAAAAAGGTTAACCTAGTATTCTAAATCAGGCAAAAATATACTATAAATATACTAAATAAAGACATTTGGAATGAAAAAAAACCTCATTTCAGAATAAAGAAAGAAAAAGATTTTTTTTTTTCACCAATGGACACGCAATACAAGGAATGCTACAGTAAATTTTTGGCCTGATGTGAAATGCAAACAAAAGAAACAGGTAGTCAAGACACACTGGAAATACTAATATGGGTGAAATATAAAAGAGTATTTTCCCTTGATTTTTCTGAAAATATGGTTTTAAGACAAACTTATAGCACTGTATTCTGAGGTTTATAATGTACATATATGAAGTACATATTATAAGTAAAAATCAAAGGCTTATACAGTTTCAAGATTTCCTTGTTTTAAGAGAAGTGGTGAAATATTAAGTCTAAGTCAGCCCTCTGATGTTCAATGTATATATAACATAATTCTTAAGAGATATGAGGTCAAAAAATATTTTTCTGTGAATTTCTCACATTCAGATAGCATATCTCATGAGGGTCAAAAATCAAATTAAATAACTTAAAATTCAGGAAAACCTGTGAAGGGAAAACACTAATATGTGATTCCCTTTTAAGATAGTACTATTAGTGGCTTTTTTCCAGCATTCCCATTGATATGTAAGCATGTGTAAAACCCTAATTAAAGGGTCTAATATCTTACTAAAAAACAACTAAAGATAATTTTAAAAAGAAGAAAAATATAAATAAAAGAGCAAACATAGTGTTTAATTTCCTAAATTACATCATATTCAATTTTATAGCAATACCTGAGAAGGTAATTTATATTAGTTTAAATAATTCCACCCCCTGCTGTAGGACCTGCTAATTAATGAAGTCTCCTTATTGCTTTGATATTGTGGGCATTTGCTGTTTACTATGGTTCATCTAATATATTTATCAATGGTAAAATTAATTCTATATTTTTCTATGGATTTGTTTTATCTTTTAACAGCCTTTATCTGTTATTAAATAGATCTAAAATCTCTATCTTCTCTTTATATTCTCCATGAAACATCCAAAAGTGCTTTATTCTGAGAGAGGTCTGTGATTAATTGTTTTATTTTTTAATACACCTGGTCTCGTTATTTTCGGCAGCATTTGTCAAGCATCTGCCTAAGGGTGGATGGTGTACTAACAGGGTCTCATTCCAGATGGTTTTACTATGCATTTTTAATACAAAATCTTCATTTTCTTTGCCAGTGCAATCAAATTGTAGTTGTAATATTGGACTATTGATTAATAGAGATCTTTGATGTCTGGATCATAGATCATAATATCAATGTAATTTTCTACAACAAATTGTCACCCTTTTATTCCACCTTGAGCATCTGCTGTCTTGAAGGGATTGCACTAAGTTTTAGCTTGGATTTCATGTTCCAGTTTTCTGGGTAAAATTTTCACTGCTTTGAACAGCTGGCTATCTCTTTTACTTTCCCATTTCCCTCACAGTTGAAATGATTTACCACCTGTGGATACATCCTGCTTTTTCTGTGTTCATTTTTTAGGTTAATTAACTTATAGCTTTTTTAAAAAAAATACAAGTCTTAATAGTTAATTCAACCATAAACAGCTAAAGGGTGTGCATTGTTCTACTAAAGGGTGTGCATTGTTCTACTAAAAAACAACTGCATTGAGAACTCTGTAAATTGAATGTGTGAATTTTTCTGAAAAGAAAACTAGTTTTCCCAACTAACAAATATTATATTAAAGGTCAGTCATTTCATGGACTATTTGATATTAGAACATCTAGACTATAAGTAAACTATAATCTTTGGTCAGAAAACAACTTTTGGCTTTCATAATTTCATTTTCCCACAGTAATGTCTGCTTTATTACTCCTAATAAATCTGGACACAATTTTATTTCCAATATACCCTTAAGTGGTGATATTTTCCTGGTGGCTGTATGCTCAGTTTCAGCTAAAAATGCTTTTTCCCAATTTCCCTTGCCACTTTTATTGACATACCTCAATTAACATGGTAATTTTTCCTTTTAGAACAAGATAGAAACTCTAAAATGGTAGAGTAAGATCTTGAAAAATAAAAATTATTTTATATTTTATTTTCAGTTCCAGTAGATTTTACCTCAGTAATATGGATATAAAAATCATATTTTTTTAACCAAAGTAACTCACGGCATTAGTTCTACTTTAGTTGACACTCCAATAGAGCAGCACTCATGATGACAAGTCCTATGGGGCATAATTTGTGTGCCACGATAGAATCTTTTGGCTCCAACTCTATCTAGAGCTCTTCCATCAGTAACCATTTCATGATGACTCTGAGCAAGTCTTGTTCAAGTATATCTGGTCAGCCTCCTGACCCAAATCTTGCTATAGAACTTTCACTTCCTTCTTTTTAAAAAAGAAAAAAAAAAACTTCTTGTTTTAAAAAAAAATTTTGATGTGGACCATTTTTTAAAGTCTTTATAGAATTTGTTACAATATTGCTTCTGTTTTATGTTTTGGCTTTTTGGCCACAAGGAATGCGAGATCTTATCTCCTGGACCAGGGATGGAACCCACACCTCCTGCATTGGAAAGCAAAGTCTTAACCACTGGACTGCCAGGGAAGTCCCTTCACTTCCTCTTTTAGGGACTTCTCTAATGCCATGGAAGGTGGTTTCTGTGATAATCACGCATGCACACGTAGGCAAAGGGAAACTCAGCACAGCAGGGCCAATCTTGACCATTTGGGGGTAGCAGCTTGAAGATAACTGCCTCCCACTTTTATCTGTGGGCAGCAGATTTGGGAGAGAGGAGGTTCACTTTCTTAATTCTGATTTCAGAAATGGCCTGAAGTCCAGATGTTGATCTTGCAGCTTTCCAAAGTCAGTGGGAAGCTACGGAGCTTCCCTTGATGCTCTCTGGTCAAACCACTGGCATTCCCTGTGATCTTGGCAGAATTTAATTTCAGTTTGTGGAGTCTCTGTTCAGGCTTGTATTGATGGCAAGTAAACGTTGCTAAAAGGGAAACGCTGGTATAAACTGTTCCCCGCCCCCTTGCCATTTGTGCCTGATTTGTTTTTCCAAGGGTACTTTGTTACTCTACTTTTTGTTGTTGTTGTTATACCTGTGTAAGCAGAGTTGAATACACGAGAATTTAGGATTGGACTTTCAGGAGTGCAGGCTATGATGACACAAAATGAATTATCCTTTCTGGACTCATCCTTGATTAGAGAGACCATTGTGGGAAATATTTTCATTTGAAACCACTTTTGACCTATTTGCCTTCCCAAGTTGTGCCTTAGAGTCAGTGGCACACTCTTAAGAGTCTACTACTTGTTGAAGGACCCAGGAATGCATTTAATTTGGAGATTTAAAATCTGTAGAAATTTAACAAGAGTCTTAAAAAACGCTTTGAAGCTTGATTTCTCCTTAAAAATATAAATGATTTTCTTTAATCTTTTATGCTCAAAATCAGAAAATGAACTCTAACTCATCAAAAGGAGTCAGTGAGCATGTAAACCTGTCATCCTTAGCAGTGGTCACCTTGAAGATGCTTCTTGGATAGATTTTCCTTCTTTCCTTGGTCCATTCATCTGACTTCCAATTTTTGCACTCAGGGATCATTTTCCAAATCAATCATTGACACTAAGTTTTTGATTCTAGTTGTGCTTTCAAGGAGATCCAGGTTAATATACAGTTAATATCATCAATATGTCTTTATTTTATGCTTTCCTTTTATTTTTTGATACTTGAAAAATCCAATTCTCTCTGTAAGAAAAGATTATATGATTATGACTTACATAACCAAGGTGAAATAATGAAAAACTCTATACTTTCTAAAAATAGGACAGGTGAGGGACATATATTTGGATATTCATTTCTGTTTTAGCTCTTCAGCTACAACTGAAAAGTTTTCATGGAGATAAAGACAGAACCTCAAATATTGTAAAACTAGGGATAGTGCAACCTGGAGGTATTATTATCTAGCAAAATATATATTAAGTAGCCTGATTAAGAAACACTGAAATCTTCCCTTTATTCAACTATCCATATATGAATATCAACTCCCACATTAAATATATTTTCTTTTCCATTAATGGAAAATATGATAGGCTGATAAGATTGTATGATCACATGTTCCTGTCAGTGAGGGTGAGCTATGGGTGAGGTGTGAACTGCTTTTATTCTGCACAATTTAAAGCAGTACCATTACTTATCTCTGAGCTCTAGGGGAAAATGTAAGAACAGGAGAACAAAACTTTGAAATGCACAGATCTTTAACAAAGGAAACACACATACACCCAATGCTTAACACATGTATTCACCTCCATTTCTTTGTTATATTGTCAACTTTATAAACATTTCTGTTATTAGATCAGTCTGAATGAATACTACTGGTGACAAAAGTTATGCAATCTCTCCCCCAAAGGAGACATCTTGATTCAAGGAGAGGTATTGTGTTTCTTAGCATTCCTTTGCTCTGTGTCAGTTTTCAGATTTTCATTGATGTGCAAAGTAGAAGAAAAAATAGGGAGCCCTGTATTTGTCTTCACATATCTCCTGTTCTTATTGTTTTGAATATAGAATTTACCTTCAGAACATGGACAAAGTAAAAAAGAAGTATAAAATTTGAGGGCAATTTAAAAATAGCTAATGGTTTTACAGTACCATTGTTGAAATCTATAGGTGCAAGAGATCATTTCAGCTAAAATATGAATATACAAGTGAAGGAACTAGAAGATTCTAAATCTGGGAGGGATAAAAATCCATTTAGTATTCTATAATAGGAAATCCAATAGGTAATTTATGGAAAAGCTCTTTTTAGGAATTAAGTATTAGCATGATGTAGGAAAGTATTTATCTGCCATTTTTCTTTTCTTAGTAAACAATATTAAAGCTCAAAACAT
Source organism: Aethalodelphis obliquidens (assembly GCF_003676395.1). NCBI lineage: Eukaryota > Metazoa > Chordata > Mammalia > Artiodactyla > Delphinidae > Aethalodelphis > Aethalodelphis obliquidens. Next base: position 1,664,031 of record NW_020838020.1, on the reverse strand, counting down.
CTATAGTGATTACCTAATCTAGCCACCTAATTTTGCAGAGAGAAATTACTCAAAAATTTAAATGATTTGTTTAATTTCATATAGTTATTAACAAAAATAAGAGTATAGGATATATTTTCTGACATAGGACAATATGGACTAGTGGCATCATAAATAGCAAAAATAAAATTAATTTCATGGTTAATTTCTATATAAAAGCAACAACAATAATAATAATAATCTACCAACTAACACATTTAATTGCAGTAATAAGGTACATAAGAGTAAACTAGACAATTAAAAATATATTTGTAGGCCCAGATGTCTTAGGTTCAAGATATTAAGGACAGCCCTTGTCATTGTCACTGTATATACTGTAAATTAGAGTGAATTTTCATTAGGACTAAATTTCCAGAAGCCCTGCTTGTATCAAATCCTATCATCCAATATAAGATACCTTAAGAATTTTACATAATTATTATTACATAAAACTGGGTCATGTTGAATAAACTAATCTTAGCAAATACTTAGTTCCACTCATATATACTTTCTTTCTTTTATTATTCATGTATTATACTGATTTCATGAAGTGACTGAAATGGATTAGACAGGGATAGAGAAAAATAAGGATGATTTATAAAGTTCTGTCATGGGACACTAGAGAAATAATAGTTTTGTTAAAACTAGGAGAGGGGGCTTCCCTGGTGGTGCAGTGTTAAGAATCCGCCTGCCAATGCAGGGGACACAGGTTCGAGCCCTGGTCCGGGAAGATCCCACATGCCATGGAGCAACTAAGCCCATGGGCCACAACTACTGAGCCTGCACTCTAGAGCTCGCAAGCCACAACTACTGAAGCCCACGTGCCTAGAGCTCGTGCTCTGCAACAGAAGCCACTGCAATGAGAAACCTGCACACCATAATGAAGAGTAGCCCCCGCTCGCAGCAACTAGAGAAAGCCCACATTCTGCAACAAAGATCCAATGCAGCCAAAAATAAATAAATAAAATAAATAAATTTTAAAAAGACAAACAAAAACCTAGGAAAGAGTATAGAAGAAGAGGAAACATCATTTTATTCTGTATTTTCAGAAGATCCAGCCCAAATATTATGTAAGTTATGATGTCTTCTCCAACAGTCAATCACCCATCTATCCATCTATCCATTCATCTGTTTATCCAACCATCTAAGTCCACTGGGCATTGAGCATCTATATGTTGTTTTTGTTGATGGTGTTTAATCTTGTGTATATGCTTGACGTTTAAGTTTTACAATATCAATTTTTTTTTATCAATCATTACATGGTTATTTTAATACCATTTGAAATGTGGTATTGTGATATTTCAAACACTCCTTTTACATTTTCATGTAATTTCATTCATATATACATATTGTCCTAACATAAGGAAGCTAGAAGATCCAGGCCCTCTGGAAAGTCTCCTCAAGTGAGCAGAGGTAATCAACTTTATATTAGCAGGTATTATAAAAACTCAGGATTTTTTTTTTTTTGAAAATTTTTTATGTTGAATATAGCACTATATAAAGCAAACTTCTCATTTTCTTCAAGATATGGGTTTATTTTATACAGTTTATAGAAAATTGTGCTTCTCTTATTTATCATAAACACGTTTATAAATTTTGAATAAAATTGATTCATATTGCAGTCCAAAAAAATATTTGAAGTTTTTGATACTAATAAATTAAGAATACTTGTATCACATAGTGAATAACCTGTATTCTACGAGGAATCTTTAGAAAGTTTAGAAAACTAAGGTCGATATTGTTTGCTCATAAAATTAAAAAATATATATTTTCAACTTCATTTTTTTTGACTTTAGCATAATGGCTATATATTTGTGCATATTTTTTGTTGAGTTATTCCTTTTGAGCCAATTTTTATTTATTCTATCTTTATAATTTTTTTTTCTCCTTAGTACAAAGATCCTTGTGATGTGAGGATAAAGAAAGCTATGCTATCAGAACAAAGTGGATTAAGTTTTTAACTCAACTTGATATCTCCTCCATTTATAAACCTCCTTAGCTATTGACTTTGCATGCACCGATTATAGTGGATATTCATTTTCCAAACTGGAATATAAGGCCATAGGATGCCTTTAACGGAGTTTTGTTTTTTCCTTTTGGGATTCTTATTAATGAGTCCTATGCCTCAAAGAAAAAGTCATAACAAATTCCTCTCCCCTACTTATGGAAGCAGGCAAACATTGCTGCACCAATTAGACACACCCACTCAGGACTGCTTTAGAAGAGAGAAATGATGGAGAAGCCATAGGTATTGATGACATCAAGGATTCGGTGCCTAAGGGTTTCAGTTGTAACAAGGTTGACTTTCTATTGTAGAATGAATGGCAACATTAGATATGAAAGTGAAATTAAGGAACTTAAAACATTAAAACTCTATTTCTAGGCCTTATTGACATTACTAATTTTAATTTTTTTTTTTTTGTAAATGACTTTAGGAGGAGTGGGGGACTCCATCTTACAAAATACTTTGCATTCAGTCAAATTGGGAAAGGATAATATGTTTGGTGACTTCTCATACCTACTCTCTATAAAACCTGGGCTATAATGTGTTTGTCAATAATACTTGCAGGAATGATTAAATGAGATATATATTATATATTAATTGTCTATCATCATCTCACCTGCAAGATAAAACGATTTCAATTAACACTAGTTTACTGTTACTTTAACAATATTTGTTTTTCCTTATGTGTCAGATTAGTTCATGGGTAATATTTTCTCTTTTAATAGTTCCTGTCATTTCTGGAAAAAAATCTAAATAGTGCATTCTTTCACATTACTATAGTTTATTGTCTAATATATATCTTGGGACTCCAGTTTCTCCATGAGTCCAAAGATAAAAGTTTCTGTCTATCTTTAATGTCTAACTAAATTATTTTCTCCTTTGTGATATCTCCCCTAATTTTTTCAATGAGTTGGTCATTGTTTTCTTCGTTACCACTTTTGTAAGTGCCACAAAAATAAAGTTATGTTACTTTTCAGGCATTTCTTTGCAAACTCATGTTCCTTATAGATTGTGAACTTATGAAATATTATATGGGAAGTATTCAATAAGTGTTGGTATAATGGCTGTGATGTCACTTCCCTCACTTTCTCCATAATTTGTGCTTGATGTTTTAAGTTTGTATCTGCCTTCTTGTTTTTGATATAACAGAGACAAATATCTTATAAATATATATTATATTCTAATGTCACAGTTGTATATTTTTAACTCTCTATATAACATTTCCATCTACACATTCCATTTTCAGTTAAAATTTATCATGAAATTTATTTCATAAAGTTTTATGTATTTTCTGGCTTCTGTGGACTGCTTGGATTGAAAGTAATTGGACACACTTATGTTTTGCAGCCTCAGGTATCTGCTGTTCAGCTGTCCAGTTCATTTGACAGATTTCTCCCTTTTAGGCTTTATTTGAATTCCCAGAATTAAAGTACATATTAACAACAAGAGGAAAATTTGCTTCACATTACTTTCTTATGTGTCCACATGAAAAATTAAGTCATCTGAACGTTAACTTGGTAAGAAGTAGAGAATTATCTGTTTTAAGGGAATAACTATAAAACTGGAGTTGAATGCTGTCTTTACTCTCAAGATTTTTTTTCCTTTGTTTTCTTCTAGGGGTTTTATAGTTTCAGGTTTTAAAGTATTTTATTGAGTTTCATGTATAGTGTAGGATAAATGTCCAATTTTATTCTTTTACATGTTGTATTGGAAAAACCTACAGTTCTCTTCCAGTATATTTCTGTCCTGTGTGTCTTTCTCCTCTACCTTCACAAGGAACACTCCACTTCTGAGACTTCTGGTAACCAAATATGTGGGGATATTTTCCCCTAACAAACAATTCTCTGCAACACCAGCTGGGTGTCCTACAATTTAACTCAATTCTAAACACTATTTACCTGGAGTTAGTGTCCACTCCCACGTTAAGGACTCAGTCCCACAAGACTGCTCCTCCCCCGCATTCAGATGCCAAGTGCAAGTAGTAGGTCCCCAGGTTACCCACAATTTCTGTCTGACTTGGTTACAAATTAGAGGTTCCCATGACCCCCTCCTTGAGTTTGATTAATTTGCTAGAGTGGCTAATAGAACTCAGGAAAATATTTATATTTATTTTTTAAAGGATACAATATAGGACAAAGAAAAACAGCCAGATGAGATGCACAGGGTGAGATCTGGAAGTGTCCCAAGTGCAGGAGCTTCTGCTCCTGTGGAGTTGGGGTGTATCACCTTCCTGGTACATGAATGTATTTGCCAACCTGAAAGCACTCTGAACCCCATGCTACTGGGATTCTTATAAAGGCCTCATCACATAGGTATAAGTGATCATTAATTCCATTTTCAGCCCTTCTCAAGGAATGAGGAGCAAGGCTGAAAATTCCAAGCTTCTAATCGTGGCTTGTTCTTTCTGGTTGACCAGCCCTCATCCAGAAGCCATCCAGGAGCCCACCTGAAAGTTGCCTCATTAGAAGGAAAGACACTCATCATCCAGGAGATTTACCAGGGTTTCAGGAGCCCTGTGTCAGAGACTGGGGTCAAAGGCCAAATATTAGAACAAAAGATGTTCCTAGTGCTCTTATCACCCAGGAAATTACAAAGGCTGCAGGAGGTCTGTGCCAGGTCCTGGGGACAGAGATGAATATATATTTTCTATGATCTCATACATGTGGATACCCAGTCTTCCCTGCACCATTTGTTGAACTGTCCTTTCCCCATGTGTATTATTGATACCCTTGATGAAAATTAGTTAACTGTATATTCTTGAGTTCATTTCTGGTCTCACTATTCTGTTCCGTTGATCTGTGTGTTTGTTTTTATGCCAATACCATTAAGTTTTGATTACTATAGCTTTGAACAATAATTTGAAATCAGAGAGTGTAGTGCCTCCAGCTTTGTTTTGTCTTAAGTTTGCTTTATTTATTCAGAGCCTTTGTTGTTCCACATGAATTTTAGGATTTTTTTTCTATTTCTGTGAAGCAGACATTGGAATTTAGATAAAGATTGCATTGAATCTGTATATCATTTAGGATTGTATGGATATTTCAGCAATATTAATTCTTTCAATCCATGAAAGAAAAATATATTTTCATTTACTTGTGTCTTCTTCAATTGCTTTCACCAATATTTCATAGTTTTTAGTGTACATATTTTTCACCTTATTGGTTAAATTTATTCCTAATTATTTTATTCTTTTTGATACTATCATAAATTGAATTGTTTTCTTGATTTAATTTTGATATAGATCATTGAGATAAGTTTGGACTGGAAAGATTAGAGATCTATAGACCATGAAGGGCCAAAGATTTCAAATTTAATTGTATAAGTTCTGCAGTGAGTGTCCTGATAAGTAAATGTTTGCTATCTTTATATTTTAAATCACTTAAAACTCATTTTGCAATATTTCAGAAAAAAATTGTTTTTGGATTTTTTTTGGACTTAAGCAATCTTATGATAATAAGAATAAAAGCAGTTAATTACAAGAAACAGTTGATTTGAATTGAGCTTAAAACTTTCTAAAACAAATCACTTTGCCTTGGAATAATCAGGTATAATCTATTCTTACTGAAGGGTCAGGTATTATTATAGTATGTATCAAAAAGAAAAAAAAACCTGGTAAATACATTGCATCTTTAAATTCAGAGACTATATATATACACATCAGTATAGAACATTTATATCAATGTATAGCATATATGTACTTATGTATATATTAGTGGTTAAAGTCATAATGACATCATATCAAAATTACAGTGATAGTGTTCAAAAATGACTGTGTTCAAATGTGAGAAATAATGCACATATTTATCACAGATTTGTTGATGCATTCTCATGGTTGGGGAAATAGTTTATTTCTTGTGTGTGTGTGTGTGTGTGTGTGTGTGTGTGTGTGTGTGTGTTTGTGTGTTTGTTGGAAGACATGGAAAAAAGAATGTGGATTTGAGAAACCAAGTAGGTAGCTGACCTTTAGCTATTATTATATGTTATCAAATAGAGATTAGTTTTTAAGAATACTGTTTAATATAATACTTCTCTCTAAATGTGTAAACTAACAATTTTATAAAATTTGAGCCTTCAAATAACTGAAAAATGCATTAAAGTAGAATAATCCATTCTTACCCAATTAATATATATTTAGAGTGTTAACTTCAGTATAAGAGTAATGACTTTAAATGCATTTCAAAAATAATGGCAAAAGTGTATCTTTTATTGAGAACATAAAGAAAATTATCTATTATTTTAAAACTTTAAATGAATAAAGTCACCAAGTCATTTTATTCCACTTAAAAAAAGTATTCCACAATAATCTGGATTTTTTAAACCAAATATAGTATGGAATATATACCCATATATACCCACTGCCACTACTTTAAAATATTATGAATAATTTTACAAATACAATTTTTTATGAAACTATAATTTCCATACTCTTTTTTAATAGTTGTTGATAGCTTTTTTCCTAGGAAACCGTTAAATAAACAGACTTTGGCACACTGAAGCAAGATCAATTATTATTTATTTTTCATTATTGATGATATTTCTCATGTTAAAATATAAAGAGCTGGGCTTCCCTGGTTGCGCAGTGGTTGAGAGTCCTCCTGCCGATGCAAGGGACACCGGTTCGTGCCCCGGTCCGGGAAGATCCCACATGCCGCGGAGCGGCTGAGCCCGTGAGCCATGGCCTCTGAGCCTGCACGTCCGGAGCCTGTGCTCCGCAACGGGAGAGGCCACAGCAGTGAGAGGCCCGCGTACCGGAAAAAAATAAAATAAAAAATAATATGTATATATATATATATATATAGAGAGAGAGAGAGAGACAGACAGAGAGACAGAGAGAGAGAGCTTAGAGAGAACTCAGGAGGAACAGTAGTTTAAAAAGTTTATGAAAGATGCATTTTAACAAGTTAATAAAATTTGTATGTCATATAATTACATTTTGTTAAAATAAAAATAAAATAAAGACCAGGCTTGAAAATTCCCTTTCAAGCAATGTAAACAAAACTAAGTCTAGCTTATTTCAATAACATAAGCAAAATCTAACTTAGGTTATTTCTTGTAAATGCTTCTGTTGATCATAACAGAAACTTAAACCATCTTCCTAAAATGGTTTAGAATAATTGCTTTTAACCAATCCTCTATCACCTGGAATCCCAATTTTGATAGCTTATCATTGTAAAAGTTAAAAAACTTCCTCATTTTCAGTTACACAAGACAGTGTGTAAATACATGCCTCTGAGTTTCATATGAGTTTGGGGATTGAAAGTTCTCAGTTTGCAAATTTTTTACATTCAAAGTAAGCTACTATTTTTGTGATCTGGCTTTAATTTTTACTGTTTCTAGACTTTTGCCAATTTAGTGTTTGTCCTTTTCAGGATGCACTTATTAACAGTGATAGACTGCTGTCTATGCCAAGGTTATGGAATGCTTATAATATAATATTTCTGTTGCATCATCCAAAATAAGTTAAATTCTTATTTCCTGACATGCTCTTGTTCCCTTCTAAACATTAATGTCTGGAGACTTTTTAGAAGTAGAAAAGGAACACATTGTTTTTCTATGTGTATATATATATATATATATATATATATATATATATGCATATACTCACATATATGCATATGTATTTATATAAAATTAAATATAACTTCTATTCAATTTTCTACAGCAATTTGTTGTCTTTTCTTTGAAGATTTTCTCATTTTCTGTAAAGAAATTGTTTTTTGTTTTTTAAGTGACCATACTTAAGGTGTGAAAATTTTAATGGTTATATGTAGTTACCATGGACTTTGACAGCATTTGTAAGAACCATTTCCTAATAGTCTTTAAACCACAACTATGCTTTCAGTACAAATTAATTCATCACACGTAAACATCACTGAGATGAAAATTAGTTTTGTTCAGTCATTTGTTATTTAATTTTAAAAGATGAAATCTGATGGGCTTCCCTGGTGGCGCAGTGGTTGAGAGTCCTCCTGCCAATGCAGGGCACACGGGTTCGTGCCCCAGTCCGGGAAGATCCCACATGCCGCGGAGCGGCTGGGCCCGTGAGCCATGGCCGCTGAGCCTGCGCGTCCGGAGCCCATGCTCCGCAACGGGAGAGGCCACAACAGTGAGAGGCCCGCGTACCGCATGAAATCTGATGAGAGAAAATGAATAGTTACTTAAATTATTAAATGTATTGAGAAAACATAACCATATGTATTTAATAATGTTTAGAAAAATAAATATCTAGATATAATTAAATCAGAAAAGGTTTTATATTTATAAAACAAGCGGATCGAAGTTTTATATGCTGGCAAAAGAGAAATATTTTATTCATAGTGTTTTCACAAAATTTTATTTACCATGAGATAATATGTAGATGAATAAAAACAACTAAAATTTATAATTATATTAGCCAATGAACTTCATTTAAATTCAATAAAATAGCTATGAATTGCCTCTAAATAATATCGTCTATAGTTTTATCGATTTTTAAAAAATCATATTCATGAAACTTTATTAAAAGTTAAAAGTCACATTTTGCCTATCATAAAATATACCTGCTTATTTAAAAAAAATTTTTTCTGTCCTTTGCTTTCTGTCTCACTATTGGGCTATATTTTTTAAAACATAAATTGACCATACAAACGTTTTTGACCAGATGCAGCTAGGTCATGAGGTAGGTCATAGTAAATTATTTTTAGAAATAATTATGGTAGAAATAATCTACAACTATCAAGGAAAACATTTAATTACACTATTTTTGTACAGATTGGAAAATATCTTTAATCTATTGTTAGTTAATAATAGTATGATCTTTATTTTTGACAAACATTTTTAATCACAAATTATGATTAAAAATAATCTTTTAAGGAAACATAAATTGATTTTATCTTATTTGCATTTGAAATGACAGTATGTAATAGGTTGAATATGACCATAAAAATCTATTTCTTATTTCCTGGATTTGTGAAAATTACCTTAAATGGAAAAAGATATGATTAAATTAAGGAACCTTATCCTGGATTATGCTGGTGGACCCTAAATCTAATGACAAGTGTCCTTAAAAAAAATGAGAAAGAGGAAAATTAGATAGATACAGATAACATGAAAATGATGGCAGAGATCGTATTAATGCAGCCACAAAACAAGAAATGCTGACAGGCACAAAAACTGAGAGGGTCAAGGAGTTGATTCTCCCCTAATGTGTCTAGAGGAAGGGTAGCCATGTCAGAACTTTGATTTCAGACTTTTGGCATCCATACTGTGAGAAAACAAATTTCTGTTGTTTTAAGTGCAAACTTTCTAATAAATTGTTACCCCAGCCTTAAGAAACTAATACAGACAGTAAACTAGCATTTTAGCTGATAATTTGAAATTGAATGATGATGTGGGTTATAAAACATATAGAAGTGTTTGAAACAACTATGAGATAGAAGATAAATGGTGGTCTAATCAGGGTACTTATATCAGTTTATTTTACTGATAAAATAAAAAAAATAATTAGTAGGAATTAAACCTTTTGTCTCTAAGTTTTACAAAAATTTAGAAGTTTTAAAATTATGAATAGTAGTTTGACTATAAACCTAACCTGCTGATATTTTCCCTCCATTGTGAAAATATGAAAACTAAGCCTTTAAACTTTAATCATTCAAGAAATGATAAACACAAATTTAATTGATATCAAGAATGAGACTTTTTACTTAATAGTATCTTAACTTCATGCTGTAGATGTGAAGTCTTAAGTGGTTACACTATATTTCCTACTTACTTATATCGGTCACTCTAAATTTTTGCCAGTTTTTCATGAATTCAGGACAAGTTTTACTATTTATAACTCTATCAAATCTTTCTACTTCTTTTGACAAACTTAAATATGGTGGTTTAAAATTAGGTGGTTAATAGAATGCTTTTGTATTTTCACTATGTTCGTAATATTTGCACGACTAGACACATGGGTTTGTGAAGCTGGTCAAGGTCTGAATACTAAAAATAAAGAAAGATCCAGTCACTTTCCTACAAGGTTGTTGAATAGCCTGAACATGATTCAGTGAGACAGGTCAATCATCCCTGATATTCATTTCTCCTTGAGTCCCTTTCACTTCATTTGTCAGGCTTGTCTCAGTGGAAGTAGGTCTCATTCATTTTCAATAGGTTGATATTACTTCTCTCACTGGGAGTCATCTAGAATTCTTTCTATCTGTGGTGTGCTATAGACTCTTCTATATTTATTTATCATTATTTTAAATTTTTCAAAGCATAAGCAAGGAAAAAGTACTAGTATTTTCCTTGATCTGGCTCCCTCTTTATTTTTATTCAATAATATGAGATAGGTTAAGTGAATTTCAAGGTTAAAAAACACATATACAATATATCATGTCTAGTGATTGCTGTGTGACTAAAGGAAATTTCAGAGCACAAAAGCTTGTTTGTCTTGTGACAAGTAGTTTACAGGCTGACAGAACATAGAATTCCTGTTCTGCAACTTAATAAGCTGAGCAATAAAACAGAGAGCAATAATGTTGGTTGCTTTTATCACCCTTCTAAGAGAGATTTTTAGTTTGATTTTGACCTCATAGTATCATTATTAACAACTTTTCAAATGTGCTACTAAAATAGCATGGTACATTATTTTTTTCTAAAATTTCATCTCATTGTTTTTTTTCCATTTATGTCTCCACAGCATTTATTTATGTCTAAGCTGTTTTAATCATTTCTTAAACATTTAAAAAATCATGTAAAGCACCATTGTAGAAATAATTAAGGAGGCAGAGCAATGGAAGGCAAAAGATCTGGCCATAAATAAGCTAAACTAAAAAAGTAAAAATAAAAAAAGACAAAGATCTAAGACATACCAGAGGAAATAAGAGGATATTAACATCAGAGGCATTATGCAGAGTGTACAGAAGTATAAAATAATATTATTTCACAGTATCAATAAAATATGGAATTTAAGAAAAGGAAGAGGTTATTTGTCTGTAATAGAACTTGGATTTCTTTCTGCCTAAAAATTATTTCACACTGCCTTAAAAACTTTCCTTAATCCTCCATTTCCCTTACTTCTTCCCTCACTTCCCTATCCTATTAATTCAAATTAAAATGGAATGCATCAAATAAGAACTTCCTCAACTTTTTAATACTAAAATATCAAACTTACTTTAATGTAATACCACCTGCCTGTTATCTTAGCACAATGGTTCTCAAAATTCTGTGTTCATCAGATTCACCTTGAAGACTCATTAAAATACAGATTTCTGGGCCCTAGACCTGAGATGGACCCTCAAATTTGTATTTCTATCAAGTTCCTATAATATCTTTGGTTATAAACAGACTTTAACTTTTAAGCTGTGCAATAATTTTTGTATCCTTTATATATAATAAAATGTACAATGGTATATCTCATTTGTTGCTATTGCTAAAATAACACCTAATATTGTCAAAGTTATCTTAATCACTGCAAAATTTATCATTTTTAGATAAAAAATAAAATTATTTTTAATGTGAATATATTTTTAATTTTTCCCAGAAAATGAATTTTTCTTGATTATCATACTGCTGTCCTAGCTTGGTTGCTTATGATTTTTTGCATGGAATAATAGGCTAACTAGAAAATATTCTACATACGTCTTTGCTACTGCATACAATCTAAAACTGCCAATAGAAAGAATTACCTCAAAGTATACAAAAACAAAGGCAATCCTACAATCAATCTTTTAAGATAAATCTTTGTTATTTCTCCAATGTCACCAAGATAAAATCCCTTGAGGGCAGTTCAGCCCATTTTATCATGCAGCACAGACTTAACTTACCCATTCCTTGTATTCTATTTGGGGTTCTTTAATTGCCAAGCATATATTTCATATCATATGTTTCATTCATATTATCTGGAATACCTAAAATATTTTCCCACCTGAAAAATTTACTTATATTTAAGTGATAGCCCAAGACTTGCTTCCACTATAAAGAATTTTTGCTTTGCAGTGAGAACTAATAACACCCACTCTGAATTTCCATATGACTTTGTTAAAAAAACTAATTCAACAATTTCATTCATTCTATTAGAAATGGTGTTTACCTATGATACTGATTGCACTGTGAGCTTCTTTAAGGCAAAATATGTGTCATATCCATGTCTTTATTCTATGTGTATAACACAGCTACTCCACGTAGTAGGCACTGATACATTATTGATGGGTTAATGAGTCAATCGATGACTAAACAATGAGATAGTATTTACAAAAGATCCTGGAGAGGAACTTGAGTAAGTGGATGGTAAAAACTTGTCGAATGGATGTTGTTTCAGTACCAGGGAGCCAAAGGACTTGAAAGTTACTCGTGTTGCTTTAATTATAGAGAAACAGTATCAAAAATTGATTAAGAATATATAAGTTTATGTATTAAAGTAGCTAACAGAAAGTCTGTATTTTAGCACACATTTTAAATATTCATGGTTGCTGACTTGTTATTTTTATTACAACCTTTAATATTCAGATACAGACTATTATGAAAAAAAGTTACATTTAGTTACCTTGGAAATACATTGATAATACTGTTGGGGAGGGAAAAAAAAAACATTTTCTCTACCCTCCTAAGTCCTTGTAGCTGTTCTAAAAATTAAATTGACATGAGACAGATTAACAGGAGAAAAACCAATTTAATTTTATATGCATGGGAGATTATGAAATTGACGCTCAGAGAGCAATCAAAAACAGGCGGTTTTTATGTATCTTTTTACATACAGAAATAATAAATTTGTAAGGATTTGACAGAACAAAGAAGCTTAGATCTGGATGCTAAATTGGTAAGAAATTTAAGCAAAGCTTAGGCTTGGATAGTAAATTAGTGAAAAAGTAACAAGGCTTGTTTATGCAGGCTTCTGGGCCCTGAATTTCCTATCTGTGGTCATAAGGCTGTCTCTCACTAGCTTCCTAGCACAGGGAGGGTAAACGTCACATGATATATTTATTTCCTGCTTTGAAGGATGCAAAAGAGTGTCAAAGTGTCCTTCTTGTACCTACTGCTTTTCAAGTAACTTCAATTTGAAATAATCCATATGCCATTGAGACATATTTTGGAGTGGCCTGTCCTTGGCCCCAACAGGTTCCTCCTCTGAAACTTTCTTGGAAGTGTTAACAAATTAAAATTGAGTTGTTAGATTGTTCCATCTCATTGAACCAGTCTCTTAGTCTTGAAAATAGGTCAGTTCAGTTAAACTCATTTCAGGAGATGGTGATGCAGGTGGGCTCCCAAAGTTAGACCTATAGTGCAAGCCATCAGGTATTTAATAAGAGGCATTTCCATGGAGATAAAAGAAAAACACTGACTAATAACTGGAGCAAATTATAAATCAGCATTTGATTTCTCAGTGTAGCCAGTTCAGAAGAGGTCCAGATGTCAAGTTTAAAGTATCTTTTGCAATTTGAATGTCTCTGATGATGTCATCAGATATTCAGGTAAACTTTCTGAGCAGCCCACATAGCAACAGGCATAAAGAAGATGGTCTAAACATGAGCTATTGTGGTGATTTCTCTGAACTTTATAAGTCTTTATAAGACTTATAAACTTTATAAGTCTTTATAAGTCTTCTAGCTTCAGTTTGGGGAAAAAAGGAAGTTTTAGTTCTCACTGATTCCAAGTCAAAAGGATAAGAGAAAATTGCAAATGTTACTTTGGAGAGTTATAGCCAAATATTGGAGGAAACTAAAAGAAAATCAGGATCCAGTCCTGTTTTTAGGTAAATAACAAAAAGTCAAAGAAAATTAATAGCACCAGAATTTAATATCCACAATTGTGTATTATAGTTTTCAGTGAAACATATTTTTTTTCTAAAATTACCCATTTTTACCAAAGATAGTCAAAATAAGACTAAGTTGTTTGCAAAATGTCTAGTATCAATAAGCATAGCCTAGTTATTTATGTAAAAGCAGAAAAAATAGTGATTGTCTATATAAGCTTTTTAAAATCTGTTTTGAAGGAACTTTTCATAAGGAATCTCCAGATGGAAATTTTAATACCCTCTTGAGGCTAAGAGGTCAAGCCAAATACTTGCCATCAGATTTCACCTGCAATGCTTATAGATTTGGGTAAATTCTTCTCTTCCAGAAGTCCCCAAAATATCCTGAGGTCACCTTTCAGGAAGTAACCACCTTTACTCACCTGTTAAGGTTACTGGGAAATCTGTAAACAAGGTACCAGGCCAATATTTCCAAAGGGCATTATTTGGTTCCATAAAGTCGACCTGAGTTCCTTAAAACTGTCTGGTCATATCTGAATCTATATATGTCTCTCTCAAATGCATTTCAGTCAAAGCCTTGGTAATAGAATCACTTTCCAATTGTGTCCTGTTACAAGGGTAACAGATTCTTACTGAACTTATGTAAATAATTATATTCAATGAAAATATGAATATTCAAGTTTCCAAATTCTGGATGGATCAGGTAGGGAGAAAAAATTAAATGTTTCAATTCCGTTGAAAAGGCATAATTTAACAAATTGCTGTAAGTCAGAGTTAGCTTAAGAGAAAGGTTTTCTTATGTCTAGAAAACAAAAGATTAAAGAACTAAAAATAAATTTTAAAAAATATATAATCATCCTTTTCAGTTCATCAGTCCCATGTTATTAATTCATGTTGATCTTGATGTTAGCAGTTTTGTGAAACCAACAATTTCTCTGAGTTCTGCAAATTCTTACCCAGTTCAGTGGTATAATATGAAAGTTTATCAGAATCATGTATTTAGAGTGTTAGAGGCCTTTCCAAAAATCTCTTTGAGGATAAAATATATTAGCAAAAGCATGGGAGTAAAACATTAACTCTCTTTAAGTAAACAAGACTTAAAAATGCCCATGATTAAAAGTCAGATGTAATTAATAAGGAAATTTAGTCATTTTTGTGGCATAAAACATTTAAGATAATAACTAGAATTAAAAGTGATACTACTAGTAGTGATCAGAATTTTAGAAATTTTATATAATTTCTAGAACAATATTAATATCCACACAAATGTAATCTAAGAAAGTTTAGCATTACTTCTCATTTGACCATGTTTCTCATGTAATTTAACATGTCAATAAACCTTATGAGTTTAAATATCTCTCTTTTTATAAAGAGAAGAAACAAATTCCTTGAAATATCCCAGGGACCCTCTGAAAAATTTCAAAGTGTGAAGTGAAAAACAATTAACTTGATCTCATATGTGAGGTCAAAAAGAATTTATTTAGAATTTAAGTTGGGGTAGTTTGTCAAAATATCAAAAGCTTTACACATTTGATTAAATAGGATCATGGCCCATTGTAAAATAATGCTTATTATCTATTTAACCAAAGTTACAATAAAAGACTGCAAGAAAATACAAAAAAGTTGAGTAGTTGTAAAATGGAAAAATTTAGCTCTTTTAAAAAGACTCAGCTTTCTTAAATAATTAAAGACATGGTGTTAGAGAGAGCAAACACAGAAAATTATTTTGGGAAAAACATAAAATCCTTGTTTTGGCAGATTATGTAAAAGGTAAAAAACACTTGCATAATCTGTTCTCAAAAGCATAATAGTCCAGGAAAACCTTATTTACCCAGCAGATGAAAGAAAATTAAATTTTAGTCCTACCTAAGTACACTATTAATAGCAAAGTTTATTTTTTAAACCCTTAAAACTAATTCATTCAGTCTTATTCAGCTTAACCATACCTAAAAGCGTATTTCCAAGATTCTTTTTTCAGAAACCTTCTATAATTTTTTTTCCTTGATTTTCCCTTTTCCCATTCTGAAACATCAGCTGTATTTCAAGTCAAAATTACTTTCTTTTTCTTTAACAGAATTGTATCACCATATTTTATGCCTTTTCTTAGCCAAAAACATATCCTACCTTCTTTGCATACAGTTATGTGTTTCTTATTATTTTTAGTAGCCTTAATTATGTATATTATTTAGAATTTTTAACCCTTAAATACCTCAACTCTCTGTGAAAACTAAGAAGTAAACAACTGTGAACTATCTGTCATGCCAGCATTTTTTGATTGGCAAATTTATGAATACATTTCATAATTTCTAGAAAAACATATTTTATGGTAAAATTTTTTCAGATTGACACAGAACATGTTTACCAATAGACGCAAATATCTCTAGCTCCTCTGTAATAGGAAGCCAAAAATAAATAGACTCATATTTAGTAACCAATATTTGTTTTATCATATTTGGAAATGATCTAGATATTTAATAAATTTTCATCATTTAATTTAACTCTAAGGGTGTAAGTTACCAGACAGATTTGGGAAACTATTTGAAGAGACATATCACAACACAATTGCTGCTAAAAAGTTCACCTAAAAACTCATCGCATTTCCATCTATTTAAATTTATTTGCTCTTCATCAATATTTAGATTTTTCCTGAAAATTTCATGAGACCTTAAAGTAGTTAGACATCATTTTAGATTATTATATATTTTTTTGGCTGACAAACTTTGCAACAGAGACAATATGAGCCATTTCACTAGCAAACCTAAATTGAAAAACTGTTCTTTATCTGCATTATATTAAATGCTGATATCTCTGAGCATATACCTGTTAATTAAACCAATAAGCTTAAAATTAGCTTTAATTTACAAAAGATTATCATAGGTCACATGAAGCTGAAATAAAGTTGGGTTAGTTTTGATTATAAATCTGTCTTATAAATACTTAATCTATAAGCACTTATTTTTAAGCCAGGTAAATAAAGTTTTTACAAATTAATTTTGGCAATAGCATCTGAAGGTACAAAAATATCATATCTACAAAATACATGCATAAACAGACACACATACAGATAGACACAGATCTCATGGTTTTCATTTTAAAACTTTAGTCATGAATAAGGCACAATATAAAACTCACTAGTCTATAAATAACAGGTGGAATAAGTTAAGTTTATCTACTCTGAGGGTTAAGACTTTTTTATTATTTGTGAAGACTTAAGATTTGTATTTGTCCCTGGAAGTATTCTTAAGGAAATTGTGCTCTAGTGTTTGGGCAAGAGAATTCTTTTTTTAATTTTTATTTTAAAAGTTTTTTTTTTTTTTTTTTTTTTTTTTAGTTTTAGATTCTACCAATTAAGCTAGCTGGGCTCACTTTCAGGTGATTGTGGGCTATTATCTGCTGAGCTGTTCACATTTTAAAGACATTGTAAAATTTATAACTTCAAGGGACAGAAAAGGAAAGTAAGATATTCCTAGGAGTTTTGGGAGTAATTACTGTTTAAAATTTTCCTGTCTTTTTAAAAATATAGGACAATTGTTTTTAATATCTTGATCTTTTACAATATCTATAAGCATTTCCAAAAGAATAGATAAGGACTTGGGGCTGTTAAAGTTAGGTGGATTTTGACTTACTTTTAGAGTTGTACTTCTGGTTTTGTAGAGATTTGCAAGATAAAGATGATTGTTTTTATTCGCCCTTGATTATTGAGCTACAGCTGATTTATTTCCTGGTTATTTGTAGGAAGGCCTGAGAATTTGCTGAGGAAATGGCGAGGTTTTTTTTTTTTTTTTTTTTTTTTCCGGTACGCGGGCCTCTCACTGTTGTGGCCTCTCCCGTTGCGGAGCACAGACTCC
The DNA here is from genome assembly GCF_003676395.1 of Aethalodelphis obliquidens. NCBI lineage: Eukaryota > Metazoa > Chordata > Mammalia > Artiodactyla > Delphinidae > Aethalodelphis > Aethalodelphis obliquidens. The sequence continues at coordinate 1,646,450 of NW_020838020.1, read as the reverse complement.
GGACGCGCAGGCTCAGCGGCCATGGCTCACGGGCTCAGCCGCTCCGCGGCATGTGGGATCTTCCCGGACCGGGGCACAAACCCGTGTCCCCTGCACCTGCAGGCGGACTCTCAACCACTGTGCCACCAGGGAAGCCCAATGCGGAGGTTTTTAAGAAGGGGAATTTATGTTGTGTTTTTTGTTATAAATCTTATTTTTTGTTCTTTCATTTTGTTAGGGTGTCCCTAAATCTAGCTGTGTGTGTGTGTGTGTGTGTGTGTGTACACATACATGTATATATCATTCCTCCTTTTTCTCTTAAAGTGCAGGAAAATTGTATTTCTAATGTGCTGATTTTTTATAATATCTGCAAATGTCTGAAGGCAAACAGGAAGGTTTAAGTAGACTTTGATTTTGTTTTTTCTAATTTCTTTTCTTCTATCTTATTAAGGGAGTCAATGACTAGCAATTATATCAATATGATGACTCTCTAAATTTTTTTTCTTTAATATGTAAGTTTTTTTTCTAATTCACAGGTTCCATATTCTGGCTGTGGATGACTAGGATTTATTAATCTCAATAGTGACTCAAACAAATGGTCCTTTTTATGATTTAACCAAAGATGCAAGAGGCATCTCACAGAGAGTGGAAAAAAATTGCCCTCATAAAATCCAGAAAGTCCACTCCCAGAGTTAACCTAAGAAAGCAAAGGCAATCACTATGAGGGGTCCTGTTATAAACAGCTTCTTTAAAACATAGGAAATCACTTATTTCCCTCCCCTCATGAACAGAATAGGGTGACTTTTTTCCCAGATTCCTAAACTTGGATCCACAGCCTACTCAGCTCTGTAAGAGAGAGAATATGCTCATTGGTCATGAAAAGAAAAGACAAAGAAAAATAGTGACCATCTCTGGGAGAAAAAGAATCAATAAATCAAGAATACTCTACCAGATTTACCAGGGTCAATGTGTCTTAAGATAGTAGTTCCACAAACATTTCCTCTTGCTAATCTAAACTTAGGAAGACAGAGAAAGGACTCTTAATCATTCTTATTCCTAATAGACACTGCAGGCAGAGATATGGGAGACTGACATGCTAAGAAATCTTACTCTCTGCTGGTGTTTCTCAGATGTCCCAGGATCTCTCAGCTGCAGCAGTTAGAAAGGAGCAGAGTCCAACCAAGGAAGTTTGTCTCTTTGTGGTTGCCAACTGTTGGGGAGGAAAAAAATTTTTTCTACCCTCCCATGTTCTTATGGCTGGACTAAAACTTAAGTTGGCATGAGACAGATTAACAGGAGAAAAACTAATTTAATTGTATATGCAAGGGAGGTTATGAAAATTATGCTCAGAGAACAACCAAAAGCAGGTATTTATTTTTATTTTTTTAGTTTTTTACATAAAAACACAATAAATTTGTGAGGATTTGACAGGACAAAACAGCTTAGGTTCAGGTGCTTAATTAGGAGGGAATTTAAACAAAGTTTGGGCTTGGATAGTAAATTAGAAGTACAGGTTTGTTTATAAAGGCTTTTGGGCCCTGAATTCCTATCTCTAGTGTTAAGAATGTCTCTCACTAGCCTCCTGGTGCATGGAGGGTATTCTTCACATGGGAGATTTATTTCCCACATTGAGGGAGACAAAGGAGTGTCAAAATGCCTTTTTTGTACCAGCTGCTTTTCCAGAAACTTTAATTTAAAATAATCAATATACGATTGAGGCAAAGTTTTGGGTGGTCTGCCCTGGGCCCCATCAATAAAAACATAATTTTAATTCTGAGTATTTTCTTTTATTAATGAACATTTTCTGTATGCGACATTTGTGACCTTTCCAAATAGGAATGGCTGTTGAGTTTTGTGCTCAAGTTGAGGACACAGTCCTTAGAACTCTTTTTAAGGCAAGGAAAGTTGTACTTTTCTTATAAATTATTTTCCTCTCAGTGTGGGAGATGCAAGAGCTCTCTCTAAGTTAAATACTTGACAGAGTGTATTTCTAAAGGTTGGACCTAGTCTCTTCTGCTCATTAAAGTCCTATTGCCTACAGTGAGCATCCACTTCACAACTGTTTTTTGTTTTTTTTTTCCTAAGGGACCTCTTTTCAAAAAATAATATTTGTGAGTAGGATGACCTGCAATATGTCTTCTACTCCTTATTCTCCTCCCTGTGGGAAATACTGAACAAACTTTTACCTCTAATATTATTTCTAAAGAGTATAACCACTTAAACTTATTTCATAAAACAAGTACATTTAAATAACATTCTTTGAATGAATACATTTAAATAAAAAAGCTTGTCATGTTTGGAAACAAAGTGGTTGCACTTGACACTCATTTGAATTTACACGTCAGGTGTCTTGGAATGACATGTTTTTAAGTAGAAAGTGGGATTATATTATAAGAATAAAATTATCTAATGACAAAGTATTTTTATAGTTTTTAATTTTACTATAAAATAAGGAGATTAATGAAAAGCAAAAATCATAAAGAAACTTCCTATTATAGTTTCCCATGGTTTTGCTAAGTAGACTCCCATAGGAAAAGTATATTCCCTAAATATTGATAAACAAAGATTTTGAAAACTGAGTAACCATACCAGTTTTAAAGATTTAATATTTATCTTAAACTGATTGAAATTTCATGCAAATATTTATTCAATAAAAAAATTTACTAAACAATTAAATATTTGAGACAGTATTCTAGCTGCCAAAACTGAAAAATGATGGAACAAAAATGTTAATTTCAAAAATTTTGTAATCAAATAAAGAAAATATAAATGTGGAGGCAACACTGATTGAAGAAATGAATTATTTGCACTGATAAATTTTTATAGAATAAAAGCCAATTTGAACTAAATGTTTTCATTTAATTTTCCTTTCAGTTTTCTAAAGGATGATTCTGCAAGCCATTTATTTTGATGTCATAAGCTACTCCCCATTTTGTTTGTAAGACTAGGTATGAAATATAGGTTAAAATACCATTTATAGTTTTATACCTATTCAAGTTTGATTTTTAGTCATCTCTACCTGATCACCAAAATTTTGTTTCTGATCTAAATCTTGTTTCTCCCTAGTCAAAAACAAAACTTCCATCCATGATTCAAAGATGATCCTTAGAATCCTCAGTGTTCTGGGAATCCAAGATTGTACTATAAAGGAAATGAAAGAACAAAAATGTCAAAAACATATAATCGATAATACACAAAGTTTATTTCATTTTTAATACCCAAGAGTATTAACAGAAAGATGGCAGCTTAATAGGTAAATAAATGGATATAGACATATGGACACATACATAGATAGGTGTGGATAACACATATTTTCATATTTCTTGACAGTTTGATTCAATAAATATATTTTATTTTGTTAATACTCATTAAACTGACATATGTCTTTGGAAACTTTACTTTTAGAAGTTAAATTTGATATTTAATATGTCAACTAGTAAAGTTAATATTTAATATGGCTTATCACAATCTTCCCCCACTGTAAAATGTACCTTATAAACAAAATTTTCCTCATATTGCCACATACTCATATGAATTCATAAAATACTAACATAAAAATCTAATATAGTTATTATTTTTTATTTCTATATAGTGTTATTTCATATAGAGGTCATACAAAATAAAATAATTTCCATTAGTTGAAATTAACTTTAACTTTCTTAAAAATAATTCTGTAGATTTAGACTATAATTTATGAGCATTCAGTTTATAATACTGCATTTCTCTGGGGAAAATATAATCCACATTTTAATAAACTCTTCCTCTACTTCCAATTTTAAGTATGGCAACATCCACTTGCACAGATCAAATGCCAGATGTCTTTCTTTCTCATGGCTGAATAGTATTCCATTGTGTATATATACCACATCTTCTTTATCCATTCACCTGTTGATAGATGCTTATGTTGCTTTCATAACTTCTCTATTTTAAATAATGCTGTAATAAATGTGAGAGTGCAGATATCTCTTCAATATCTTGTTTTCATCTCCTTTAGGTATATGCCCAGAAGTGGAATTGCTGGAACATATAGTAAATCGATTGGTGGAGAGGATAAAGCAAACTAAGGGAAAGTAAATTTCCATGGTTTACTCAAATTTGGGTAAAACGTTGAAATGAGTAGATTGATATAACTCATGTATGTATATTATAAAAGCCCAACCAACCACTACAAAAAGTATAAAAAGATATAAGCTCAAAATACTATAAATAAATCAAGACTGAGTCCAAAATATTATTCAGATTATTCAAGTAACCTTCAGTAATGCAAGAAGAGAGAAATAGAGAGAAAAAAAAAAACAAGAAACAAATTGTAAACAAATAATATAATAGAAGATATGTGACACCAATTAATAGATACCTTAAATATAAACAATCTATGTAAACAATTAAAAGACAGAGATTGGCAGAGTGACTAAGAAAAAAATACGACCACATTATAAACTGTTTACAAGAAACTCACTTCCAATTCAATGAAATAGGTAGAATGAAAAGATGAAAAATTTTGTAACATGTACACATTAAAATTTAGGAGCATTTTTAAACCAAACAATAGAGTCTCAAAGTATATAAACCAAAAGCTGATAGAGTTGTAGAAAAAAAAAATAGTAGATCATTCTAAAATTGTAGCTGGAACTTCAGCTGACCCCTTATCCTTGGCAACTTGGCAACTACTAGACAGAAAGTAAGCAAAAAAAGAAAAGAAAAAAATACAGATTTACTTATGTACAACTCTCCACTGAACAACAGAATACACATTTTTTCCAAATGTCTGTGGAATATTCATCATAATAGAGCATATTGTAGGTCATAGAACAATGGCAATAACAGTAAGACAAGAGGAAAATATATAAGTGAAAACTAAACAATAAACTTATAAATAATTTGTGGTTCAAAGAGGTAGCCACAAATAAATGTTTTAAAAATACATAAAACTTGGGCTTCCCTGGTTGTGCAGTGGTTGAGAGTCCGCCTGCCGATGCAGGCGACACGGGTTCATGTCCCAGTCTGGAAAGATCCCACATGCCGCAGAGTGGCTGGACCCATGAGCCATGGCCGCTGAGCCTGTGCATCCGGAGCCTGTGCTCCGCAACGGGAGAGGCCACAACAGTGAGAGGCCCGTATACCACAAAACAAAACAAAACATAAAACTCAATAAAAACAAAAGACAACATATAAAAATATCAGAGATATCATTAAAACTGTCCTTAGAGAACTTAATAGTACTTAATGCTTATGTTAGAAGTAAGTAAAAGCTGCAAATCAATAACCTAAATTCCTATGTCAAGAAGATAGCAAAAGAAAAGTAAAATAAACACAAAGCAAACAGAAAGAAAAGTATAAATGGTAAGGGAAGAAGTCAATGCAAGTGAAGTTAGGAAAATTATAGGAAATATCAATGAAACAAAATTGTGCTTCTTTGGAAAATTAATAAAATTATAAGGCTCTAGCAACATTGACAAAAAAATATAAGGAGAGGATGCACAAATCACCAATATCATAAGTGAAATAGGTAATAACACTACAGATCCTTCAGTCGTTAAAATATAATAAGAGAATACTGAAAACATCTTTGTTTTAATAAATTAAACCACATAAAATAAGTGGACTACTTTTTTGAACTTGACAAACTACCAAAACTTAAATAAGATGAAAAACATTATGAATAAACATGTAACCAAAAAATGTATGGAATCTGTAATTGTACAGCTCCAAAAAAAAAAGAAATCTACAGACACAGAAGAATATTACCAAACACTTAGTGGAGAATTAACAAAATTTTACATTCTCACGCAGAAAACAGAAGTAGAAGAATCATTTCCCTATTCAATTTATGAGATCTGTATTACACTGATACTCAACCCAAACAGACACAATACCCAAAAAGACTACAGACAACTACCTCTCGTGAACTTAGGTGCAAAAAGTCCTCAACCATTAATGAGGTCATCTATTGAAAATGGAAGGGAGGTGTGAATCAAAATAATTTGAAAAACATTGTCAAGTGAAAATGTAGACTCAGGATTGATGATCACCCATTACTCATACAGATGGAACTAATTCCTGTGATGTGACTAATTTTTTTCCAGCAGCACTCAGATTCTCAAATTGGAAGTGAAGAAGATGTATTTTTGGATTGAGCCATAGAAAAAGGTTTACAAGTAGAATGGGAAACCAACAAACTGTTTCCTTATCCAAACCCCACAGTTTGATTATCCCAAGCACAGCAGGAAGAGGAAAACTTGTCTCATTCATCACAGCAAAATAAACTTAATGTTTCATTGTTCTATATTTTCAATCTCCATCAAAAAGTAATGGTGATTTTGTAACAATGTAAATATTCCTCACTGTACAACAAATAGTGGCATAATATGATGTTGATATCAAATCTATAAATCAAAAAGGAATAAATAAAAGCCTACATTTATCAGCAGAAATCTTGAATAAAGATAGTAATACTTTCTACAAAAAGACTAATACTTTCTAAGATTTTTGATAGTTTAATTTATATCTATTTACAATGAACTAGTATCCAAATAATAAAATGCTGATATTCAATATAATTATTTGTAAAACATACATGGAAAAATATCATTTTAAATGTTGGTTAGCATTTTGCTCTGGAAACAATGTCATTCAGGCTAAACACTTTATTGGTCTACAGTTTCACCTTCCATTTTTAGAATTTGTGTGCAATAAATCATGTAAGTGTGTGTGAACTTCTTTAAATTCTTCCAACAGCATCAAAGGCAGACTACAGACACTTCTTTCCACCTTCCTTATTACTGTTAACACTTACCTAATCTCATTGCCAACTAACTGTTCTACTGACTTCCACAATACCCGTCACTCATTCTACCCCTAATCTGTCAAACAGAATTTCCCCAATCTTTTCTAATTATTGATCATTTGAAAATAATAATGTGACACATCACCTTACTTTTACTGACTATTTTTCAAATACTTCCCTTACACTTAGTGCACATTCATAAATTTCACATATCCTTCAGAGACCTGTATGACTGAGCTACCTATTACACATCTGTTATTTGGCAGGCCGAGGAACAATTTTCCTTTTCTCTGATAACAGTTGCCTAATTTTTCGTAAAGAATACAGAGACCTGTCATCATAGCAGTTCATATGATTTAAGTGGAAAACATCATATATGATTTAGACTAGGGAATCCATTGTAGTCCACCCTTCCAGCTACAGGCATTATTGCAAGAGTAGGCAAGAGTCAAGTTGGTCCAATTCAAGAAAATCCTGAGGTTTTTGTTATAATCTTAATGAAAGAAGAGCATTGTTGCTGTAGTTCAGAGATGATGGAAACTAGATAGTATGGAAGTGGACTTGTCTGAATGAGAGAGGAGTCTATTAAGAATGAAAACAATAGAATAAAATTCCAAACCAAGCAATTGCAAGAAAGACAGTTCCTGTATTATTGAAATCCTGAATGCAATCATGTCTGAATTTTTCAATTGTGCAAGTTAGATAAAGTTCATTCTCTGATTAGAGAAGTTTGATTCTATTCTCATGACTAACAATTAAAGATTCTGCCTATTCTTTATTTCTCTACTCTCACCTGGCACCCTCACTTTTTTTTTTTTTTTACTTTTATAAGGCCTTTTAAAAATCTATTCCAAATTTCTAGGTACTTTTAGCTCTAAAATGTGCCTAGTGAGTCATCAATTTCAGTTAAATTATTATTTCCTCAGGGAGGAAATCCCCTAGACTCTCTATGTGGAATGTGTTCTGATTCTACACCTGATTGGATCCATGTTCCACTCATTCAGAAGACTTCAGTCTTACTATTTTACATTTTATGCTGTATTTATCTGAATAATATCTGACACACACACTAAAATATAATCAATCTGGTTTTGGTTTTTATTATTTTTCTAGTATGGCTCATAATGGGTGCTTAAAAATCAATAATAAATTTCATGTTTCGTTTTTCCCTGACCTATTCATTCTACTTGTTATGATGACTTTTCTTGCAATATGTCTGTGATCATATTTGACAAGTAAAACAAGTTATCTGTCTAATTGAAACAGTGCTTATTTCCGTCAATGAGTTTGTTTAAAGCAAAACATTGTGCTGGTCATTGTTTTACCCATGCAAACCCAATATTCTTTCTCTTCCCCCACGTTGGCAATTCTCTGTGTACATCATCCCATGTAAAATAATAAATGCTTCCTTGTACCTGATCTAGCTTCTCTCTACCCTCTAAATCCAAACCATATTATTGTACTCCCAAAACCTTCCATTCCATTACCATTTTGCCTCTCTTTTCTGTATGTTCACTGTACAATAAAAATGATGTTGATTGCAGCCAGTTGTGTGTTGGAGCTGACCTATATTGAGTGCTGATTATTAAACTTTAAAAAGTTTTCCAAGCTCATCATTATATTTGGTCAGTGTTAAAAATTACACACAGGATTCTTGGAAGATGGTTAAGTAGTAAGCACCAGGAATCTGCCTTCCCACACAGACAACTACACAGACAGAATCTGCCTGTTGTAAATTTTTGGCAGCTCTAGAGTTTATTGAAGGCTTGCAACTTCCAGAGAAAGACTTTAATGGTAAATTGTTATTAATTATGATCAATTTCAGCTCTTAGTTTGATATTGGTAGCACCAATATCTCATCCCATTCCTAATAAAGAAAAACGCTGGACATGATGGCTTTACCATGATTTCTACCAAAATTTTGAAAAACTAACACCAATAGTTCTAAAATGTTTCCAAAAAATTCAACAGGAGGGAATACTTCCTATTGCATTCTATGAAGCAGTATTACAAAGCCTGAAGCCCTGATACAAAGTCTGATAAAGACACTACAAGAAAAGAAAATTACAGACAAATATAGCTTATAGATATTGTTGCAAAAATCCTCAACAAAATATTAGTAAATGAACTTAGCAGCATATTAAAAAAATTATACAACATAATCATGTGAGATTTATTTCTCTAATGCAAGGATGGTCTGACACACAAAGCTGATAAACATAATACATCATTTTTACAGAATGAAGGGGAAAAAAACACATGATCATCTCAACTGATGCAGAAAAAATTATTTGTAAAAATTCTATACCTCTTTATGATAACAACACTCAGCAAACTTGGAATAGTACAAAAATACCTCAACATAATAAAAGCTGCCTATGAAAAACCCATGGATGATATCTTATATGTGAAAAACAATGAAGAATTCCACAAAAAATTGTTAGAACTAATAAACAAACTCATCAAAATAACAGAATACAAATTCAACACACAAAATCAGTTTCATTTTTCTATACTAACAATAAACAAGCCAAAACGAAAATTAAGAAAATAATTCCATTTACAACAGCATCAAAAAGGATAAACTAGGAATCAACCAAGGTGATGAAAGACTTATAAAATGAAAATACAAAACTTTGCTGTAAGATATTAAGGAAGACATAAATAATGAAAAGACATCACATATACATGGATTGGGAGACTTAATATTGCTAGGATGTTAAAGTGATCTACAGAGTCAACACAATCTGTATCAAAATCTGAATGACATTTTGTTTTGCAGAAAGAGAAAAAATGCATACTAAAATTCATGTGTAATCTCAGAGACTCTGAATATGCAAAAATGTCATGATAAAGAAGAACATACCTGGGGGACTCACACTTCCTGATTTTAATACTCATTACAAACCTACAGAAGTCATTTCAGTGTGGTAGTAATATAAAGACAGACCAATAGATCAATGGAGTAGAAATAGAGAGTTCCCAAGTAAACCCTCACATGTTGGTCAAAAGATTTCCCACAGGGTACCCAAAACTACTAAGTGGGTCAAGGGCTGTCTTTTCAACAAATGTTGCTGGGAAAACTGGATATCTATATGCAAAAAACTTTAACTCAAATTGGATTGAATACCTAAATGTAAGACCTAAAACTATAAAATTCTTAGAAGAAAACATAGGGCAAACACTTTACAACATTGAATTTGGTAATGATTTATTGGTTATGTTAACAAACACGTAGACAACAACAAAAAAAATGGACACATTGGACTTTGTGAAAATTTTAAAAATTGTAATCAAAAGATATTATCAGCAGAATAAAATGGCAGTCTACAATGGAAGAAAATATTTGCAAAATATATGTATAAGGGATTAATAACCAGAATATATAGAGAATTCTTCAATGACAACAACAAACAAACAAACACAATTAAAACGTGAGCAAATGTATTTCTCCAGAGAAGATAAGCAGATGACCATTAAGCACATGAGAAGATACTCAACATCACTAATCACTAGGGAAATTCAACTCAAAACTTCAATGAGATGCCACCTCACATCCATTAGGATGGCTATTATCCAAGAAACAGAAAATAACGAATGTTGGCAAGGATGTGGAGAAATTGAAACCCTTGTACACTGTTAGTAGAAATGTAAAATGGTTCAGCCACAATGGGAAATCAATGGTGGTTCCTCAAAATACTTAAATAGAATTAAGGTATGATCCAGCAATTTCACTTCTGGGTGTATACCCAAAATAATTGAAAGCAGGTTCTCAAAAACATATTTGTATACTAATGTTCATAGCAACATTATTCACAAAAACTAAAAATGGAAGCAACAAATCTTTTTCCTTAAGTGCTCATTGATGAATGAATGGATAAGCAAAATGTGGTATACACATATAATGGAAAATTATTTAGGAAGGAAATTCTGATATATACTATAGCATGGATGAAACTGAAGGACATTATGTTCAGTGAAATAATCCAATTACTAAAAGACAAATACTGTATGATTCTACTTATATGAGGTACTTAGAGAAGACAAAGTTATAAAGACATAAACTAGAAAGGGGATTGAGAGTGGCTACAGGGAGGAAAGAATAGAGAGTGATTGTTCACATGTATAGAATTTCAGTTTTGCAAGATGAAAAGAGTTCTGAAGATGGATGGCAGTGATAGTTGCACAGCAATATAAATGTGCTTAAAATTACAGAACTGTACACTTAGAAATGATTTAAATAGTAAATTATATATGTATTTTACCACAATAAAAATTTCAAAAATTAAGCTTACAATTAAAGTATATAAAAAGCAAAGATAATAAATACTCAAAACTCATAATTTACTAATTATTACTTTTTTATTTTTTATGCTCTTATGCACATTTATGACTCTTACAGTTATATGATGAAAATACCACATAACAGCATGTTACTGCTCTTTTCTTCCCAACAATGCATTCAGTGACATTGTATTAGCAGCTTTAAATCAGCCTTGGTGAAAGTATTTACACCATGGAAATTAGCAAACACTACAGATCAGGGCTTGATATTATTGATTTTCTAAATGAGAAAGTAATGGAAAAATCTAAATAATGATTATTAAATCATAAAATATGTCACAGTAGGCATTGCATTGTAAATTGGACAAAAAATTAGAAAATATTTTCCTGTATTCAAAACGTATTATTCAACTCAACAAAAAATCACTCAGATCATTGAAAATTAAGTGACAGTCCAACATATGTAGTGTTGAAGCTAAAATAAGCCTCTATTTAATAATAATTTGTACAATGGTGAAAAATATATCAGATTTAAATATATTGTTATTTTGAAATAAGTTTAAAGTTAAAGTTTAGGATGTAAATCCAGTTGTCAAATCATAATTTATTTGCAACCATAGCTTGGCTCTATATGCAAGAGTTTAACAAGTAATTTTGAGAACTTTGGCTATAAGGAAGTTACATTCAAAAATATTATGTATTTTATTAAATTTTATTTTAAGTTTTTACTACACATCATTTATATCAAGAAAATGTATACAACATACATGTAACTCTATGTATATATATAAAACTATATCCTATAACTAATAATAATAAGCATGATATGTTATAATTATATACATCGTTATATATACAATGTATGTAATTATAATGTGATATAAAATATATATACACAATAAGTTATATATGATATACCACATATAACACTAGGTGTAATATATAATACAATATATAATGCTGTATATAATGTATATTACATATATCATGATATATATATATATAATTTTTATTTGGAGACTGTTTTGGTAAACATTTACCAGAACATCACTACTTTCACCATCTCTCTGGACTTGTGGACGTTTATTCTGTCTTCTGTCACATCCTGCTCCAGGGTGAAGTTCTCTTTTCTGCCCACTGATTTTCCCATATTATCTTTATCACTTTCTCTGATGCTTAGCATCTTTGTAATTCATAACATTTATGTTATATTTTTTTTTCTTTCCTTATTACTATCACTTGTTTATTTTTAATTACTCTTGCTCATTTATTAGAGTTTAGACTCCTGGTACAGAATCTTTTACTCCATCCAATATTTCATAATCATCCTAGGTGTTACCAACATAAAAAGCAGAAAATTCTTTCAGAATTCTTTCATAATCATCCTAGATGTCATCAACATAAAAAGTGGGATATTCTTCCAATGTAACACTAAAGATTTAGTCCTACTTTGCCAAAGTATATTTATTATCTCATTCATTAAATAGGATATCTGCTCTTGACTCAGTAGAGATAAACTTTAGGTTAGGAAATTACCTTCTGTTTCTAAAAGTTTTCATTATGAATAGATAGAGGTTTTTACTTCTCTGTTGAAATTTTTTATATATCTTTTTGTTTTTCAAGAATAAGCTGGCTTGACTATTAATCCAGATACAACATTATACCTAGTACATAGCGGTTTGGGGCTTAGTGAGAAGACACTTGGTACAGAAAGGAACTCCACATATGCACACAGACATGTACATAGATGCTAAGTATTACAGAATTTTTTTTCTGTAATTCTATCATTTATTTAACACTATCTTATTTGTCATTTATATTTTTATACAAAATAAATTGCAGTGAACATGCATGCTATTTGTACACATCATCCGTAGTTTTTGTCATATTCCTTTTAAATCCTATGAAATAGTTTTACAGAGGTAATTTTATTACTTTTAAAAAAGCAACCAAAACATTAGAAAATTTTGATCTATAGATGTTTTTTGACCACTTACTTAATGTAATTGATTAATAATTGCTAATACAAAAGTTTTACCTCAGGGAAAACTGTATTCTCTGAATTGGGCTATAATTATTTAACTTAATTTACTCATTTACTACAGCACCTTCTTATATGGAAAATAATCATCAAATATTCATATGAAGACTGAAGTTTCAGAGATTCCAAATTAGTGCAAGCTATGTCGTCTTTCTTTTTCAAAATCAAGTATCTATCCAACTTCTTGCTTTTTCTCCTGTCTTATGAGGATCTGCTCTGCTGATAGGTGATTTCATGGCCTCAAAGTATAAGCATAAGTTCATGATTTACAAATTAAATATGTTATGTATTTATCCTGGATTATCTGAACTGAGCTCCATAACAGTGCATCCTACTTTCTACTTGCTACCTCTAGGTAGAATGTTAATAGAAATCACCAATCAAAGTATAGCTGTAGGAAATCTTAATTACTTCTTACCACAATCCACATTTTTTCACTAAATGTGCCACATCTGAGAATAGTGTCATATGTTACCAGGTTTTGCATTGTAAATATAGAGAAATCACCTTTGATTCTAATCTTAATATTCACCTAATTAATGTGTAGGAAGTATTGAATCCATCTCTACAATATGTTTCAACTGTCCACACCTTTCCATCATTTCTGCCTGCCTCTATCAAGTTACCATATCTTTTCTGGTTTACTGTGTGTAAGTCCTTACTATTGCATGTTTTCCTTATTTTACTCTCCTACTATTAGTTCTCCTCACAGAAGCTAGAGGAACTTTTGAAAATAAAAATCAAATATGACTTCTTGAAACCCTCCCATGAGTTTATCTGATCTGACTTCCCACAACTTCCATCCTCATCTTAGTCACTTTCCTTCCACACACTTAACTACATCTCAGCCATATGAACTTTATTTAGATGATTTAAATACAGTTCTTTCCTAGATCAAGAGTTTTGAATGTTCTCTAGTCCCTAACGAAATACTTCTCCTCCTTCTTTTGCCAAGGCTGCTTTTTCACATAATTTAAAATTTTGCTTAAATCTTTCTTCTTTACGGAATTTTCCTGACAATAATACCCAAAGGAGCCATATACTACAGTCATTCTAGCACTTTATAGCATTTAAATTATCATCTTTATTTGTCTATTATATCCTTCCCTTATTTAAACTTGAACTGCACAATAACAGGAGTTATATCTTTTTTTCTTCAAGTATATATAGCAAATGTGTAGAATAGCTCCTCACTAATATTAGATAATCAATAAATAATTGAAGAAAAAATGAATATGTTTTGTATTTGATAAATCAATAATTTCTACAGATGTATTTATAAATCTATGTAGGGAAGGAGCTTCATCACCATTTTTTTAATTTATTTAATTTCTATCTTTTGGGTTCTCTGTTCTTAGCACCATTTTTATTTATTTATTTACTTATTTAATATTTTTGTCTGTGTTGGGTCTTCGTTTCCGTGCAAGGGCTTTCTCTAGTTGAGGCAAGTGGGGGCCACTCTTCATCGCAGTGCATGGTCCTCTCACTGTTGTGGCCTCTCATGTTGTGGAGCACAAGCTCCAGATGTGCAGGTTCAGTAGTTGTGGCGCACGGACCTAGTTGCTCTGTGGCATGTGGGATCTTCCCAGACCAGGGCTCGAACCTGTGTCCCCTGCATTGGCAGGCAGATTCTCAACCACTGCACCACCAGGGAAGCCCCTTGATCACCATTTTAACCCCATCCTGCCTGCCTGTTGCAGCTAAAGGAAAGACTAACCATTTTTTCAGGGGTCAGGTCACCAAGAAAAGAATTGGGAATACTGAAATCAAGAAAATCGATAGGGAAGGGGGAGGGGCATTGGCAAACCCTTATAAATGTCATGGTTCCAGAAAACAGGCACATTATAAGACTGAAATCTAATCATAATACTATAGAAAGCTCCAACTCCCCTACACCTTACCTCCATATCAATAGGACTTCAGTATGGTAGCATTTTACTGCAGAGAGTTGCAACACATAGCCTCTTAAGAGAAGGACTCAGGAAACACAAGGTAAAGAGGGAGGAGAAAAACAAAGGCATTAGGAGACTGTAAATCCTTTGACAATTATTATTTCAATAGACATAAACACAGCTAAAATCCTAGTGAGATTTACTTAAATATTCATACTAAAGACCTATTTATCTATTTTTCTATTACATGATACATATCTTTCAAAAAATAAAAGAAATTTTAAAAAGAAAAAAAAAATTATACTCTGAAGAGACAAAGCAATCATCATAACCAGAGGCAGTTATCACAGAGATGTTGGTATTATCATAAAGAATTAAAGTCACTATGATCAGTATGTTAATGGCTGTCATAGAAATAGACAGCATTTAAGAACATATGGGTAATATAAGCAGAGAGATGAAACATCTAAGAAAGAATCAGAAGAAAATCCTAGAAATTAAAAAAAAATAGATACGGAAATTAAGAGTGCCTCTGAAGGAATGTCAGTAGAATGAATACACAGGTGAGGAAAGAATCTATGATTATGATAGATTAATGGAAACATCTAAAACTGAAATGCAAAGAGAAACAAGAATGACAAAAAGAAAACACAAAAAAACCCAATAATTGTGGGACAACAAATGTGCAACAAATGTATAACTGGAATATGAGAAATGGAAGAAAAGGAGAAGAGATCAGATAAAGTTTCAAATCATAACAACTGAGAAATTTATTAAAAAAAATAATGACAGACAACAGATCCATGGAGCCCAGAGAATTCCAGCAGGATTAACACAAACAAGCAAAAAACACCCAGCCATATTTCATTCATACTGCAGAAAAATCAAAGACAAACCAGAAATTTTGAAAGAAACCAGAGGAAGATTATCAGGGATAAAGAGGAGTACTACATGATGTTAAAGTGGTGAATTCTCAAAAATGACACAACAATCTTGACTGGGTATGTACTGAATAACTGAGTGTCAAAATATGTGAGGTAGGGCTTCCCTGGTGGCACAGTACTTAAGAGTCCACCTGTCAATGCAGGGAACATGGGTTCGATCCCTGGTCCAGGAAGATCCCACATGCCAGCAACAAAGTCCGTGCACCACTACTACCAAGCCTGCACTCTAGAGCCCAAGTGCCACGAGTGCTGAAGCCCTTGAGCCTAGAGCCCGTGCTCTGCAACAAGAGAAGCCACGAAAATGAGAGGCCCGCGCAGTGCAACAAAGACCCAATACAGCTCTAATTAAGAAACAAATAATAAATAAATATTAAAGAAAAAATATATGAGGTAAAAACTGATAAAATTGCAAAAAGAAAAATCAATATTTGAATAAGTAAATGCTCCTCTTTTAATAGTTGATAGGTTAAGTAATCAGAAAACCAATAAGAGTATGGTTAACCTGAATAGAACTATCAATCAAGTTAATCTAATTGACATTTATAAAATACTCCCTCCAAAATGTATTCTTCTCAAGCTCACATGGAGTATCCTCCACCAAGATGTACTATAAAACACACCCTGACAAATTTAAAAGAATAAAATCATACAAAGTATGTTATTGACCACAATGG
Organism: Aethalodelphis obliquidens; assembly: GCF_003676395.1. Lineage (NCBI taxonomy): Eukaryota > Metazoa > Chordata > Mammalia > Artiodactyla > Delphinidae > Aethalodelphis > Aethalodelphis obliquidens. Next base: position 1,629,849 of record NW_020838020.1, on the reverse strand, counting down.
AAATAAACTGGAAGTTAATGGCAGAAAGTTAGATAGAAATTCCCAAGTATCTGAAAATTAAATAACACACTACTATATAAATCTTGGGGAAAAGAAGTGTCAAGAATTTCTTTTTCAATTTTGATTAAAAATGATTATGAAAATATAACTTACCTAAATATTTGGATTCATTCAAAGCAGTGCCTAAGGAAATATTTATAGATATGAATGCATATATGAGAAAGAGGAGGAAGTAATTAAATCAATAACCTAAATTTCCATCTTAGGGAATTAAAGAAAAGCAATTAAAACATAAAACTAGTAGAAGTTAACTAACAAATTTAAGCAGAAATCAATGTAATTGAAAACAGTTAAATAATAGAGAAAATTAAAAATATCAGAAACTGGTTCATTGAAAAGGTCTACAAAATTGATAAAACTTTAGTCAGGCTGACCAGGAGAAACAGAGGAGAGGTGAAGGCTGGTGCACAAAGTACTGACAACAGGAAAAAATGTAGCATCACTACCGATACTATTGATTCCATGGACATTAAAAGATAATCAAGGAATGCTAAGAAAAATTCTATCTTCACATATTTGATAACTTAGATTAAACTGACTACTTCTTTAAGAGATGCAAACTACCCAAAACTTACACAAGGAAAAGTAGGTAACCTGAATTGCACTATATCCATTAAGGAAATTTAAGGAAGGAATCATTAAAACTCTTCCAAAAAGTAGCAGTCTCAGATGGTTTCAATGTTGAGTTTCATGAAACATTTAAGAAGAAACATTACCAATTTTCGTAATCTCTTCCAGAATGTAGAATCAGAGAGAAAATGTCACAAATTACTTGATAGGTCAACATTATGTCAATACCATAAACAGATAAAAATATTACAAGAATGGAAATACCCAGACACAAAAATCTTCAACAAAATATTTCAAATTCAGCCACAAAAGGAATTATACAACACTACCAAATGGAATTTATGCAAGACAGATTCAACATTCAAAATTCAATGTATTCTATTATATCAAACCTTAAAGAAGAAAAAATTTTTAAAAAATCATATCAACTGACACAGAAAATTTAGCATAATACAATAGCAAACAAGGTAATTGTGCAAAACATCAACACACAATTGCTTATTTCTTTCCTGTATACCGGTAATGAATAAAATGAATAAAAAATAAATAGTATTTCCAATAATAACAACAAAACCTTGAAGTATTTAGATATAAACTAACAAAATACAGAGAGGGTCTATATGCAGAAAACTACAAAACACTGATGAAAGAAATCAAAACAATTCTAGATAAATGGCAAGATATTCCCAACTCTATCTATAGATTCAGTGAAATCCAAACAAAATCCCAGCAAGATATTTTGTAGATATTTAAAAAAAAATGGATATAAAATTACATGGAAAGGCAAAGGACACAGAATAATCTATGCATTACTGGAGAAAAACAAATTTGGAAGACTCACACTACCAAATTTCAAGACTTACTTGAAAGCTGCAGTAATCAAGAGTTTAGTATAGTCAAGTACCAATGAAATATCAAATTGAATACTGTATGTCAATGAAATAGCCCAGATATAGACCACATAAATATAGCCAACTGATTTTGGCAAAATAATAAACACAGTTCTATGAAGAAAGATTTTTTCCAGAAATGCTTCTGGAACAATCAGACAATCATATAAAAAAAACAAAACTAAAACTACAATGAAAAAAGAACAAAAACAGAAACCACTAGACATAGACTACATTTTTCACACACTCAATACACATTCCCCCCTACACACACACACACACACACACACACACACACACATATACACACACACACTAAAGATCATTCATAGTCTTAAATGTAAAGTGGAAAACTACAATACTTCTACAAGAAAACATGGGAGAAAATCTATATGACTTTGGGTTTTGTGATGAGGTTTTTAATACAGCAAAAACCTATGAAATTAATTATAGAAAATTTGGAGCTTATAAAATTATGAAATTAATTATAAATAATTAATAATTATATATGAAAATTAAATTAATTATCTGTAATTAATTTATGAAATTATCCCTATGAAATTAATTATAGATAATTTATAGCTTATCAAATTTAAAACTTCTGGAAAATATCTATGCAGAACTCCAATAACTGATGTGGATACTTCTCCTTCAGGGAGGTGAATATTCATTACTCACCACTCCTTTAGTGTGGACTTCACATAAGTGGTTTCCTTTCAAGTAGTACAGTATGGAAAGTGGGGGAAAAAAATTTACAGTGAAGAAACCTGACAAACAAAACCTAAGCCAGGTTATCAAGGTCAACATCAACAGTGATAAGTCATGTTGATAGAAAGTACCCTGATATGATGTGAAGAGAATGGCACTTCATCAGACCTATTCTCATAGTGCTATATTCTACAAACCACCTGAACATTCATCCTCAAAACTGTCAAGGTCCTCAAAAACAAGGAGAGTCAGAGAAACTGTCACAACCAAAAGTAGCCAAAAGTAACTTGTCTAAATTTAATGTGGTGTCTTGATTAGGTCTTGGAAGAGAAAAAGAAGGAAAATGAATTTTGATCAGTAATAATGTAAAAATGTTGGTTTGTTAATTATGACAAATGTACCATATGAACGTAAGTTGTTAACCATAGGAGAAACTGGATGTGAGATATGTGCGAACTCTCTGTGCATAATCTTTTTATAAATATAAAACTATTTTAAAATAAAATGTTTATTTTAAAAAGTTAATAATTTCAAATATTTAATTTTTATTCCTATCTAGATTAGAGAATGTTGAAAGGACAAGCAGCCCTTCATGCCAGGTACGTAAAGCCCCAAATCTCCCTAAGCAGCAATGTCTAAATTTCTTCCCGAATGCCCTATACAGATCATCATACATTTAGAGAGGTGAAGACATCAGTCCAGAAGAATGGTCCAGCCTCACAAATAATAAAGTTCTAACACAGCTGATATTTGTTGAGAAATTTTATATACCAGGCACTAAATCCTATGCACATATTGACATTTTTAATGCTCAAACTAAATTCAGTATAGGGAGCAAGAGGAAAAGAAGGACAATAAAAATAACTGGAAAAATAAACAAAATGTGACAGTATGCTACAAAGGCTAAAAATAGGGAGTTATAGGAATAAATAAGATTCTGTTAATTTTATACAATGCAGACTGATTATTGGCAGTAAGATGGAATCATTGATTTAGATATCATAAAGCCATTAATACAATATTTCCACTCTGCTTGAGAAGCAATAGACTTTGCAATAAATTTTCTACTTCCATGTAATGTTTTCTACCAGTAATAAAATTATGTCTGATACTTATATCTCAGAAGTGTCTCATAAAATATATTCCTCTTCTAGCTTCTTACCTCCACATTTTTAATTCAGGTCCTCAGCCTCTATCACTTCCTAGAACCCCCTGGGTTGTTTTCTGATATCTGTAATCTAACTCATTGCTCAACATTGATTCAAGAATGGCATTCTTAAAGTGACCAACAGGGAATGCCTAATTGAGGTGACAGATGTAAGTTATCAATTCTCATGTGAAACACTCAGAATTATGTGTATACCATAAATTTGAGGAGGAATGTGTCAGTTAACTTTTATTTTAAAATATCTGATTTGGAAATAATTTGGATGTGCAGAAAAAATGCAGGACAGAATGTTCTCACATACTTTCTTTTTTAATTGAGGTATAGTTGTTTTACAATACTTTGTTAGTTTCTGCTGTACAATGAAGTGAATCAGCTATATGTATACATATATCCCCTCCCTCTTGGAACTCCCTCCCACTCCCCAATCCAACCCATCTAGGTCATCACAGAGCAATAAGCTTAGTTTCCTGCACTATGCAGCAGGTTCCCACTAGCTATCAGTTTTACACATGGTAGTGTATATGTGTCAATCCCAATCTCCCAATTCATCCCAACCCCCTTAACTCCCATGTCCACATGTTCATTCTCTGTCTGTGTCTCTATACCGTCCCCGCAAATAGGTTCATCCATACCATTCTTCTACACTGCACTAATATATGATATTTGTTTTTCTCTTTCTGACTTACCTCACTCTGTATGACAGACTCAAGATCCATCCATGTCTTTACAAATGACCCAGTTTCATTCTTTTTTTACGGCCGAGTAATATTCCATTGTATATATGTACTGCGTCTTCTTTACCCATTCATCTGTTGATGGACACTTAGGTTGCTTCCATGTCCTGGCTATTGCAAATAGTGCTGCAATGAACATTGGGGTGCATATGCCTTTTTGAATTATGGTTTTCTCAGGGTATATGCCCAGTAGTGGGATTGCTTGGTCATATGGTATTTCTATTTTTAGTTTTTTAGGGAACATCCATACTGTTCTCCATAGTGGCTGTATCAATTTACATTACCATCAACAGTGTAGGAGGGTTCCCTTTTCCCCACACCCTCTCCACCATTTATGTTTTGTAAATTTTTTTGATGATGGCCATTCTGACAAGTGTGAGGTTATACCTCATTGTAGTTTTGATCTGCATTTCTCTAATAATTAGTGATTTTGAGCATCTTTTCATGTGCCTCTTGGCCATCTGTATGCTTTCTTTGAAGAAATGTTTATTTAAGTCTTCTGTCCATTTTTGGATTGGGTTGTTTTTTTTTTTTTGATATTGAGCTGTATGAGCTATTGGTATATTTTAGAGATGAATCACTTGTCAGTTGCTTCTCTTACAAATATTTTCTCCCATTCTGAGGGCTGTCTGTTTGTCTTGTTTATGGTTTCTTTGTTGTGTAAAAGCTTTTAAGATTAATTAGGTCCCATTTGTTTACTTTTGTTTTTATTTTCATTACTCTAGGAGGTGGGTCAAAAAAGATCTTGCTGTGATTTATGTCAAAGATTGTTCTTTCTATTGAAATCTTTAATCCATTTTGAGTTTACTTTTGTGTATGGTGTTAGGGAATGATCTAATTATTCTTTTACATGTAGCTGTCCAGTTCCCCATCACCACTTATTGAAGAGACTGTCTTTTCTCCATTATATATTCTTGCCTCATTTGTCATAGTTTAGGTGACCATAGGTGTGTGGGTTTATCTCTGGGCTTTCTATCCTGTTCCATTATTCTATATTTCTATTTTGTGCCAGTACCATATTGTCTTGATTACTGTAGCTTTGTAGTATAGTTTGAAGTCAGGAATCCTGATTTCTCCTGCTCTGTTTTGCTTTCTCAAGCTTGCTTTGGCTATTCGGGATCCTTTGTGTTTCCAAACAAATTGCAAAATTTTTTGCTTTAGTTCTGTGAAAAATGCAATTGGTAATTTGATAGGGATTGCCTTGAATCTGTAGTTTTCTTTGGGTAGTATAGTTATTTTCACAATATTCATTCTTCCAATCCAGGAACATGGTATATCTCTCCATCTGTATATGGCATCTTTGAATTATTTCATCAGCCTCTTAGAGTTTTCTCACTACAGGTCTTTTACTTCCTTAGGTAGGTTGGTTTATTCCTAGGCATTTTATTATTTTTGTTTCTCTGGTAAATGGGATTGTTTCCTTAATTTCTCTTTCTAATGTTTTGTTGTTAGTGTATAAAATGCAAGAAATTTCTCTCCATTAAGTTCCTATCCTGCAACTTTACCAAATTCATTGATTAGCTTTAGTAGTTTTCTGGTGGCATCTTTAGGATTTTCTATGTATAGTATCATGTCATCTGCAAATAGTGATGGTTTTACTTCTTCTTTTCCAATTTGGATTCCTTTTATTTCTTTTCTTCTCTGATTGCTGTGGCTATAACTTCCAAAACTATGTTGAATAATCGTGGTGAGAGAGGACATCCTTTTCTTGTTCCTCATCTTAAAGGAAATGTTTTCAGTTTTTCACCATTGAGAATGATGTTTGCTGTGGGCTTGTTGTAGATGATCTTTATTATGATAAGGTAGTTTCCCTCTCTGCCCACTTAAAAACACAAACACATGGAGGCTAAACAAAATGCTACTACATAACTAAGAGATCACTGAAGAAATCAAAGAGGAAATTTAAAAAATATATAGAAAGATATGACAATGAAAACATGATGAGCCAAAACCTATGGGATGCAAGAAAAGCAGTAGTAAAAGGGAGGTTTATAACAATTTAATCCTACCTCAAGAAACAAGAAAAATCACAAATAAACAACCTAACTGGGAGAGAACCTTCAGATGGGGGAGGAATAAAACATGATCACCTTCCTCCCCACAAATACATCAGAAATCTACATGTGGAACAACTCCTACAGAACACCTACTGAGTGCTGGTAGAAGATCTCAGACTTCCCAAAAGCCAAGAAATTTCCCACGTACCTGGGTAGGGCAAAAGAAAAAAGGAAAAACAGAGACAAAAGAATAGGGAAGGGACCTGCACCAGTGGGAGGGAGCTGTGAAGGAGGAAAAGTTTCTTTACAAGGAAGCCCCTTCACTGGCAGAGACAGGGGGTGGAGGGGGCGAAGCATCAGAGCCACAGAGGAGAGTGCAGCAATAAGGTTGCAGAGGTCAAAGTGGAGAGATTCCCACTCAGAGGATCAGTGTCGACCAGCACTCGCCAGCCAGAGAGGGTTTTCTGTTCACCCCCCGGTGCAGATGGGGGCTTGGAGCTAAGGCTCTGGCTTTGGAGGTCAGATCCCAGGAAGAGGAGTGTTGTTGGCTGAGTGAAAACAGCCTGAAGGGTGTCAGTGCACTACAGTTGGCAGGGCGGGAGTCCAAGAAAAGGTCTGGAACTGCCTCAGAGGCAACGTACTATTGTTTCGGGGTGCACAAGGAAAGGGGATTCAGAGCACTGCCTAAACGAGCTCCAGAAATGGGCATGAGCCACGGCTATCAGCATGGACATCAGAGATGGGCATGAAACACTAAGGTTGTTGCTGCAGCCACCAAGAGCCCTGTGTGCAGGCACAGGTCACTATCCACACACCCACTTCTCTGAGCCTTTGCAGGCCGTAACTGCCAGGGTTCCATGATCCAGGGACAGATTCCCCGGAGAACACACAGCATGCCTCAGGCTCTTGCAACATCATGATGGCCTCTGCAGCCGCATGCTCATCCCGCATTCCATACCCCTCCTTCCCCCCAGCCTGAGGGAGCCAGAACACCCTAAACAGCTACTATTTTAACCCCATCCTGTCTCAGTGAAGAAGAGATGCCAGAGTGTGACCTACATGCAGAGGTGGGGTCAAATCTAAGCTAAACTCCAGGAGATGTGCAAACAAAGAAGAGAAAGGGAAATTTCTCCCAGCAGCCTCAGAAGCAGTGGATTAAATCTCCACAATCAACTTCATGGAGCCAGCATCTGTGGAATACATGAACAGACAATGAATCATCCCAAAATTGAGGCAGTGTAGTTTGGGAGCAACTGTAGACTTGGGGATTGCTTTCTGTATTTAATTTGTTTCTGGTTTTATGTTTATCTTAGTTTAGTATTTAGAGATTATTATCATTGGTAGGTTTGTATATTGATGTGGTTGCTCTCCCTCTTTTTAAAAAATTATATATATATATATATATATATATATATATATATATTTGCTTGTTCTCTTTTTGTGAGTGTGTATGTGTATGCTTCTTTGTGTAATTTTGTCTGTATAACTTTGCTTTTAACATTAGTCCTAGGATTGTGTCTTTCAGTTTATTTTTGTTTCTTTGTTTTTTATACTTTTAAAATTTTTATTTTTAACAATTTATTTTTTATATTTTATTTTAATTATTTTATTTTATTCTATTGTTTCTTTCTTTTTTTCTCCCTTTTCTTCTGAGCCCTGTGGCTGACAAGGTCTTGGTACTCCAGCCAGGTGTCAGGCCTGTGCCTCTGAGGTGGGAGAGCCGAGTTCAGGACATTGGTCTACCAGAGACATCCCAGCTCCACATAATATCAAATGACAAAAGCTCTCCCAGAGATCTCCATCTCAACAATAACACCCAGCTCCACTCAATGACCAGCAAGGTGAAGTGCTGGACAACCTATACCAAACAACTATGAAGACAGGAACACAACCCCTACCAACAGCAGAGAGGCTGCCTAAAATCTTAATAAGGTCATAGGCACCCCAAAACACACCACCAGTCACAGTTCTGCCAACCACAAACACTAGATCCAAGCTCATCCACCAGAACACAAGCACCAGTCCCCACCACCAGGAAGCCTACACAACCCACTGAAGAACTATAGCCACTGGGGGCAGACACCAAAAACAATGGGAACTACAAACCTGTAGCCGATGAAAAGGAGACCCCAACACAGTAAGTTAAGCAAAATGAGAAGACAGAGAAACACACAGCAGATGAAGGAGCAATGTAAAAACCCATCAGACCAAACAAATAAAAAGGAAATAGGAAGTCTACCTGAAAAAAAATTCAGAGTAATGACGGTAAAGGTGTTGCAAAATCTTGGAAATAGAATGGAGAAAATATAGGAAATGTTTAACAAGGACCTAGAAGAACTAAAGAGCAAACAAACATGATGAACAAAATAATCAATAAAATTTAAAATTCTCTGGAAGGAATCAATAGCAGATAACTGCGGCAGAAGAACGGATAAGTGACCTGGAAGATAAAATAGTGGAAATAACTACCACAGGGAAGAATAAAGAAAAAGGAATGAAAAGAATTGAGGACAGTATCAGAGACCTCTGGGACAACATTAAATGCACCAACATTCGAATTATAGCGGTCCCAGAAGAAGAAAAGGAAAAGAAAGGGACTGACCCAATATTTGAAGAGATTTTACTTGAAAAGTCCCTAATTTGAGAAAGGAAATAGTCAATCAAGTCCAGGGGTGCAGAAAGCCCCGTACAGGATAAATCCAAGGAGAAACACACCAAGACACATATTAATCAAACAATAAAAAATTATACAAAGAAAAAACATTAAAAGCAGCAAGGACAAAACAAATAGCATACAAGGAACTCCCCATATGATTAACAGATGGTCTTTCAGCAGAAACTCTGCAAGCCAGAAGGGAGTGGCAGGACATATTTAAAGTGATGAAAGGGAAAATGCTACAACAAAGAATACTCTACCCAGAAAGGACCTCATTAAGATTTGATGGAGAAATTAAAACCTTTACAGACAAGCAAAAGCTAAGAGAATTCAGCGTGACCAAAACAGGTTTACAACAAATGCTAAAGGTACTTCCCTAGGCAGAAACACAAGAGAAGGAAAAGGCCTATAATAACAAACCCAAAACAATTAAGAAAATGGTAATAAGAAAATATATATTGATAATTACCTTAAAGGTAAATAGATTAAATGCTCCTACCAAAAGTCACAGACTGGCTGAATGGATACAAAAATAAGACCTACATATATGCTGTCTACAAGAAACCCACTTCAGACTAAGGGATACATACAGACTGAAGGAGAGGGGATGGAGAAAGATGTTCCATGCAAATGGAAATCAAAACAAAGCTGGAGCAGCAATTCTCATTTCAGACAAAATAGACTTTAAAATAAACACTACTACAAGAGACATAGAATGACACTACATAATGATAAAGGGATCAAACTAAGAAAAAGATATAACAATTGTAAATATTTCTGCACCCAACCTAGGAGCACCTCAATAGTTAAGGCAAATGCTAACAGCCATAAAAGGGGAAATCAACAGTAACACAATCATAGTAGTGGACTTTAACACCCGATGTCCACCAATGGACAGATCATCCAAAAAGAAAATAAATAAGGAAAAACAAACTTTAAATGATAAATTAAACAAGATGGACTTAATTGATATTTATAGGACAATCCATCTGAAAACAATAAAATACACTTTCTTATCCAGTGTTCATGGAACATTTTCCAGGATAGATCATATCTTGCATCACAAGTCAAGCCCTGGTAAATTTAAGAAAATTGAAATTGTATCAAGTATCTTTTAAGACCACAACACTATGAGACTAGGTATCAATTACAGGAAAAAAAATCTGTAAAAAATGAAATACATGGAGCCTAAACAATACACTACTTAATAACCAAGAGATCACTGAAGAAATCAAAGAGGAAATCAAAAAATACCTAGAGACAATTGACAATGAAAACATGATGACCCAAAACCTATGAGATGCAGCAAAAACAGTCTTAAGAGGGAAGTTTATAGCAATACAATCCTACCTCAGGAAACAAGAAAAATCTCAAATAAACAACCTAACCTTACACCTAAAGCAATTAGAGAAAGAAGAATAAAACCCCCCCAAAGTTAGCAGAAGGAAAGGAATCATAAAGATCAGATCAGGAATAAATGAAAAAGAAATGAAGGAAACAATAGCAAAGATAAGTAAAACTAAAAGCTGGTTCTTTGAGAAGATAAACAAAATTGATAAACGATTGGCCAGACACAGCAAGAAAAAAAGAGAAGGCTCAAATCAATAGAATTAGGAATGAAAAAGGAGAAGTAATAACTGACACTGCAGAAATACAAAGAATCATGAGACATTACTAAATGCAACTATATGCCAATAAAATTGACAACCTGGAAGAAATGGACAAGTTCTTAGAAAATCAAGAACTTCAGAGATGAACCAGGAAGAAATATAAAATATAAACAGACCAATCACAAGCCCTGAAATTGAGACAGTGATTAAAAATCTTCCAACAATCAAAAGCCCAGGGCCAGTTGGCTTTACAGGGGAATTGTATCAAACATTTAGAGAATAGTTAACACCTATCTTTCTCAAACTCTTCCAAACTAAAGCAGAGAGAGGAACACTCCCAAACTCATTCTATGGGGCTACAATCACCCTGATACCAAAACCAGACAATATGTCACAAGGAAAGAAAACTACAGGCCAATATCAGTGATGAACATAGATGCAAAAATCCTCAACAAAATACAAGCAAACAGAATCCAACAGCACATTAAAAGGATCATACACCATGGTCAAGTGGGGTTTATCCCAGGGATGCAAGGATTCTTCAATATATGTAAATCAATCAATGTGATAAATCATATTAGCAAACTAAAGGGTAAAAACCATAAGTTCTTCTCAATAGATGCAGAAAAAGCTTTCAACAAAATTCAACACCAATTTATGATAAAAACCCTCCAGAAGGTAGGCACAGAGGGAACTTACTTCAACCTATTAAAGGCCATATATGACAAACCTACAGCCAACATCTTTCTCAATGGTGAAAAACTGAAACCATTTCCACTAAGGTCAGGAACAAGACAAGGTTGTCCACTCTCAGCACTATTATTCAACATAGTTTTGGAAGTTTCAGCCACAGCAATCAAAGAAGAAAGAGAAATAAAAGGAATCCAAATCAGAGAAGAAGTAAAGCTGTCACTGTTTGCAGATGTGATGGTACTATACACAGAGATTCCTAAAGAAGCTACCAGACACCTACTAGAGGTAATCAATGAATTATGTAAGGTAGCAAGATACAAAATTAATGCACAGAAATCACTTGCATTCCTATAGAGGAATGCTGAAAAATCTGAAAGAGAAATTAATGAAACACTCCCATTAACCATTGCAACAACAACAAAAATATACCTAGGAATAAACCTACCTAAGGAGGCAAAAGACCTGTATGCAGAAAACTATAAGACACTGATGAAAGAAATTAAAGATGATAAAAGAGATGTAGGGATATACCATGTTTTTGGATTTGAAGAATCAACATTCTGAAAATGACTATACTACCCAAAGCAATCTACAGATTCAATGCAATCCCTATCAAACTACCAACAGCATTTTTCACAGAAATAGAACAAAAAATTTGTATGGAAACAAAAGACCCTGAAGAGCCAAAGCAATCTTGAGAAAGCAAAATGGAGCTGGAGGAATCAGGCTCCCAGATTTCGAAGTATGTTAGAAAGCTACAGTAATCAACACAGTATGGTTCTGGCACAAAAACAGAAATATAGATCAATGGAACAGGATAGAAAGCTCAGAGAAAAACCCACACACATATGGTCACCTTATTTTTGATAAAGGAGGCAAGAATATACAATGGAGAAAAGACAGCCTCTTCAATAAGTGGTGGTGGGAAAACTGGACAGCTACATGTAAAAGAATGAAATTAGAACACCTCCTAACACCATACAAAAAAAATAAACTCAAAATGGCTTAAAGACCCAAATGTAAGGCCACTATACAACTCTTAGAGGAAACATAGGCAGAACACTCTCTGACATAAATCACTGCAAGATATTTTTTGACCCACCTCCTAGAAAATGGAAATAAAAACAAAAATACACAATTTGGAGCTAATGAAATTAAAAGCTTTGCACAGCAAAGGAAACCATAAACAAGAGGAAAAGACAACCCTCAGAATGAGAGAAAATATTTAAATGAAGCAACTGACAAAGGATTAATCTCCAAAATTTACAAGCAGCATATGCAGCTCAATATCAAAAAAGCAAACAACCCAATTCAAAAATGGACAGAAGACCTAAATAGACATTTCTCCAAAGAAGATATACAGATTTTCAACAAACATCTGAGAGGATGCTCAACGTTACTAATCATTAGAGAAATGCAAATCAAAACTACAATGAGGTATCACCTCACACCGGTCAGAATGGCCATCATCAAAAAATCGTCAAACAATAAATGCTGGAGACTGTGAGGAGAAGAGGGAACCCTCTTGCACTGTTGGTGGGAATGTAAATTGCTACATCCACTATTAAGAACAGTTTGGAGATTCCTTAAAAAACTAAAATTGGAACTACCATATAACCCAGCCATTCCACTACTGGACATCTACCCTGAGAAAACCATTAATCAAAAAGAATCATGTACCAGAATGTTCACTGCAGCTCTATTTATAATAACCAGGACATGGAAGCTACCTAAGTGTCCAATGACAGATAATGGATAAAGAAGATGTGGCACATATATACAGTGGATATCACTCAGCCATAAAAAGAAATGAAATTGAGTTATTTGTAAGTGGCGGACGGACATAGAATCTGTCATACAGTGTGAAGTAAGTCAGAAAGAGAAAAACAAATATCATGTGCTAAGACATATATATGGAACATAAAAAGTAAAAAAGGTTCTGAAGATCCTAGGGGCAGGATAGAAATAAAGATGCAGACGTATAGAATGGACTTGAGGACATGGGGAGTTGGACAGGTAAGCTGGGATGAAGTGAGAGTGGCATGGTCATATATACACTACCAAATATAAAATAGAAAGCTAGTGGGAAGCAGCTGCATAGCACAGGGAGATCAGCTCAGTGCTCTGTGAACACTTAGAGGTGTGGGATAGGGAGGGTGGGAGGGAGACAGAAGAGGGAGGAGATATAGGGATATATGTATATGTATAGCAGATTCACTTTCTTATAAAGCAGAACTTAACACAGCAATGTAAAGCAATTATACTTTAATAACGATGTTAAAAAAAAAAAAACTAACCTTAGACCTAAAGCAGCTAGAGAACAAAGAATAAACAAAACCCAAATTTAGTAGAAGGAAAGAAATCATAAAAATCAAACAGAAATAAATGAAATAGAAATAAAGAAAAGAATAGCAAAAATTAATGAAACTAAAAGTTGGGTCTTTGATAAGGTAAGCAAGACTGATAAACCTGTATCCAGACTCATCACGCAAAAAAAGGAGAGGAATCAAATCAATAAAATTAAAAAGGAAAAGTTACAGCTGACACAGAAATACAAAGGATCATAAGAAACTAATACAAGCAACTTAGGCTAATAAAGTGGACAAGCTGGAAGAAATGGACAATTCTTAGAAAGGTACAACCTTCCAAAACTGAACCAGGAAGAAATAGAAAATATAAATGGGCCAATCACAAATAACGAAATTGAAACTGCAATTAAAGTCTTCCAACAAACATAAGCCCAGGACCAAATGGTTTCAGAGGTGAATTCTATCAAATATTTAGAGAAGAGCTAACACCCATCTTTCTCCAACTCTTCCAAAAAATTGCAGAGGAAGGAACACTCTCAAGCTCATTTTATGAGGCCACCATCAGTCTGATACCAAAACCAGACAAAGATATCACAAAAAAAGAAAATTACAGACCAATATCACTGATGAACACAGATGCAAAAATCCTCAAGAAAGTACTAGCAAACAGAATCCAAGAACACATTAAAAGGATCATACACCATGATCAAGTGGGATTTATCTCAGGGATGCAAGGATTCTTCAATATACACAAATCAATCAAAGTGATACTCCATATTAAATTAAAGAATAAAAACCATATGATCATCTCAATAGATGCATAAAAAGCTTTTGACAAAATTCAACACCCATTTATGTTCTTGCATACTTTTGAAATAGCTTGCGTAATGTTAATATTTTAAGTAACCACTGAATATTTATTAAAACTAGGAATTAGCATAGGTAAAATACTCTTAACTATACTCAACTTTTTTCCTTATCACTAATTTTCCCACTAATGTCCTTTCTCTATTTCACAGTGTAGTCCAAGATACCAAATTGTATTTAATTATCTGTGATTAAATGTCTTTGTAGTCATCTTCAATGTGTGACAGTTTCTCAGTCTTTCCTTCTTTGTGATGATTGTTTCTTTTTGAGAAATATTGATCTGATGTTTTGTACTATGTCCTAACATACAAGTTCCTCTCAAGTTTTCTTATGATTACTTGGGTTTTAGACTTTGGGGTTGAATATCTCAGAGGTGAAGTGTGACTTTTACCATCACATGCCAGGGAATACAGCACATCAACGTGATATCAACATGACTTACTATTGCTGTTATTAACATACATCTCATATTTAAGGTGGTGCCTGACAGTTTATTTCACTGTAAATCTACATTTTTCATTTTCTGTAATCTGTTTGGTAGAATTAATTCCCTAAATCCTTCCAATCTACACTCAGGTGGAGGGGATTAGTACTCCATCCTGGAGAAAGTGTATCAAAGAATTTGTGGACATGCGTTGTTATGGACTGAATGTTTGTACCCCTCCCACAAATTTATATGTAGAATCCCTAACCCCAAGTGGTATGGTGTTTGGAGATGAGGGGCTTTTTGGAGGTAATTAAGATTATATGAGGTCATGAGGGCAGAGCCCTTATAATGGGTTTAGTGAGCTTGTAAGAAGAGACACCACCAAACTCATCAACTCATATACATTACATATGTACAATTCTTGGTATATCAATTATACATCAATAAATCTGTTTAAAATGACACCAGTTTGTTCCCTTTTGTTCTCTCTCTCTCTCTCTCTCTCTCTCTCTCTTCCTTCCTCTCTCTGATCATACACCAGTGAAGGGCCAAACGAACACACACAGTGAGCTGGTGGTGATCTTCAATGCAGAAAGAGAGCTCTAACCAGGAACATTGACTATGTGCGTGTGTGTGTGTGTGTGTGTGTGTGTGTGTGTGTATCACTATGTACTGATGGATATTCATTTTTGTTTTGTTTTTAATCCAATAATCTCATTATTTATTTTGCTTCTCAGATTGTCCTAGCTTTGGCTCTTAGGAGCTCTTATTAGTTGGCTCCTGGGTCCTTTGACATGCTCCAGAGTAATATTTTTGTTTTGACTTTTTTTGTTTGTTTTTGTTTTGTTATTATTAGTTACTTTCTTTGAAAGGTGTTCATGCTCATCTTCCTTTCCCTTACGAGCCTTGAGTCAGCTATTTCTCCAAGGACACTTAGCTTCTTTTACTGGAGAATGGTATTAGAAACTAACATCAGGGCACTATATGTGTTCATTGTTATCATAACAGAACTAGAAATTGTATGCAATATATTTTGGTACAAATTTTGCAATATGAGTTTCTGTATAATTATATTAATATGAATTTATAAATCTCAGTGTCTTATTCAGCACACAGGGTACATTCCAGCTTCTCTCTCTTGCTTATTTGGATCTGTTTTTGACAATGAGAAACCTGACTTTGACTACCTATCATTTGTTTACTTATCTGTTTAACCCTAGTGTACATAGAAAGTAGTTTCAGAAGTGCTAGCCTATGCCTCTGAGGTGAAAAACAAAACAAAACAAAACAATTTAGAGTATATATGTATAGCTATTTTTGTTTAGCCTTACAGATTACAGTCAAAACACTTATTGAGTCTCAGGAGTTATTTTAATAGACCAAAATAAGTTGCATGTACTTAATTGGGTTAAGAGCTGAATTTAAGAGCTTCAGGAGTGGGCCCAGAAATATGTGTAATTCTGGGAAAAATGGGAAGAAAAATTGAAATTATCTTGTGAAAATATTTTATGTACCATATATTTGTTTCCTTCAATGACCTTTGAGGAATATTGATAAAGAATAGGACTTACTTTAAATCTGTATATTCTTCTCACTTGTGCTTTTTGATGATGATCAGTTTATACTCTATGGGTCCCAGTTTTATCAGTGTTAAAACTCATATCACATTTTATTGTAATTTATACCTTCACATGTTAATCTCACCTGCTGTATTGTAAGATTCTAAAAAATTGACACTGTGTTTTTCTTATAATCCTGTTGCTAGCACTTGCCATAATATTTATGAGTGTGAAATAAAATACATTTATTTATTTAGGTATTTTTAAAACATATAACATTTTTATTATATTTTCATTGTGGCAAACAGTTAGCATCACCACTAGTACCCAGGGTTCAATATAACACTAGCCTTGCAACAATGCATTTCAATTCTTAAAAATGTGTTTGCTTCTCATTTTTCTAGAAGTCTATGCTGCAAATCAAGTAGGCTTGCAGTGCTGATTAAAAGCTGGCCACTGCTAAAAGAAGTCTTCCTGTCTTAACACAGAAGTTTTTAAACTTACTGCTAGAGAAACTGACTTAACCTTTATGTGTCTGTTTTGTTTTTGTTTATATATATATATATATATAAAACGGGAATACCAATGACAGGACATGATCCTTTAATTCTGTGACAAATATTTCTCAGTATAAGTCCGAGAAGATGAATCTGTAAAATGTAAACACTTCATAATTATCTTTCTTCTTTTTCCTTTTCCTCTTCTTATTTTTCTCCTTCTTCTTTTTATTATTATTATTGCTCACTTCTCTCAAGTTCACTAGTACACTATATTATGAAGAGAGTACTGAAACGTTCCATTGACCTGATATACCTTCAGAACAAATCTGCACTCAAGCGAACTTTGTTAATACAGGAAATCATTAACCAATTGTTGGCTATATTAGTTAGTCTTCATTTAAATCCATGTAATAGAAGCCAATTGTAATTTGGCTCAGACTAAGCAAAAAAGAAAGAAAAGAGAGAAAATCAGATTTTACCATAAGCATAAAAGAGACAAGAATATGGACTTTGTTTCTGATATACCAGGTACAGGGACACAAAAATCGTAAGATTTTTTTTTCTGAAGTGCACGTCTAAATGAAACAGGTACTGCTTCAGTTTTGAGATTATAGACCACATGTCATGATGATCTCCATCTTTCTCTTGATACTAATGCTCTAAACTGGAAAAAAAAATTTTAGGTCACAAGACAGATGTTTATGTACTCCTTATAAAGCACATTTACTCAACAGGCTTCTATCCTTGGTTTGATTTTTAGTATAAAGAATTCCCTACATGTGAATTAGATGCTCAATTATGTTACACATTTATGCAAGGTATAAACATATAAAACATGTTTATATATGCTATATAGTAATCCTATTTAAACAAATATTTTAATCCTTGGATATATTTTCTCATGTTTTCAAGATATTACTGTTTCAAGATAATGTAATAATTTGAAGACTTCTTCAAAAATAACAGAGTTTTAATTGAAATAAATTATCTTTACTCTTGTTGCTTTGTTTAAGTGTATACTCCAAAATCACAAATGAGGTAGAATATTGCAGATTTGTGTTTTAAAGGACCTGAAGATTTTGCAGTTATGGGAATCATCTTAATTTAAAAATAGTAATAAAGTAAATTAAATGCAATGATGGCTATATATTTAGAAAGCAACTAAATTACAAATTATAAAATGTTGACAAAGAGCACAAAATCCATAAAACAGCACAAAATCTAGAAAAACGATTAAGGAATGTTTTGTAAAACTGCCTGACTGTATCAATAATCCTTCCTTTTCTGCATCAGTCAGCTTTTCATTCTGATTAAAAATATATATATATCTTAGTAATAGTCATCTGTTCATGATATTTATACAATTATATTGATTATTTATTTATCAAGTGATAACTGTGTATGTGTGAGTCTGAAAAGTATATTGCAAACATGATGTCTCATCTTCTTTCCTTAGCATCCTCATCTCTAGCTGGACACCTGCAAGAAACCTCCTAACACATTTCTCAGCTTTCTCTCTTATTCTAGTCCAAATGTCTCTCTCTGTGGTTGCCAAAGTGGTCTTTTAAAAATTAAAATGAAATCATATGACTTGTCCACTTAAACGTATTATTATCTTCACTCTTAGTACTTAGAATCAAACTGTTTATATATTCTACAAGTTTGTATATGAACTGACCTTTATCCTCACAATGACTTCTTCCACGCTTCTTTCCTTTTGTTCAGTATAAACTCAACACACTGGTCATTTTCAATTCTTTCTCACCTTATAGAATTTCACCATGTAGGTTCCAAGGCTTAGAGTTTCCCTCTCCTCAGCCTTTCATATAGCACTTAAACAAAAGCTTTCCTCTTTTACTATAAATGTTTCCCCAAGGATGATTGTCTGTGATCATCTCATATAAGCAATTCACAGCTCTTCTCAAAGCATCATTAATCTCTGTCATAATGTCATTTTGTATTATTTTAAGTATAATTAAGTATATATTAAGTATTTTAACACTTGGTACTTTTTGTCTGATAACAATTAGACATTAACTGTTTTACCTCTATACTTTTTTTCTTTTTTCTTTTTTCTTTTTTTTTTTTTTTTGCAGTACGTGGGCCTCTCACTGCTGTGGCCTCTCCTGCTGCAGAGCACAGGCTCCTGATGTGCAGGCTCAGTGGCCATGGCTCACGGGCCTAGCCGCTCCACGGCATGTGGGATCTTCCCGGACCGGGACACGAACCCGTGTCCCCTGCATCGGCAGGCGGACTCTCAACCACTGCACCACCAGGGAAGCCCCTTTTTTTCTATTTTTAAGTAAACCAACAAGAGACTTGTGTTCCATCCCTAACTCGGTTGTGTTTCTCCTTATGAATGATGTGGGGTGTGAATAGCAGAGAAGAAAATAAAAAGACTCATAGAAGATGAGATCTTAGATTTTGCTCTCTGCAAATTTAAGTGTTTTAAGAATTGTGGGAATGAAGAACAGAGACAGGTGAGTGCCTATGAGGAGAAAAGCACTGAAACAGGAGAATCACTAGTGACACATTCCAGGTCTAGTAGAAGATGGTTTTCTAAAGACAGTAGTGCCCCTATGACCCTACCTTGCAGAGCCATGGGGATGTGGTTTCAAATCCAGATACACCATTTCATGGTTTAACTTGAAATGTTCTAGAAAAGATAAGTGAGTATTGGCTTATCAGTAGCAGATCATAACCTCAAGACACTACTGAGCATAGATAAGGACATCTTCAAAAGTAGCCATGATGGGATAAAGATACAGACCACTAACCTGACTTTTTATCACTGCAGTTGAATCTTGTTGTTGCATAACCCTAGAGAAAGGAACATGGGCCAAACACCACATTATATTTAATTTCCTGCCCTCATTATAAAATAGAACTTCAGAGTCAATTTTAATAAGATTTTAAGTAAATAAGGAAAAATGGATTTTTGTTCGCACATCTGGATTTTTGTGTAACATTCACATGGAAAATATAAGTATTTGTTTTTTTTAATTGTTGTTTATTATCTATGTGTTTAAAGTTTACATCTTCTGCAATGAATATTACATACCCAAACTCTAACAATAGCCATACTGATACAGAATAGAGTATGATACATACTTTTATTAATCAATTAATAAAACGTGATCCAATTTTTGCAAGAGACAAAAGAGTAGCTCAGTGAGATATAATAACTTGGCCAAAGTGAACGATTTAATGCATGAATTTGTATTTGCTTATAAATCTTGAGCTCTTAGCCACTGTGCTGAAGAATCCCTTTGCATAGGAAGTTAACAACAGCAACAAAAATCTGTGGCTCAGGCATTTATAGCATTTATAAAAACAATGCAACATGAGAAAAAATAGAAAATGAGTTAAGATGAGTGTCCAGAAGAGTGAGAAATTTAAAATATCATAAAACACACTTGGGAAGGTTAATTGGAGATTAGTTTTTCTTTCCTGAAAAATGTTCTTTACTAAGTATTTTAAGAAAATATTGGTAAATTTAAGTAGCATGAATCACACAGCAAATTGTAGAGACATAAGTTGTGTTTGTGAGTTAGCTACCCTTGTTTAGATGTTTGGATTTGACAGGATGGTGAGGAAAAATAATTGGGGGCTAAAGTCATGCAAAATTCACAGTGTAAATCATTTAGTTTATCAGGTTGTACATACCATCATTTTCTGTTGTTTTCTAGACCTCATATATTTATGTTCATTTATAGTTTATATCAATAATTGTCAAAATATTTTATTTTTGAATAGTTATTTGCAGAATTGCACTGCAAATATACTTGTCACTTCATTCCTATAAAATAAACTTTACCATGTGTAAAACAAACCCTTCTAATAATTACTGTTAGATTATTTCCTGTTAGATACTTTATTAGGTATTCATTTTATTATTGATGAATACAGTTAATGTTTGTTTTACATCTTTAAACATAATTACCTGTAAAAATTAGCCAGAGCATCATTTTCTTCTGAGATTTCTTAATCACCATTTTGAATATAGATATAATAGTAAAAATAATTTATTATAAAAAAAGAACTTTTCTTCCTTATGTTGAAGACGTCAATAATGATAAAATAGAAGAAAAAAAACAGCTATTATGAAGCAGCATAATAATGATTAATAGTTCCAATAGACCACAAGATGATTAAAAAGATTAAAAATGACAAATATGTTATATATCAAGAATAGAAAATGCAACCTCTGTCTTAGAATCAGAGATTTGATATAGTTTCTTGAGGCAGGAACTAACTCTCATATCATTAGTCTGTCTTAAACTGGTGGGAGAGCTGTTGAAGTGATAAATGTGAGGCAAGACAGAAGCAACACTTTTTTACGGATCCAAATAGGTATAACCAAAAATTCTGAAATAAGTTTGGTTTAAGAAGCAGTTTTAAATATCTTCTACAGAGTAATGAAACCTCTGTGGTTAGTGGATAATTGGTGACAGAATTTCTGGAAGTAAAGTAACAATCAGCAACCTTCGAGCTTCTTGTGGACCCATAAGCTCCTTGTGAGGCTTACCTAATTATCTGCAAGTGTCCCTAATAAGGGGAATTACTACTACAATTAAGGGAGAGACCATGTCTTCAGATTTAATTTAGTCCCATGGAAATGGTGCCAATTAAGTGCATGACATCTTGAAAAGCACATTCCAATTAATGCAGGGTACTGTATTTAACAAGAACGTGTAGAATTTTAAAAAAGTAATGAAAGTTATGATAATTTTGTGCTAACACAAACTAAGTGGAAAGCATCATCCCATGAAATAAACTTTAATATTATTATTATTATTTAAATGAATTGCTTAATTTAAACAAAATCAATACTGTGTTCAATTAACTTTGTTCAGATTATATATGTAAAGCATAATGTTAAATAATTAACCTCGGGCTTCCCTGGTGGCACAGTGGTTGAGAGTCCGCCTGCCGATGCAGGGGATACGGGTTCGTGTCCCAGTCCGGGAATATCTCACATGCCACTGAGCAGCTGGACCTGTGAGCCATGGCTGATGAGCCTGCGCTTCTGGAGCCTGTGCTCCACAATGGGAGAGGCCACAACAGTGAGAGGCCCACGTACCGCAAATAATAATAATAATAATAAACCTAAATTCTAAAAAATGTAGTATATTAGTCTGGCTTTAAACAAGAGAAAAACACAGTATATCATATATAGTCTTCCCCATGTATTGTTTTCTTCACACACACGCAGATTATAAATTGACTGGACTACTAAAAGTGCTTTTTGTAATCTCATTCATTTTTCAATACAAAAGTTTTATTATTCATATACCATCACTTTCTAAAATATTTTTCCAGTTTAAGTAATAAAGACTAAAATCACAGAAAAACTTTCATAACTTAGAGGTTTCTATTAGGAAATCTAATCTTCCTCACAATCCAAATGTAATGTTGCCATTCTTATATAAAATGGAGTATTTACCTAAATTTATCAAAAGAAAATGGCATGTTTTTTTTGTGATACACGGGCCTCTCACTGTTGTGGCCTCTCCCATTGCGGAGCACAGGCTCCGGACGCGCAGGCTCAGTGGCCATGGCTCACGGGCCTAGCCGCTCCGTGGCATGTGGGATCTTCCCAGACTGGGGCAAGAACCCGTGTCCCCTGCATCGGCAGGCGAACTCTCAACAACTGCACCACGAGGGAAGCCCTGCATAAAGATCTTTAACAAATCATGAGCCATAATCAACATTTCCAAAAAGAGGATATTTGGATGGTTAGTAAACATATTAATATGTAGGTACCTTAAAAGTAATCAGCTAAATAGAAAATAAAACCACAATGAAATATAATGATGGACATAACTAAGTGTTGATGAAGATGTGATTCAATAAGAACCCTCCTACATTTCTGGTGGGTGTCTAAATTGCTACAACAAATTTGGAAAACATCATGGCATTATCTACCAGGTAATTGAATTGGTGCATAGCATATGACACAGCAATTCCAAACTCAAATGTGTTTGTGTATTTAACTATGCATTTCTATAGTAATCATCATTAATTGTAATTGCCAAGACGTAATGAAACCCAAATGCCCTTCAACAGTATGACACATAATAGATTTTGGATATTCTTTTAATGAAATGCAATAAATAAACCTACTTTAACTTCATGCAACAAAATGATTGAATCTCACATACACCATGCTGAAAAAATAATGTAGTCATGTTAAAAAATTCAAATGTTATTATTCATTTATACAAGTTTCAAATGAGCCAAAAAACCATAGTGCTACCAGTCAAGAAGTTAGAAGAAAGAGGAGGAGGAAACAATGAATAAGAAATACATCATGAAAGGGGTTCTAGAATGCTGGCAATGTTTCTTTTCTTGATTTATGTGGAGATTACATGAAAAAATATTTTGATAGATCACTGACATGACATTATAGTTCTGTGCATATATAAGAACAGTGTGTAATTCAATCATTTACACAGGTACAGAGATAAGGCAGGAGCAGGGACAGAGATAAGAAAATAAATATCTTGGCATTTGGAGGCTGTGAATTTGAATTAATCCTGAACTTGGCAGGCAGATGTCCAGAATGAGTCTAGAGAACTAGAGATGCACATTATGGTGAGCTTTACATGGTGTGTTAAAAGATTTGGACTTTGTCTAAAATAAGTCAGAAGAGCATTAAGGAGGAGCAGGATGTACTTTAGATATTGAAGTTGGAAATACTAACTGGGAGGCTGTGTTTGAGTCAATAGAATTTATATTGAATAAAGGACTGGTAGAGTGCATAATTATTAACTATTTTCTGGAAGGCAAAAAGAAAAACAGAGAAGGGGAGAAGAAAAGTGAGGCAAATGCTCTTGAAAAACAGAAGGATAAATGCCTAGAATCTGAGGAAAAAACAGAATCATTTTAGGGAAAGTATGTAAACTAAAACGACAGACTTATTAAAAGTTTTTGCTTAGTGATACGTTTGCCAAATATCTGTGATAGAAAAATTCTAGGTCATATCAAGATTCAAGGTATGAATGTATCAGTGAAGGTAACAGTATGGACTGGTGTGTGTGTGTGTGTGAGATAGATAGGTATAAAAATAATTAAAATTTGTGTATATAGGGCTTCCCTGGTGGCGCAGTGGTTGAGAGTACACCTGCCGATGCAGGGGACGCGGGTTCGTGGCCCGGTCGGGGAAGATCCCACATACCACGGAGTGGCTGGGCCCGTGAGCCATGGCTGCTGAGCCTGCGTGTCCAGAGCCTGTGCTCCACAACGGGAAAGGCCACAGCAGTGAGGGGCCCACGTACCACAAAAAAAAAAAAAAAAAAAAAATTGTGTATATAAACAGATTTCTAAACATACATATATCTTCTAACTTTGTCTTTTGAGAAGGACTAGAAGCATTGACACCCCAGAAGAAATGAACAAACTTTGCAATGAGATCTTTGTTTTTAAATAAAAGGAAAATAGAGTGTTCGGATTAATGTTTGATTCAAGGGCTAAGAAAGGGGATCTACATCATCGTCCATAAAATAAGGAAGGTTAAAAAGAAAAAAAAAAGACAAGCACCAACGTGAAAGAGCTTTCAATACCCAAAGCTGAAAAATTTTGAGCAGCAAAGTTAAATAACAATATTGGATGGTGATAAAAAGAATAAAGGAAATATCTTTAAATTCATCCTGATATTAACAAATACATAAAAATTATGAGATAAAGAAGAATTATTTCTTTCTGAAGAATGCCAAATAATAAATGTATAAGCAATGAGAGAAACTGATCATCAGAACATAATAGTAATAATTGTTGTAGCTAAGATTCAGCAATTTAGTGGAATATTGAGTGAAAATTTAAGAAACGATATATGCATACCCTCAAAGAATTTCAACAAAAATAATTATAATTACTGTGATGGTTTTAACATATGCCTACAAATTATAGGATAATTCTCCCTTCATGAGGTGGAGATTAATTTCCTTCTCTTGAGTTGAGCTGGACTTAGTGACTTGCCTCCTATACTTGAGTATGGCAATGGAAACAAGTAGTTTTGGTTAGGGCATAACCAAGTGATTAAGGTTAATGTCACCAGGGTTAAGTCATGTCAATAGCAGGTACTCCGTGATATGGTGTGATGAGGTCATCTATAGTATTATTCCTTTAATCTATAACTACAATCTACGAATGAGATAATATTAAATAAACCCAAATTGAGGAGTAATCTACAAAACATCTGAGCAATAATTTCAAAAAAATCAAGGTCAGGAGAACAAGATAAAAATTAAAACTTTCACAGATTAGAGGAGACCAAGATGTCACAACCAATAAGTGTAATGAACTATTCTAGATTGGATCCTGTAATGGTAAAAATAGTAGAATATTTAGGGAAATATGAGTCTGTTATTTAGTAAATGTACTTTGGTTGTATAAGATGTTATCATCATGGGAAAGTGGGTGAAAAGTATAGAAGACTCTGTCTATGTTTGTACATCTCCTATAAATCAAAAATTATTTCAAAATAAATTAACAAAAAAATTATTTTAAAAATATATTTTATTTAAGAAAGATTTATTTTAAAAATAAATACTTTTTCAAAAATAGCTTAAAAACATTTATGCTAGTGTTGGTCATCAAGGTGTCTATACATAGTTAATACTTTTGCAAACTTAAATTAATAATGCAAAAACATTCATTGAAATACTTTTCACAGTAAGATTTTACATATACTTTAGTTTTCTTCATTTAAATAGATTCTATCTGGTATTTATATTTCTTCAAATTAAATAGAAAACTGTTACTTTAAAAAATTTTAGACTAAGGTATATTCAACAGAAAATCTTCACTATAGTTAGAGGATGATTTGTAATATTATTACCCAGAGGTATTAGAATTTGCACTAACGTTTGAAAGTTGTACAATAACACACAATAGTCTAGAGGAAAAACACATTTTTCATACACTTAGAAGGCAGAATTTTCACATTTAAAGGACAGAGCAGGAGGTGACACTTAAAGGTGATTAATGAAATCCCTTTTATTGTAGTACTATATAACATACCTTCTCAAAGGAGACAATTTTAAGAATGAAATGGGATACTATCAATTATTTTGTCAGAGCTTTAGGCATCAAATTAGAACTTTCTCAGGGAGACTAAGAAGTTTATCCTGATACAAACAAATAATTGAATAAATAAATGTGAGAGAAGGGGAAATTTTCCTTTGCATTTTATAGGCCAGAACATAATTTTTAATTGACTTGCTTATTCTGACCTAATCTAGAAGACAGTGTAAACCAAGAAAATATTTTAAATTATTACAAGCATCCCATTTCAATCTAGTGTTAATGGGGTTTACAGAACAATTCGCTCATAATATATAATTCTATATGTGATATACTATATACATCACATATAACTCTCTCTCTCTCTCTCTCTCTCTCTCTATATATATATATATATATAACATATATAACATTACTCAAAAGCAAGTTGACTCTTTTCTCATTTTTCTTTAGAATTAGAAAATAACCACAAAAGTCATTATAAAGGAAAATTATAAAATAAAGAAGAAAAAATATATGATAAAAAACTAAAGAATTGGGCAAAGTTTGGGATTATAGATTATAGAATAAAGTTGAACTGGAAACAAATTAGATGTAAGTGGAAAGTCAAGATATACCAAAGCTATGCTTGCCATCTTTGTTACAACTGACATTCTTACTAGATATTTACAGGTACATAATACAGGTACAAATAAAATAGGTTTTATTAAAAGAAGAAAATTTAAAGAAAAACTGACATACTTCTTTTTTCTGTAACAATAACCAAAATCTATTTAGTGCTACATCTAGCTCTGACTGAGACTGACACTAATCATAGTGGAAAACAAAACATTGAGTATCTGAATTCATCCCACAGAGATTTGTAAGTTGCTTTTATTTTTAAGAATAAATATTGCATAGTGTAGAATTTATTTAAGAAAAAAATCACCTACGTCATTCAATCCAAGATAAATTTATGTTCATTATTTGACAACCAAAGCAAAAGTAATGTTAGTTACTTACAGGATGAAAACTTGTGGTCTATTTCTAAGTAATAACAGTATTACATATAGCATTCCCTTTCTATTTTCTACCCCGTCCTCTGACAATGAGTGAAAAGGAGTAAGACAGCTTTACAAGTATCGGACAGGAATTTTCTGGTGAAGAAGCAACAGGAAGTTTCTATGAAAGGACTGTCATTTTTGGCTTTGGGGGAGAAAGTACGTAAACAGAGAAAACAACCGAATATATAAACACAAATTTCAACCCTAAGGCAACTATTTGTGCAGTCTTTAAGTTTATTTATTTATATATCTTGGCAAAAGAACTTCAACAGCATCTGACATTTACTAACATAGTATGTGAGATTTCTGCTGACATTTCCAAGTACCATATGCATTTCTTTTTATTTTAGACCTTTGTAAGTTTAGAAATATCTGTAACTTTGTAATCCCAATTAGAAGAATGTATGTGAACACACGAGTACCAGAGTGTGAGTGTGTAGAAAGCTAAAAAATTGCTACATTCCTTTAATTAAATGCAATGTTTTAGCAATAATTTATTCACACCTTTATAAACCTCCATGCATTTCTTAGACATGTGGAAATTTGACCAAATCTCTGAGAAGCATTTTATGAAGACATTAAATTTGTTTTTTAATAGCTATATTTTTATGTTTGCATTTTATAGAGAAATTGAAAAGGTAGTACAGAGGTTTCCTAATAATTTGTGCCAAGTTTGTCCTGTTATTAGCACCTTATTTTAGAATGGCACATTTGATACAAATAATGAACCAATATTGTTACATAAAGTCCATAGTTTATTCCAATTGTTTTTATTTATAACTAATATTTTTCCTCTTACAGGATCACACTCAGGATAAAACATTCTATTTAGTGTCATGTCTCTAGAATTCCCTTTGCTGTGACAGTTCTTAGAGTTTCTTTGTTTTTTATGACCTTGAGAGTTATTTGGAGTGGTATTTTGTAAGGATGTCCCTCTATTTGAATTTCTGTATTGTTTTTCTCAGATTAGACTAGGGTTATGTGTTTTGGAGAGAAAGCCCACACAAGCAAAATTCCATTTTCATCATATGCTATTCAGAATACATACTATCAACAGGCTTATCACCATTGAAGTTGACCTAGATTTCATGGTTGAGGTAGCGTTTGTCAGGTTTCTTCATTATAAAGTTCCTTCCCCACCTCCTTTCTATACTATACTCTTATGAGTCACTATGCAAAGTGTACACTTAAGAGCTAGGAATTTATGTATCCCTTCAGTTAGGGCAAGAGTATCTACATTATTTGGAATTCTACACAGAATAATGTCTATCTACGTTATTTGGAATTCTACACAGAATAATTCTATCTTCTCCCCCATTAATTTTTTATTCACTCATTTCTTTATAACAGTATGGACTCAAATATACTTATTTTGTACCACATTCTTACTCTTTTAAATTGAACCTTTTATAGAATGTCATATAATTTGAATCAAAGAATATATAGTCCTTTTACATTGACTTCCTTCTCTTAAAAATATTAATTTTAGGTTCATAAATTTATACTGTGATTTGATTGCTCTTTTCTTTTTATTGCTGAATAATATTCCTTTATGTGAATGTAATATAATTTGTTCATCCAGTCACTTATTGAAATTCACTTTTTGGATTCTTCTATTTGGAATTATTATGAATAATAAATATATAATAGATATTCACATACAAGTTATATGTAGGCATAAGCTTTACATTAGTTAATAAATATATAGGAATATGATTTCTGGATATTTTTTGTAAGAAATCTCCAAATGTCTTTCAAAGTGCCTGCACCATCTTGCATTCCCAACAGCAACAAATCAGAGTTCCTTGTATTTCACGTCTTCACCAGCATTTAGTGTTGTCAGTTTTTGGATTTTGACTTTTCTAATCAGTGTGTAGTTCTCTCATTGTCACTTTAATTTACAATTCTCTAATCACAAATGATGTTGTTTTTCCCATGATTATTACTGCCTGTATATCTTCTTTGGTGAAGTGTCTGTTCATATGTCTTGCCCATTTTTTAATTGTGCTGCTTATTTTTTATTGTTGAGCTTTAGAGTTCTTGATATAAGTTAGAGACAAATATTTTATCAGATGTATGTTTTGCAACTGTTTGCTTCCTGTCAGTGGCTTGCCTCCTAATTCTCTTAACACATTGGTCCCCAAGTTTTTTGGCACCAGGGACTGGTTTCATAGAAGACAATTTTTCCATGGATGTGGGTGGGGGGATTGTTCAGGCGGTAATGCGAGCGATGGAGAACAATGGGGAACAATGGGAGTGGAAGATGAAGCTTCGCTCAGATCACCCGCCGCTCACCTCCTGCTGTGCAGCCAGGTTCCTAACAGCGCACAGACCAGTACCAGTCCGTGATCCCAGGGGTTGTGGACCCCTGCCTTAACAGTTTCTTTCACAGAAGTTTTAATTTTAATAAAGTTTAACATTGTTTTTTCTTTTCTGTGTTTTGTTTTATCTATAATTCATCACCAAACCTATGATCAACATGTTTTTTCTACCTATATTTTCTTCTAGAAATTTTACATTTAGATCGATGATCTGATTTTTGTTTGTTTTTGTGAAAGGTATAAAGCATCTAGATTTTTATTTTTTTTTAACATAGGGAAAATTTTCCAGTTTTTCTAACATTATTCTTAAAAAGTCTTTTTTCTCATTGAATTGCCTATAGATCAGTTCACTATATTGATATGAATCTACTTCTCAGTTATCTATTCTGTTCCATTGATCTATGTCTCTATGCTTTTACCAATACCATGCTGATCTCAATTACTCTAGCTTTCTAATAAGTGTTATTCTCCAAGTAAAGTTATCTCAGCTGTGATTCTTTGTCTTATATTGCTCCAGGTTTAGAGGGGAGGGGCTTCTGTGTGACCTCATGTATCTGATAGGTCCAAGAAAATTAATTGACTGACTTTTCCAGTTTGTTTGGCTCTTTTTGTCATAAAATTGGGGATAACTTATATGTGAGAGTTAAACTTAAACTGGAGAAATATATCTATATTATATATATACATAATATATATATACATATAATTTTAACACAAAAGTTATAGAGCCCAAAGTTTTTCATTGAATTACTCTATCATTAAATTTAATAAAGGTAACATAGTAACAATGGGAGAAACATTGTCTACCACATCCTCACTGACTCAACAGAGAAAGCTTGAAGGAACAAATCTTTCTTCCCCACTATTAGAATTTCTAAATTAATTAGGATAAACCGATAGTATATTATCTTGTAATTTAATCTATGCCAAATTTTCTGTAGCTACACAAATGACATATTTTCAAATTTATATTGATATTTTAAAGTATCTGCTATGGTGATTCATGTACTGATAAAAAAGAATATTGCTTAATTTAAAATATATAAAAAAGGACAGGTTAGGTTAAAAAACTACATCTCATTTTAAACAAGCAAGTTGGAAAACAAGACTATCTTTTCCTTTTGCCTTACTGATATAAAACTTATAGAATTAATTTCAAGAGAGTCAATAAGGTAAGCTGGTCTTACATTATGTTCCTTATGGAAATATATATTCAGAG
Source organism: Aethalodelphis obliquidens (assembly GCF_003676395.1). Lineage (NCBI taxonomy): Eukaryota > Metazoa > Chordata > Mammalia > Artiodactyla > Delphinidae > Aethalodelphis > Aethalodelphis obliquidens. The sequence goes on along the minus strand of NW_020838020.1, from coordinate 1,599,491 downwards.
TAGTTTTTTAACATACAGATATTGTTTTGATTAATTTATTAGAGACAGTAACAATTGCTATTATCATAGAGATATAAAGGCTAGTGTATAAATACTTTCTTTACTGAATATAAATATAGGTTTATATTTACTACCATAGACGGAAAATAATATTTTTTAATTTAGTTCATATTTTGACTCAAATTTCTCTTTTTTTTTCCAGCAGCAGCAAAAAACACAGAGTATTTGCTTTTTGTTTTTCTCTAAGACTTTAGCTTGTAGAATTTTAATTTAGTTTAACCTCTTCTATGTTATTTTGGTCTTTGAAATATCCCTGAAACTCTGAAAATATAATTTTACTTTCTGTATTGAATTTGTTCACCCTATTTATTGTGGCTGCTTTGGATATTTATTTACAATATATTTTAGAAATTAAATTTCATATTCCTTTCTATCTTAAAGACTTGAAGGTTTAGTTATTCAATAATGCAACTGAAAGGCAGTTTTGCTGTTAATCATTTCGGTCATAAATAAATCAAATATATGACTCTTCCCTTTAATAGACATTTAATATTAAGGTCAATATGTTTATGAGTAATGAAAAGATGGCTTTATGAAATAGGTGACCAACACTTTTGTTGTTGTTGTTGAAGTAACTTCAATTTAATATATGTTTATGCATTTTTAAACCACCACTACCTAATTTTATACATTTAGTGGACACTTTTAATTAAAGTTAATATTCAAATAAAATGAATAGAACCGTAAGAATATTTTTTAAAAATAAATTTTGAAAGTGTCCAATTGACTCTTTAGCTTCTTTCCCCAGATAATTGTCAGTAGTTCGTTATACAGGCCAACTGGAAACCTTTCTCAAACCACAGGAATTGTCACTGTTCATGAGTCGTTCTCTGTGAATTCACTTTGCTTTTGGATCACCATAGGGGTGAGAGGTCTTGAAACAGAACGAATGAATGAATGAATGAATGAACGAACACACTCTAAAGAACCTAGACCTTTGTGTCTTTCCATGACACAAACGACTGCTTTTTAAATTTGTCTCTCTACATGAATATTCTGATTGGTTTTTGTATGGTAATACATTACAGCATGGCTTTCTTGTAACAAAACACTTCTGTCTTTAGAAATTCATAATAGTCTCTGTTATATGTAGTGAATTAACATTCCTATTTTGCAGAGTCAAACTAAAGTGATTGTTATCAATAGATACTTTTCCCCTTTTAATATTTCTATAATAGTGTAGGCTGTATTGACACTTGAACCAAAATGTCTATCTCTGGCCTGTGAGTGTGCCATTTATTTTTGTTCCAAAGCTAATGACAATGAAATGTCCAATATATATGAAACTGCAATTCTCATAAAATGACTTGAAAATAGATGGCTGAGAATTTATAGCTCTCCTATGACTCTTATTTGAGGACCTATTCTAATAACCACATATATGTAATCAGATGGACTTTATGCAACCTCTTCTCATAAATGGACCATGTGAATGTTTCCCTATTATTGCTGCCATAGCTCACAGACTGTATAAGACAGAGTTGCTAGTCATTCTGCACTGAAACAAATTACTATTCTAACACTCAAAATTACAATGGCCTTCACATAAGTCATGCTTCTATAATGTAGAGACTGATATAAAAACTGCTTAGGAGACATAGAATTCACCCATTAAACTGTCTTCTCTGTTAAATTTTCCACTGAGATATTTTCTGTAGATAAAACAATAAGGGAAATTACTACAGAAACTATTTTTGGTCCACCTCATAAGTCATGGAGTATGCTATGCTAACTACTATGCTTTTTAATGTGTTTGTGAAATATGAATATTAAATGAAATAACAGTCCCCAAACAGGTCATAGTTTTGTTTACTCAGTTCTAGATATAATTTGTTTTGTGTGTGCTTTGTTTCAGTAATGATATCTAAAGCTCCTCATGTTTTGACGGTTTAAGATGAAATAAACATCTAAATCTAAGAATTTTAAAAAATCAAGAAATTGAGAGATTTTTCTTTATTGTCAAGCATTTATTTAAAATCATGAGATAAAAAGTATTGAATAAAATCTACATAAGTACTTTTTTGTTAAATTTGAGAAGAAACAACTGTCCCATTAGTATTATATATAAGATGGGGAGTAACATCTAAAACAATAAGATAAATGCATATACAGGAACATATATGGAATATATTTTGTAAAAGATATGATAAATATGTCTTTATTGACATGGTGAAATCACACATTAGATAATCTAAAGAACTATTGTAAAACAAGTATGGATAATAAAGAGTTCAACAAAATAGGCACGAAAAATTCTTAAAAATATTGCTCAACATGACTCAGATTTCTTAATACATGCATAAATTACCAATTGCACACATGTGATCTAAATAAGATTATTCTAAATTTAACCAGCATCACAAAAACTTTTCTCCTGTGGCCTTTAACAATGTCTAAAATTGAATGACTGCTCTTTAGGAGAATAATGTTACCAATTTAATTTTGTCTAGACCAGCATCATAACTCGGATATCAGTGAGAAGATTTAAGTGTTTGCTTTTTGATCATTTTGACAGCTGATTACTTTAGAGATTTTATATAATTTTTTTTAGATTCTTTATCTTGGAATACAAGAAATGCCTTCCCACTTGAAAATAATCAATGGCAATGAATACACCACCTATAGTTTATGAGTACCCATGGTACTTTGGAATTTCATAAACAAGAGATCCAGTAGTCTATTTAAATTTTTGTACTTGGCTTAAGTGATCAAGTTTGTGAGCAGAGAAGAGTTTATTGAGCTCAGTTTTGGTAAATTAAGGGCAAAAATCTTTATGTATTTAAAGATGAAACTTGTCCTCTTGAGGCAAAAGAGACATTTTTGCTTTCTTAATTCTTTTAGAATTTAGAGAGAAGAAACTAATATTAAGAGTGGAAAATCAATGCCTAACAGGAAACAATAAAAACATTAATTAGGGCAACAGTACTAATACTTATTATCATATACAACGTAAGTATGTGTTTAAAAATTCTGGCTAAGATTTTTTTGTTTTGTTTTGTTTTTACATTGTGATCCAAATTCCTTTGAATATTCCTACAATGAAATTTTTAATTGATGGGGTTAGGACTAAAAATGTTTGCCCTCAGCAATAGTCCAGGTTTCATTTTCACATATCAAAAAGGATTCAAGACTTATATAGCAATAACTATTTGTGAATAATATCATTTTCATGCATTTTTTCTATTCTTATTTGATGTTAATGTGTGTGCCTGTGCATGTGTAGACATGCATAAAGACATAGACAAAGAATGGTTGAGCCAGTATCACTTGACACTTCATAATTCTCAGAGGCTTTCTTCACTCTTTTTCATTCTTTTTTGCTTTTTGTTTCTCAATCTAGTTCATTTCAAGTAGCCTGTCTTAAAGTACACTGATTCTTCTTTCTGTATGATTGAGTGTGCTTTGGAAGTGCTCTTATTAATTTTTAAGTTCTAAAATTTATTCTTCTCCAGGATTTTTGTTTGGTTCTTTTTATATGGTTTCTATTTATTTATCAAAACTTTTGTTTTGTTCATGCATTGTTTTCCTGATTTTGTTTAGTTATCTACCTGTGTTCTCTTACATTTCATTATACAGCTTTAAGATTATTATTTTTAATTATTTGTCAAGCAATCCATAGATCTTTATTTCTTTGGGGTCAGTTACTGGGGCTTTATTAGTTTCCTTTGGTAGTGTTGTATTTACCTGATTATTTGTGATCCTTGTAGCCATGTGTTGCTGTCTGTGTATTTTAAAGAGCAAACACCTCTTCAAGTTTTTACCAAGTGGTTTAGCAGGTAAGGACCTTCTTTTGTCAGTTTTATAGCTGATGGGATCACCTCCAGAAACAGCTGGATTGGAGCTGGGTTGGAGCCAGATACAGGGTATTTCAGAACTTACATTTGGAACAAGTTTGGAAGACTTGCCAGAAGACTTGCTCCAGAAAGGCTGGGACACTTCAGGGTCCACAGCTAAGGCTGAGGTCTGTGGGCTTATGACCTGACACATTGGAGAGTATGACTCCTCCCAGGCCCCTTGATGTATGATACTGGTAGCAAGACCAAAGCTAAACAGGGCTGTAGCCCTGTCCACAAGACATGGAGCTGTTTCCAGGTCTGTAGCTGGGATTACAGTGGATGAGTCAGCCACCTGGGCATGAGTTGGCCTTTACAAAATGAGCTCTTGGATCTTCGATTTCACTGGGTTTTCACGACGTCTTACCTGAATCCCAAAGTTCCAACAGCAGAACTTTTGTCTGTGAATGGCTGACAAAATATTGTTGCTGAGGGGGGATATAAGCAAAGGAATTCCTTTTCTGGCATCTTATTGACATCACTCCTAGACAGATTAATAAATTACTTTAAAGAGTGATACACTGGCAAATTTATCCTCAATTTAAAGAAAAATAAATAGAATCAATTAAAAATAGCATGATTATAGAAAGTTGGCACTCCAAAAAATGAAAGTGTACAATAAGTCATCATTATTTGAAACAAAATAATACTGGCTTAGCAACCGCTTTGGTATATCTTTGTATGTGTTTACACACATGTGTGCCTGTGCGTGCACACACACATTGAATAAATATATGCAGAAAAATACAGAATATTTTCTGTTAACTAATATTTATCATTCAATAGGTCCTCACTCTCAGAATCATAGGAAGTATATTGCCATTTATAAATTCATTGTTTTCACACCAGTCATTTTACTAGAACTTATTTATTATTTCAAAAAGAGCTTACAGATTTACTTAGATTTTCTGAATAAAAATAATTAAGTACATTATAGCAATACAATCCTACCTCAAGAAACTAGAAAAATCTCAAATAAATGACCTAACCTTACACCTAAAACATTTAGAGATAAAGAACAACAACAACAACAAAAAAAACCCCTAAAGTTAGCAGAAGGAAAGAAATCATAAAGATCAGATCAGAAATACATGAAAAAGAAATAAAGGAAACAGTATCAAACGTCAATAAAACTAAAAGTGGGTTCTTTGAGAAGATAAACAAAATTGATAAACCATTAGCCAGACTCATCAAGAAAAAAAGGGAGAAGACTCAAATCAACAGAATTAGAAATGAAAAAGAAGTAACAACTGCACTGCAGAAATACAAAGGATCATGAGAGACTACCACAAACAACTTTATGCCAATTAAATGGACAACCTGGAAGAAACAGACAAAAATCTTAGAAAAGTACAAGCTTCCAAAACTGAACCAGGAAGAAATAGAAAATGTGAACAGATCAATCACAGGCACTGAAGTTGAAATGGTGATTTAAAATCTTCCAAAAAGCAAAAACCCAGGGTCAGATGGCTTCACAGGCGAATTCTATCAAACATTAAGAGAAAAGCTAAGATCTATTCTTCTCAAACTCTACCAAAATATAGCAGAGGGAGGAATACTCCCAAACACATTCTACGAGGCCACCATCACTATGATACCAAAACCAGACAAAGATGTCACAAAGGAAGAAAGCTACAGGCCAATATCACTGATGAACAGAGATGCAAAAATCCTCAACCAAATACAAGCAAACAGAATCCAAAAGCACATTAAATGGATCATATCCCATGATCAAGTGGGGTTTAACTCAGGAATGCAAGAATTCTTCAATACAAGCAAATCAATCAATGTGATACACCATATTAACAAATTGAAGGATAAAAACAATATGATAATCTCAATAGATGCAGGAAAAGCTTTCAACAAAATTCAACACCCATTTATGATACAAACTCTCCAGATATTGGGCATAGAGGGAGCCTACCTCAACATAATAAAGACCATATATTACAAACCCACAGCCAACATCATTCTCAATTGTGAAAAACTGAAACTATTTCCTCTAAGATCAGGAAAAAAGCAAGGATATCTACTCTCACCACTATTATTCAACAGAGCTGTGGAAGTTTTAGCCATGGCAATCAGAGAAGAAAAAGAAATAAAAGGAATACAAATTGGAAGAGAAGACGTAAAACTGTCACTGTTCGCAGATGACATGATACTATATGTAGAAAATCCTAAAGATGCCACCAGAAAACTACTAGAGCCAATCAATGAATCTGGTAAAGTATCAGGATACAAAATTAATGCACAGAAATCTCTTGCATTCCTATACACTAACAACAAAAGATCAGAAAGAGAAATTAAGGAAAGAACCTTACTTACCATTGCAACAAAAAGAATAAAATACCTAGGAATAAACCTACATAAGGAGGCAAAAGACCTGTATGCAGAAAATTATAAGACACAGATGAAAGAAATCAAAGATGAGACAAACAAATGGAGAGATATACCATATTCTTGGATTGGAAAAATCAACATTGTGAAAATGATTATACTACCCAAAACAATCTACAGATTCAATGAAATCTCTATCAAACTACCAGTGACATTTTTCACAGAATTAGAACAAAATATTTCACAATTTGTATGGAAACACCAAGGACCCAGAATAGCCAAAGCAATCTTGAGAAAGAAAAACGGAGCTGGAGGATTCTGGCTCCCTGATTTCAGACTATACTACAAAGCTACAGTAATCAAGACAGTATGGTACTGACACAAAAACAGAAATATAGATCAATGGAACAGGATAGAAAGCCCAGAGATAAACTCACACACATATAGTCACCTCATTTTTGATAAAGGAGGCAAGAATATACAATGGGGGAAAGACAACCTCTTCAATAAGTGGTGGTGGGAAAACTGGATAGCTACACATAAAAGAATGAAATTAGAACACCTCCTAGCACCATACAGAAAAATAAACTCAAAATGGATTAAAGACCAAAATGTAAGGTCAGACACTATAAAACATAGGCAGAACACTCTATGACATAAATCACAGAAAGATTCTTTTTGACCCTTCTCCTAGAGTAATGGAAATAAAAATAAACAAATGGGAACTAATTAAAAACTTTTTCACAGCAATAGAAGCCATATACAAGACAAAAAGACTACCCTCAAAATGGAAGAAAAGATTTGCAAAAGAAGCAACTGACAAAGGATTACTCTCCAAAATATATAAGCAGGTCATGCAGCTCAATATCAAAAAAACAAACAACCCAATCCAAAAATGGGCAGAAGACCTAAATAGACATTTCTCCAAAAAAGACATACAGATTGCCAACAAACATATGAAAAGATGCTCAACATCACTAATCATTAGAGAAATGCAAATCAAGACAACAGTGAGGTATCGCCTCACACCGGTCAGAATGGGCATCATCAAAAATCTACAAAATATAAATGCTGGAGAGGGTGTGGAGAAAAGGGAACCCTCTTACACTGTTGGCGGGAATGTAAATTGATACAGCCACTTTTGAGAACAGTAAGGAGATTCCTTTAAAAACTAGAAATACAACTACCATATGACCCAGCAATCCCAGTACTGGGCATATACCCTGAGAAAACCATAATTCAAAAAGAGACATGTACCACAATGTTTATTGAAGCACTGTTTACAATAACCAGGACATCGAAGCAACCTAAATGTCCATTGACAGATGAATGCATAAAGAAGATGTGGCACATAGGTACAATGGAATATTACTCGGCCATAAAAGGGAATGAAATTGGGTCATTTGTAGAGACGCGGATGGGGCTAGAGACTGTCATACAGAGTGAAGTAAGTCAGAAAGAGAAAAACAAATACTGTATGCTAACACATATATATGGAATCTAAAAAAAAAAAAAAAGTTCTGATGAACCTAGGGGCAGGACAGCAATAAAGAAGCAGATGTAGAGAATGGACCTTAGGAGACTGGGGTGGAGAAGGGGAAGCTGGGACGAAGTGAGAGAGTGGCACAAACATATATACACTACCAAATGTAAAATAGGTAGTGGGAAACAGCTGCATAGCACAGGGAGATCAGCTCCATGCTTTGTGACCACACAGAGGGGTGTGATAGGGAGGGTGAGAGGGAGGCTCATGTGGGAGGGGATATGGAGATATATGTATACATATAGCTGATTCACTTTGTTATGCAGCAGAAACTAACACAACATTGTAAAGTGATTATACTCCAAATATGATGTAAAAATATAGTTTTAATAATGAAGTTCAAGATATAATGTGTTTTTTTGTACTTTTATTATAATTCCCAGAATTATATTGAACAAAACTTCTGATGTCTGTTGTTTTGAAGACCATTATATTAAAGGCATATATCTGTTTATTTCACAAATAACCATAATGTAATTTTCTGAAATTAGATATATATTATTTTTCAAGATGTCCCCTCCTTTATTCCCTAGGTTACAAAGAGTTTTTAATTGACAAAATTGTTATTGAACACTTGTCTTTCTAAATATTTGATTATTTTTCTTTGACCAACAGTTTATGAATTATTTTAATAATTGTGTAACATTGAGCTTTCTAGCAGGTCTGAGATTGCCTCTTCACATTGAAGAATTGAAAAGGAAGCAAGAACTTCACTTTTGCACAGACCCAAACCAAAACCCCACTGTTAGCTCACACTGCACCTGACACTTACCTCTGGGTAAAGACATAAGTCCAGTTGGCCAGACCTGGGTCAAATATTTTCCCATCAGCTGAGAGTGAAGTCAGCTCCACCTGAAATAGATTGAACTTGTGCTGAATTACCAGTTTGAGATCATTATCCCTACTTCTGAGGTCACTTCTTTCTCATAGAGAAGAAGCCATATATTACATTTTCCAGATTTCTTTGCCCTCCTAGTCCTATGTTTTTGCACAAGAGTTTTCTAATGGAAATAAATCATATGAGGATTGAACAGGAGAAGGGAAGAAAAATCAATTATTCTCTGTGGAAGGTTGCAGACAGTTTCATGGGTGTATGTGAGAAATCTCCAGCCTTGTATTCATCAAGAATATGTAGATAGATCAACTGAACAGCTAGATGAAAAGTAAAATAAATTTAGAATATTGTAAAGACTAATTCATTCATTCAAAAATAGTTATTGAGCTCCTACTATATGTCAGACAAGAATGTAGGCACAGAGGGTGCAAATTAAAACAAAACGATAAAAATTCCTTCTCCAGTAGAACTTACATTCTCATAGTATGGAGAGTTAGGTAGAAATAAAGCATAGATAGAGAGAGATGCATTCTATTTTCCTACCTCTTGATTTTAGACTGATGTTTCATTGTGTTGGCCAAGAGACTACAGCAGGAGCAACACAGCAGTTACTGAGCCTGGGTCCTAAAATGTTTGAATATTTCTGTTCTCACTCTGGGAATCTGTGGTTCTATATAGACAAGCCCATGCTAGCCTGCTGGAAGATGACATATTATATATATGCAGTACTTAATTCAACCATGCTAATGAGGTCATAATAACTGATATACTGCCTGACTGCAGGATCATGAGCAAGCCCAAGCAGGATAATTTGAGTCTACTGTGTCAAAAAGAACTGGCCAAATGAGCCTTTTCGAAATTGTCAGTCTGCAATATGAGACAATGAATAAATGATTGTTTTTATAATCCACTAAAGCTAAAGTAGTTGGTTATAGGGCAAGAACATACTGATACAACGTTTAATCATTATAGAGAAAATAAAGCAAGTCAGAGGCACAAGAAGCAGGCCCAGGGAAAGAAGATAGGAGACTAAGAGTAATTATTCAAGAATGATGAAGAAATATTAGGCTACTGATTAGAAAATTTACAGTAGATCATCATTCTTATTTTATCTATTGCAGTAATTTACCAGCTAACTCAACAATTAAATAATTAAAAATCGGTAAAACTTATCAATGAGTATGAATCAATACTTAGATTAAATAAAGATCTTTTGATTATTTATTTAAGCAATATGTTTGTTAGTTGATTGGAGAGCTATAACACTTCTTGGAAAAATACTTTATGACTGAGTATTATAAACCCTTATAAATTTCAACATAGTATCAAAGGATTAAAAGTAATAGTGAAAGAAGAAAGGACATGAAAGTTTTAAATTACCATTAAGATTTTACCTTGGTGTTGGGGATAGCCATTATAAAGTAAAAATGATATGTTTTATGGAGATGTTTATTTAATGTATCAATCTGATGATGATGGCAAACAGAAGTCAATTCCTTCACTGATAACTGTGCTTTTCTATGATTAGTGTTATTATAGTACAATTCTTAACTATCTGGCTTGAACAGGGAGTACAAATTTGGAGCTCTATAGAGAAATGGGTGGGATATATACCTATAAACAAGCATTCAAACACTTTTCCCCCTAATTTCTAACAGGCTCTGTAAATGAGAAGCAAGGGGCTTATGGTTCCAACAGGACAGTAGTCTTAATAGATAACCATGGTCAAGGAAAACATTTCTCAGCATAGAAGTCATGCCTGTATAAAATTGAAAAGTATATGTTTGTAGGTTGATTACATGAAATAGAAAACTCTGTAAGTCACATCTCCTACATAAAGAATAGTTGGAGAGAAATATGAAAAAATTTAAATGTTTCTGACATATATGGTGAACAAAGCATTCATATCCTAAATATATAAAATCTTTTCTTCAAATTAAAATGGAATGAATTATCAGTCTAATAGAAAAATGGAGAATGGACATTTGAAATTCATTTAAAAATATATGAAAATAAAATTTCAGAAAATGGATGTTAAAAGAAAATAACCTTTTACTCATATCAAATTAGCAAGTTTTTTTGTTTGTTTGTTTTTAATTTGGTTATGTCAGGTATTAGTTGCAGCACACAGGATCTTCATTGCAGCAGGATCTTTCGTTGCAGTGCAGGGTGGGGGGCTCTTTGTTGCAGTTCACGGGCTTCCCTCTAGTTGCAGCTAGCAGGCTTAGTCGCCCCGTGGCATGTGGGATCTTAGTTCCCCAACCAGAGATCAAACCCTGCATTGGAAGGCGGATTCATAACCACTCGACCACCAGGGAAGTTCTGGCAATTTTTTTAAAATATTATTTTCTACTGGAAACTGAAATATAAATCAAGCTTTCTATATCTGAATTCTAGACTGTAAAACTATTCTAGAGCACAATATACCTTATAAGTGTGAATATATTTTGAGTTGGTAACTATGGCAAAAAAGATACATATATACCAATAAAGTGTCCAATGATGTGGAAAATGTACTATATTTTATCTATGATACAAATGTAAAACAATTTAATTTCTATGGATGATCAAATGGTCAAATAAAGCATACTATTTGATATATTAACAAATTGTTTGCTATTATTATCTTCATTATTATTATTAGGATAGAATTTTTCAGTTGTTACTATGTTACAAGAACAATTCAATGTTATACACATACACCAGCCAAATGTGTGTGTATGTATGTAGTATATGTAATATGCTAAATATATTTATATGATTATGTATATACAAAACCTCTGTTAATTCTTATAACAGATGTATGAAACATGCTCTTCTTTAGTTATTTTCAAATGAGGAAGGTGAGAAACAGAGAGATTAGATTGCTCAAATCATATAGAAATTTGTGACGTAGCAAATATTTAAACTCATACTCTGAGGCCATGCCTTTAATTTAGTACTTTGAATTGCATAATGAGAAAGTTATAATAGATGTCCTGTAAAATACTTTATACCATTAAAACTAATAATTGTATAATCCCATCCACTAAATATTCTTGCCTGCTTTGGAAATCAGCAGGCATATGAACTTTGGTACTGAATTTGACTAATCAGTCATTCAATTATAGTTTAATATGCTATAAAATGGTAACACATTTTATTCATTTACTTCATATTTTGTTCACATTTTGTCCATGCTGAAGGTGACTGCTTTCTCTGTTTTGGAGGGTTTATCTGTTTGTTTGCTTCTCTTTTCCTTTCAAGAGTCTTTAAACTTCATGGTAGAAAAATGATAGATTGCAAAGTTTATTGTTAGAAATAATATAAGCTTAGGTACTAGTTCTTTATATGTTGCATATAATGAAAATTTAAGCTATGCCAAATAAGTATAAGAAATTACAAGCTACGATAATAATTATTTAACTGTAAATACTTATACAGTATTAGTTTAAATATTGGTTACTCATTAATCAGTAATAAAGTCAAAGAATAATATTTATTTACTTTCTTCCCTCACTTGAATATTGTAAAATAAACTTACCTGATTCATAGGATAGGAATGCCTGGAGTATAGTAACAACTTCATCACAGCCAAAGCATATTTAAGAAAATAAGATGTCAGCAAACACAAATTTTAATTGGAAGTTAATTATTTTGGTAATAACGGGGTTGCCTTAGTGAGTATGTATAATTGGTATTGTTCATATTGGTTAATTCCAGAATGTGCTGGAGATACTGATACTATTGCTTTAATATTTTTTTCATAATGTACATAATTTATTTTAGAAAAAAAACATTTCTACTGTATTGAAATCAAAACCCTATTTCAGAAAACTCAGAATTGTGATTTAACAAAATTTCAAATATATGTATAAGGCAAGTCGTTGCTTTTCCTGTAATAAAATTCACATCATAAAAACATTTCAAAAACATTATCTCATATACATTATAATCCCCTTTAGAATTATTATTTTTGGAGGAACAGATTAATTATAATTTTATACTAGTTTTAATTCAAATTTTCTTTTTCAAGTTGTAAAAGTATAGTCATAGCTTGAACTTTTTTTTGCAAAGGAGTATTTTTCAATTTCTTTTTTTAATCAGTGTTAGTTTCATTGTCATTTCTTGGGATAGCAATACTGGTCAAGGCAGTCTTACTGTTTTTGTAGAGCAAGATGAACTCATTCTTGCAAAATTTGACTAATATTACATGAAATAATTATGTAAGCCATTAAAACAATCTATTGGAACAATTACAAAAGAGCAATGAAACAATAATAAAAGATGTTATTATTCTAAGACCAAAAGCAAAATTGCTTATTAAATTGTGCACAATATTAAATTACACCTCTTAATATTTTTGTGAGCAAATCTTGTTTCATTAGAATCAGTTTTGTTTACATTAAAGGTGAATGCTTTTCTTACAGACTCTGTTACCTAAGTGAATTGAAAAAATACGGAGAAAATTAGTAAAACTTGGCTGCCATAGTAAATGAAATCACATCAAACTAGAGGTGTGAAAAATGCACAACTCAATACAATCTCATTATTCACATATCTATTGTTTTCTCCATTGCTACAGAGAACTGCTCTGCACCAAACTTTCTTATGAAGAGAAAAAAACAAAAATATGAGTCAACTTACAAACAAGAAATGTAAAATTAAAATTTCTGATTCAATTACCCAGATAATGCTAGGACAGAAGAGGGATATTACCAAAATTAGAATTTCTATTTGTATTTTATTATAAGCAATATATTTTGTTTCCTGAGCAAACATGTGGTAGTAAAAGAAATATTGGATTGGAATTATTTTCATTGGATTAAAAACATACGCTATCAAAAGTTTTCAGTGAGGGAAACCTATAAATAACCAGTTCATATTTTCTGTCTTGTATATATTTACTAAGAAAGAAGTTTTCTTTAAAATTATGAGTAAAATACTCTGATTGAAAAGCTTGACAAAAGAAAAAATTAGAGGAAAATGTATTTACTTTATGAAGTTTATATTGCATACTTATTTTTATATATTCATGTGAAATGTATTTTGACTATGCTATTCTGGGCATAAGTCATTTTATTATGAGCACTTATCATAGCTAAGTGAGTGAAAAGTAAAGTAAACTAGTAACTGTCTGGTGACCAGCCCTGACTCTGCCATGAACTAGCTAAGTGACAATTCCTTTCTCATTTCAGAGAGACTGGTAGTCTATAAATACTCATTTCTCTTATAGCATTATGAACATAAACTTATTGTAGTCAAAGCACATTTAGAGAACTGTTTTTCAAACTGTAGTACATGGAGCCATTGAAAAAGGGGAAGCCAAGTGAACAAGATCTCTGTCCATTCCTTCTTTAACCAAAGATAAACTTCTATATTCTTTTATACAATGTGGTTTCCTGTCAAAATTTACTTACGATAAATATATATTTATATTTTATCTAAATATATTTTCATGTATATATTTTATATAATATTATAGATTATGAAATGAATATATTGTGCACATATAAACTTATATTTATATATAATATTATGATTATATATAAATATATGTGATTATATTGATCTATATTTGCTCTAAAAAAGTTTTAATACAGCTTTGGTACAATTTGTGTTTAGTAATTTGAGTTATCAATTCATTCTAGCTATAGAAAACATTTTCAGTTCTACATATTGTGCTGATTACAACATGCCATCAACCCACAGAGAACTAATTGTAATTACAAATATGCTTTAATAAAATTGAATGTTTGAGTTAAATATAGTTTCAATTAATAAACATTTCTAATAATATTACTATAAACAAATATCTTTTAAGTAAAAAATAAATCTGTGTCTAGATTTTGATGTAATGTATGGTGAATATTGAATATTTACAGTTCTTTTTTAATTTCTGTCTTTCATATATGCAATGTATCTACTTAAAATTTTCTATTTGTCATGGAATTAAGGTAGATATATGACAATAGTGTTACAGGGAACAAATGGACTGCAACTGTTTATTTTATATGTAGTCTAAAAGAACTGAATATTCACTTAACCTTAAGGGGTGTATATTATTGATATATTCATTTGTTGAGACAATATTATGAATTCAGGAAAACCAATTTTTTTAAAGTCAATTACTTGGAATCATTTCCATTCATACAGATTTTAAATTGACATTTGTTTTCTCAGTCAGAGATATTATATTTAACAGAACTGTCTTAACCTTATTTCAAATGAAAACCAAAAGAAGTGAGGATTTTAACTAAGTAAACCTAACCTATGGATAATATTCTTCCAATATAAAATGATATTTACAAAATTATTTACCAAGCTTACCCTTAATTATTCTTGTTAGTATCTTCAAATAAAATTCTGAGCATAACATGGAATATAAAACTAAAATATATTTTAATAATATTTTAAGAGTAACATACAGATTTTATGATTTGTAAAATAAATGCTGTGAGAACAGCTACAAACTAAAGGGCCCAAAATGGGCACATTATAAAAATAGAAATTATAGACTGAAGGAAAATGCACAACCTAAAAGTTACAAGTTAAGTTTTATTTGGAGACTTTACTGAGGACTACAGCCTGGGAGACAACCTCTCAGATAGCTCTGAAGAACTGTTCTGAAAAGGTAAGCCAGGATATATAGGAGTTTTTTGCTGAAGAAAAAGAAAAAAAATTGTAGTCAAACAGCAAAAGATTATTGCTAATCACAAAAACAAACATCTCAAGTTAATGATTTTAGTGCTTTTCTATGTATGGGAAGATGCAAGAGTCTGGGCTCATTGAAATTATTTCTTAGATATGCATCTTAACTATCCAGGGCTAGGATCCAAAGCACAGAATGCTTCCTATTTTTCTCCACCCTGAATTCCCCTCAGGGTGCACCATCAGGGATGGCTTACAGTGGCTGACAGCTTGATCCTTATAGAACTGGAATGGTGGGCAACATTCTTTTTTTACTGGAATGGCAGGCAACATTCCCTTTTCACGTACTTTCATAAATTAATAAATATTAACATTTGTAATTAGTATTAACATTTATCAGAAGATTATCCAAAATTATCACAAAAAATATGCCGTATAAAATTGTTATTTGCTGCATGTTACATGTTTTTTGTCTGTAACTAAGGGACCCTTATGTAGAAAGAGATTTTTTAATATTCTATCTTTGGAATTAAAAGGTCAAAGAAAAATAAGAAGAGTAAAAGAACAAACTCTGTATTAATTTTCTTCAATAATAGAAGCAAAATAAATTTTGCTATGGCATGTAACTTGAAGACATGGAACATTGTTTCTTAGATAGTATACCAAAGTTGTTACACTGTGAACAGGTGCACATGTTTGTTTCTAATACTATTGTGAATAATAGACTGCCTAATTAAACAAACCTCTGTGTGTGTGTTCGATAAATAAATGAAATTGTATGAATCTGCTGCAAAGCTGAAGATTATTTTCTACGTGCAAGCATCTTTTATAGATTTCTTTAAGATATAGGGAAAAATAAGTTGAAGGAAATGGCATTGAAAAATCACTAACAGTCAGTCTACCTAGAAAGGCAGTCTGTTGCCATGGGAAGTAATTAGCAGAGACCTTTGAAAAGGTATGTGAAGAGAGGTGGGAGTGGGAGTATGAAGCAGAAAGGGATTGCTCCCAGTTAAATCTCTTTCAATCCTGTGCTTCAGAGGTTGTCGGAAGGTGCTATGTAGTGAGGCTCAAGAATGAGTAAGAAGTAGTTAAACAAAAAGCTTCCTAGAGGTCAGACTCTCACTGATAAAAAGGAGGTTTTGCCAGAGAGAAGAGCTGTGCTGGCAAGGAGAAATGCAAACCACACCCTTTTTATTTATTTTTTTAAATTCATTTACTTACTCATTTAACAGGTATTTAATAGGCTCCTACATTGTGTTTGGCATTTGTCAAGATGGATCACAAAGAGGTGACAAAAATGATAGATGGCTAGAATGGAATTCAGGACAAAGGTTAATTTTAAAAATGGAAATCTTGGTAGTATTGTTTCTTCACAATGGGAGAGAGAAACAAAGTTTCAATGTCTGGGTTTCCCATGGTGCTGATTCACTCCACATGTTATCAATAGATTGCTGGATTTCTATAGCAGAAAATAATGTGTATGAACCCCCTTTTAACTTAAATATGAGAGCAGAATTGTAAGAAAATTAAAGTAGATGTTAAGTGGTACAAATATTTTTATTGTACCTGGTTTTATAGATTACTTTCTATGATTATGCTCAACAAAAAGGAAGAGTGTTATAAAAAAAAAAATTCTAAAACTGGGGTCAATGTAATGGTAGAAACACGCCTAAGTAACTCCCTTCCTGTATAAAAGTCCATTTATTTATTGCACATACTTACGTACGCTTGAGAAACGCTGAAAGATCCCTTTGATAACTAGAAATTTACAAGAATTCCTGAGGATAAAATGCAAATGTTTTCAGATTGATGGGAAAGAATAATAGAGAAAACAGTCAGCCAACAAAAGTTTGTAAAACGGAGACATGAAAACAAGGATATGAACACTTTTCTCTAATAAAGTCTAGGGGAAAAACTCAAGCTCAGAGAATCAAAATTAGAATAAACATGGGGAGAAATGAATCTAACTAACTGAAGAATGGCATTTATATCAAGTATGCCATTCATGATTTTACTCCTTCATGAATATTAACTACAGTATTATTTGAAACCTGGATAAGACCCCACAAGTTGTAAAAGTTTGGTAATAAAATTAACTATATTTAAAGGTTAATTAAGAATAAAACAAATGTGAAATTAAGGGATTAGAGCATAATATAAATATGCATGTCCTGGTAATGTTGAACTGGTAGGGCTTACAAAAATTGTAAATCTTTGCAACCTGTGGTAGTTGCAATGAGTTAGCCAATTTCCTTGTCTGTAGTATCTAATGCTTTTGCTGTTTTTTTTTTTTTAATGATTATAAATCATGAAGCATAACATAAACTTTTACAACACATTTAAGACAGGCGCAGAATCATTTTTAAAAATTTGCCCCAATACTTCACCTCTCCTTCCATCAATGTCCTTTATAATCTCTGCATATAAAGGCCCTTGGCAACTCAAGTTTACAGCTCTAACCATCAGAGATAGAGTCTATTCCCCATCCTTTTGAATCTCAGTAATCTTTCTGATTTAACTTAGCCAACTCAGAAGGACTTGCTCTGGGAATCATGCCACCATTGTGTGAACAAGTCCAGGCCACCTTGATAGAGAATGAAATACTATGTTGACCAACCTATGTGAGAGGACACAACCAAGATCAGCAGAACTGAATCTTTCCCACAGCTCATGGAAGAAGCAGGAGAAAACAGCCCACAGAAATGTCCATCTGACCCAAAGAGTAAGGAATAACTATTTTAAGTCAATGAGTTTCAGGGTGGTCTACTATGCAGCAACATTATGGATATATGAGATGAAACATATTTGTCATTTAAATAACAACTTTAACTTTTCAAGAAAAAAAAAAGATTTTCAGTTTACATTTCACAAACAAAACCTAGCTCCAGGTATGCAACAGACATACCTTAAAAATAATAAAAAGTTAAGAAGGTGATTCAGAAAGGTTGAAAAATATATGTGAGACTGAGTAGTAAGTATAAAACAAAAAATATGTTTTTGATCAAATACACAAAATAATAAAATATGGAATAAAATAAAATACATCATCAAAATCCTGAAAAACAAAGAAAAAATACAACAATACCCCCATCTAGATCCAAGAATTATCCACATTCTGAAATACAATTTATATAACCATTTTAAAGTAAAGTATGGGTATCTTGGTATTCACCTCTGAGTCAAACAGCATGTTTTAAAAAATAAGTATAGTCTCCTACATTGTCACAATTATAATATCATTACCCATAACAAAAATAACAAAAATTCTTTAAGAATTTTACATATAGTTCATAGTCCAGTGCCCTTAAAACATCTTGTATAGATGTTGGTTTGTTTATTTTTGTTCAAGATCCTATCAAGCTTAAATGATTGTATCTGATTTTTATAGCTCTTCAGTCTCAAAATAACCTCTGCCCCACCTTCCCCACCACACTTTTTCCTTCAATTCTTTATTTCTCCATTCCTCTCTTCCTTCCTTCCTTCCTTCCTTCCTTCCTTCCTGCCTGCCTGCCTTCCTGCCTTCCTGCCTTCCTCTCTCCCTCCCTCTCTCTTTCCCTCTTCTTTCTTTCTTCTTTATCTTTCTTTCTTTCTTTCATAATGTAGTTTTAAAGACAAAAAATTTTCTTTTACAATATATTTCATGTTGTAAGAAAAGTTGCTTGATATCAATGAGTTCTCCAAGGAAGAAAAAAGTACACCATATTCTGCCTTATACTGAAAAACTCAAGGGGAATTAATTATAGATGATCAGACTAATCATTTCCTGTTGGACATAGAGTCTACTCTTTCTACATTAAACCCTTCCATCTTTGCTCAGTGTCTTGCCCAGAGCAAGCAAATCACACATTTGGTAAGTATTTCAAACAACCCACAGATATTCTGGTCTTCTAT
The DNA here is from genome assembly GCF_003676395.1 of Aethalodelphis obliquidens. Taxonomy (NCBI): domain Eukaryota; kingdom Metazoa; phylum Chordata; class Mammalia; order Artiodactyla; family Delphinidae; genus Aethalodelphis; species Aethalodelphis obliquidens. Next base: position 1,580,362 of record NW_020838020.1, on the reverse strand, counting down.
GCCCTAGACGAAAAGCCATTCATTCCTCCTCTGTGATACTATCCCTGTAAGGTTAATAGGGAGAGACCTTGCAAATAGAATTATAATATTAAATGCACACAAGAGAAACTAATTCTTGAAATTCCAAAAATTTGTCTATTCATATTCAAGTTGTGTTTGTGCCTTTATATGTAATTCATATCTTAGGTAAAAACCTTCACACCATACCTAGCTCACTATGGATTAAAAATTCCACTGACTTAGGAAAAGTCTGGATCAGAGACTATTAATGGATACAGTATACCAAACCATTACTCAAACTTCCCAATATCCTTTGAAGTCAAGAGAAAAGGAAGGAAACAAATCTATATTTTAAAGACTTATATCCAAAATTGTTCTCATATCTCTGGCATTAGTCTTTGACCCACTCTTGTCCTGCCAGTAAAACATCAATTGGAAAATGATATTGACATGTTCAAGACGTCAGGGCTATCAACAAAATTGTATCTTTCACTTCCTGGTAGTACCTAACCAAAATACCATTCTGTCATCAATTACACTTGAAGCCACTTGCTTCACTGTAGTATATCTTTGCACTGTATTTTTAAGTATGCCTCTAGACCAGAAAAGTCAATACCTCTTTTCCTTCACCCAAGAAGGACAACAACATACATGGACATTTATGTCCCTGGTATTTAGTGAAGCCTGTCCCCCACCTCATGTTATTTACCCTATGTTATAGGTCAACACTTTAATGATGTAAATTTCTGTGTGTTTAAGTTTTGACACAACATGCAGACAGCTTCCCACTTTGTCTACAACATAAAGAAGCTTGTAAAAATGTTTCCATTTCCTTGCTCTCTCCTTAGCTAAAATGGATAAAAAGTTTCAAAAGATAAAATACAATTTTGCCAAAATAGTTATTTAGGACATAACTTATTTGAGGAGTGAAAAACTCTCTTTCCTAAAAGAACAAGGGCTACTCAAATTTATCCTAGATCCCTTACAAAACAAAAATTGCAAGGGTTTCTAAGTTTAACCAAATATTGCAGGTAGTGGGTATCACCTTTTTCTGAGATTAAGATACCACTTTAAAAATTGATTAATGTTCTAAACATGGTTTTCAGTTGCAGGGCAGTCCTCACTAGTGAGCCAAGGCTTTCAGAGACCAAACAGTACCTAACTGAGGAAGGAGATGGTCTCAGATGTTCACACCACTTCAGGTTTCCTTCCTCTTCCTCCTTAAACAAAATGACCACAGCCAGTGCACTGTGAAGGAAGATTTCTGTAGTAATGTGTCCCACAATGTACCATTTTCCCTAACTGAATTTTAAAAAATTACTGTCTTCTCATGGAGCCAAACTAGCCAAGTCTCTAAGTTTCTTCAGCTGTTGTTACTGAACACAAGTTCCTGTGCCCAACACACAGTGAGGCCAAACAAACAGAAAGGTTGGAGTTTGGAGCAGTGAAAGATTTATTGCAGGGCCATGATAGGAGATACGTGGTTCACGCCCAAGAAGCCCTGAAATCACTGAAGGGTTTCAGCAAACCATTTTTAAATGCAAGGTGAAGGAGGGTCATGGTTAGTTGCTGCAAAATTCTTGGTGTCATTTGTTCTTGCAGCTGTCCCCATAGGTCAGGTCACAATGTTTCTGTAAACCTCCAACAAGAGAGATGTTATTCTCTGTTCTGAAACTTTTCATCTCTATATGAATGGACTCTTAAAGGTTAGAGCCCTGAGAATAGGCTATCCTGTATATTTCAGGCTCTTGGCAACATTCTTTTACAAAAGGTGCAGAGCCAGCATGACTAAGCACAAGAAACAGAGAACAAAGATTAAAGTAAAAGGAACAGATCTAATAAGGGGTCAGATTTGTTCTTCCCTATTACACTGTCACTGCCCCAACAAATAAAAATGAGATCCAGTGATTTGTGAGCTTATTCTGTTATTAGCTCTCTCACATACACCATACAAGTATGTTTACAGTAACCATCTATAGTATTTCCAGAAAAAAAATAAAAACTACTTTTGAACAGGATGCAGGGTCCCATTAATCTACGTTTGAGTTACAGGTCTTAGCAACCTCTCAGTCCATCAATTTGAACCTTTGGCAGAAAGACACTGCCAAGTGTGACAAGGATCAGAAGCTCCCTTTGGGCTAGTGAACTTGCAATCTCCTGGATCTGTAAACTCCCAGGGTTGGTAGAATGTATACACTTTTTTGAGAGATAATTATTGAGCAATTATTGGGTCTTGGTGGATAATGCATACAAGACCTATGGCTGTGAAGTTGTCTTAAGACCAGAAATCCCAATCATGCTGTCCAGTCAGAGCTCTGAAATTGCTGGGTGAGAGCAATTCAAGAATCTTCTCCAGTAAAATGGTACCAGCTGGAGCTGACAAAATCCAGGCAAGCTGGAGTTTGGCAACTCCATGAAAAGGTCTCAGGAGTCCCCCTGCATTTCCCAGGCATATCAGGGAAGGAAGTACTGTCTTCACTGGTCCAACAGAAACTTACCTATAGAGACCTCCTGGACCACACTTGAGCTCCTCCAGGTTAACTTCACCTAGGATGGGATAAAGTGCAGCTGCCATCCAACCAAAAGGAAATGACAAAGAAAGAACCACCCCTTACCGAGAGCACGCCACTCTTTTCTCTTCAAGATGGGAAAATTTCAATTATTTCTACTTCTTTAATACTTCTTCTATCTGACAGTGTTTTATTGTAAATAACCCTGTAAAAACCATCTTCTATTATAAATATCACTATAAAACACACACTCTTTTCTTGGAATTTTGCCAATATTTTCTAATCTACCTTCTTTCATCTAGTCAGATATTTGGTATTTAGCACAATACTTCTGTAGAGTAGAAAACTAACTTATGAATAAATTAACCACAATGAAAAGTGAATATATATGTTCCTCATCCCATTTTTTCCATGGAATCCCATGGAAAAGGAAATTTCTGTCAATCTTTCCACCCTTTCCGTATTGGTAAACAATTTAATATTTCTGAACTCTGCCCCCAGAAGCCACAGATGAGACTCTGATATTAAGAGAGCCAAATTTATGTCTCAGTCAGCTTAAATCTGTCATAAACAATTGATCATAAATTGCATGACATCTTTCCATCCTGAACTGAGATGGTTTGTTCTCCATGTGTAAACCCAACACTTCAAAGCTACCATAAAAAAAAAAAAAAAAGATGTGGAATCTAAAATGTGCCACAAATGAACTTATCTATAAAACAGAAACAGACTCACAGACATAGATAACAGACTTGTGGTTGCCGAGAGAGATGGTGGGTGGGGGAGGGATGGATTGGGAGTTTGGGATTGGCAGATGCAAACTATCACACACAGAATGGATAAATAAGGTCCTACTGTGTAGCACAGGGAACTATATTCAATATCCTGTGATAAACCATAATGGAAAAGTATATGAAATAAATGTATATACATGTATAACTGAATCACTGCTGTACAGTAGAAATTAGCACAACATTGTAAATCAACTATGCTTCAACAAAATAAATTTTTAAAAAAGATATAGGGTTTGTGTGGAGTGTGCCAATTTACTTATTTTTCACCAATTCTTGGGTTACAGAGTCAAGTTACTTAGTAATGATTATATTCTTTAATTTATACTTTACTGCAGATCAAATGTATTGTAGCATGTTTGTGTTTTTCTGATTCTTAACACATTTGATATTTTGTGTGTTTCTATTTGGATATGTTTGTCTGTGTGCATTCCATCTGCAGGAAAGTAGAGAAAGTCTAGAGTACGTGTCCATACTGCATAGCTCTAGGCCCAGGAACTGATATGAGCCACCAAAATATCAGCGTGTGGGGACTCAGTCACCAAGACTCCTGATAGAGCAACCATGTGTGTCCTTAATATGTGTGAACTGTGTGAGAGGCAGTGTTTGAAACACTGTAAACAGGGTATTTTTTGGTAGTTTTAGTTGCAATTTATCTATAAAAAGGATTATACTTAGGATTATGAGAGTGTTGTCTGGAGATTCAAATAAGCACAAGCAGCAGGAATATGATTATGAACTGAGACTGTTTTATTTTCTGAAGTCAGAAGTTTTCTTGGTGAACTTACCCTAATGATGCTTCTTCTTTTCTCAAGAGATTATAGAGCCCCTGGGAAAAGGCAATGACCAATTAGATGGCTACAAAGCTCTTGTTTCTCTCTGACCTCAACTCCTACGACTCTTCCTTACTCCATTTAATCCAGATGAATACTCTTTTTGCTCCTCAGACAAAATAATTATGCTCAGGCCTCAGGGACTTTGCACTGGTGTTCCCTTTGCCTGGATGGTCTTCCCAAGATACTGGTATGGAATCCGCTGAACTTCCTACAGATGTTTACACAAATGTCACCATTGGGAGGCTTATCTGAGCACCCAGCACTACTGACCACATTTTTCATGCTTTATTTTGTCTTTTTTTCCTCTATCTTATCATTGATAACATTCTGAAATGCTTTATAATGTACTTTTTTATAGTAGATTATAGTAGGTTTAAAAATTATTTGCTTTTGAAAGCGTAGGATTTTTTATTCGTTCTTTTCTTATTACTCACCAGAGTATGCAAAGTACATGGAATAATATCTAGCCACCTAACAGGTGCTCAGTAAATAAGTAGAATAAATATGACATGGAGAATGTCACTTTCATTCCCTGCTCTTGTATAAAGTATTAATTCAAGTTATTAACAAACATTTGGAATAAGTTATCATGAGAAATGAAAACAGCACTATTATATTCTCAAATTATCTGAAGATAGATCTTAATCAAGAGCCACAGAGGAAGGAGAATAGAGATTTTAATTTATGTGGTTTGTTTGTCAATAAGCTATGGCTGGCATCCACTGCACAGGCGCAAACACACACACAAACCCATATTCGTACACAGGTATTGTCATTGCAGTCTAATTGTATGTTGTCTTTGGATTGTTCAATCTATGAACCATTGTCAAAATTTGGAATTTAAATATGAGGTTGCCCATTAAAATAGAGCAGGGAGATGACGTTTGTTCATTGGTGAGTTGAATATGTAACTCACATAAGTACCAAAATAAAGAAAAATACCAAATACATTATCCAGCATAATGAACATAGAATATTTTTGAAGGCAGTGAAATAGCAGAGAGAGGTAGAAAAGTAGCTGAAGATGAATTTAGAAATTTAGAGTCAAGGAAGAACTATTTTAAAATGTGAGAGACTGTCATATTAAGCCTAAGGAGAAAGGACCATCAAATAAATTGAAGGAAAAGATTCAAGAGAGAGATTAAATAAATAATGCTGAATATTCCATAAAACATGTGAGAAAATGAGATATGGAATATAAGTGGAAGTATTAACCCCCATCATATATTCCCTGGGGGGAAAATGGAGAAAAATTGTTAGTGTGTGTCTTAGTTCAGGCTGCTGTAACAAATTACTCATAAACTAGGTGGCTTCAACAACAGAAATTTATTTCTCACAATGCTGAAGGCTGGGAAATCCAAGATCAAGGTCCCAGCAGATTTTGTGTCTGGTGTGGTCCTGCCTCCTGGTTCAGAGACAACTGTCTCCTAGCTGTGTCCTCACATGGCAGAAGAGAGGAGAAAGCTCTCTGGGTTCTCCTTTAATAAGGGGATTAATCTCACTAACAAGGGCTCTTCACTCATCATCTAATCACTTCCCAAAGGCCACACTTCCTAATATCATTATTTTGAGGATTAAATTTCAATATATGAATTTAGTGGGGACACAAACACTCAGTCCACAGCAGTGTATACATCTGTCTTGTCATATGTCAGCATATAGGAAGTTGAGAGTAGAGCTGCCTGGATTACTCAGATAGAAAATTCCCTGAGTATATGTTAGTGCTGGAGGTGCTGGTAGTTCTGGTGTGTATGTTATGGTGATTTTAGGGTGTCTGTGAGGGTTGTGAAAACAATGGTATGATTGGCATAATAAACTTGAAAGGAGTGTAAAAGTTTTGAGATAATTCCCTGGAGTAGAGAGAACAGGGATTACTAAAAACACCAAAGTATGCCTTTGTGATATATTAATGATATTGCTCTGATTAAGACATATGAACGTATAAATGCTTTTATGCTCTTGAATAAAATCCAAGTTTATTGAAAAATACATTAGGCTTAACCATCAAAATATTGACAGATATTATAAGTAGTAAAGTTCTTCCTCAGTAATGTAAAGGCTATTTTTCAAAGACTCATTCAGAGTAATCAACAAGATATTCAAAGAATTAAAATTTTCAAATTTTCTCTACATTAGGCCTGTTTGTGAAACATCTTTGTTTTAAAATTCAGAATCACTCAAAGTAGTTAGAACCACCCCCCCCCCCATATTACAAGCAGTCTTTCTGGGCTCAAAGAAGAAGATCTTGGTAATGAACTTGACTAAAAATATTTTAAAAATCATTTTAGAAAATAAAGCAGCAAAAAAATAACAATTTTATATTTTACAAGTGGCTTATATAACTTTTCACAATCAAGAATAATCTATAATAAATTCTCAAGCATTGCCTTCATTGTGAGCCATACAAAACAAAAACAAAGAAATCATTTTGTACACAGTGATATTCTTATTAAATTGTAGAGGCCTAATAAACAAAAGTAATAAAAAAGAATGCTCTCATATCAGCATTACTACATGTCTTCTACATTATGCAGAGCTGAGCAAAGCAATAATTGTTCAAGAAAAATGTTGAGCCAGCAGCTAGTCTAATTTCTTATGCTGCTGACTAAATTCCAACTCTGATTTCAGTCAAGAGTTGCTTTATCTTTTCAGATTTTAACATATGTTTAATGTGAAAGAGACATGTATGCCCTTAAAAAGGAACGTCCAAAACAGTAACATAGACATCATTTTTTCAAGATATATATTTTGCTGATTATTAACTCCATTCTGTCTTTTATCTTATGAAAGTTCTCCTTTAAGATTAGTATATATTTTAGGCATGCTTTTCATTTTCCGTGTCAATATTAACTTAATGACATTGTCAAAATTGTTTTAGTGTTAACTTTGATAGGAAGACATTGGATCACTATACACAGAATTCCTACTTAAAATTAACGACGTTAGTAGAACTGTTTCTCTATTAAAATATATATATTTTAAATTATCTTTGTACTCAGATTTTCTCTTTATCTTATTTGCTATAGCTTGGTCATGTACTTCAAGATATATATAGCTAGATTGAAATTCACCATAATGAGAAGATAGGAAAACTTCAATTTTAACAAGTAACATTCAAAATAATGACATGACTCCCTAAAATTCATGTCATGACTTCAGAAGGAAAGTGAAATGTGTTCTTGAAGAGGCTAAATGTTATCCAACATACCAACAGCAATAATATTGGAAGTAAACCTCATGTGTTACATAAACAGATAAAAATAATTACTGCAGTACTTTCTTGTATCCTCTTCAGAATGTCAACCTTGAATTGCAGGCTCTGTGAATAACATTTCCAAAGAGCTAGAGGCCAATTCTGGCTGAATGTTTTGCTATTATTGATAATTAACAGTTACTGAGAGTTTAGGATGCAATTAGTTACCATAATAAACATCAGCTAATCTAGCTATCTAGTCTAAAGCGATTATATAAATAGATTAAGTTTAGGTTAAGGTAAAAGAGAGCAGAACTCTGAAGGACTAGGTGCTAGCAAAGTAAGTACAGGAAATTCTGTGAGAGAAAGACTTCCTTGACTTATTTTCAAGACAAATAGGCCTACACAAAATTAGAGGTCATTTATTTATTCCATAAATAATTAATGGACTTCCCACTGTGTTCCAGTCCATGATCTAAGCACTAAGCACTAATCAGTAAGGAAATATTATTTCTCTTTGTTCATTGAGTTTGTATTTAAGTAGAAGACATAGGAAGTAAACTATTCACTCTCATTTGGACCAATAGGACCAAGAATACACACTTGGGATGACAAAACAAAAGATGGAAAGTATGAGGACATCTGAGGACTTACCAGAACACAGCCACCATTCCGTTGATGGGTTGCTTACCCCAAGACCTTTGAGGGAGATATTTTTCCATTGTTTAAGGTACTATTATTTTTATTTTCTTATATCAAGAGAGATTTCATAGAATCCATAAAGAACCAAACTCAGAAACATGTAGAGAGCCAGGGGAGGCTGGACATTGAAGGGCAGAACCCAGCACACACAGGGATGGTCCCCTTAGGAAACAGCTGTTAGCTCCACTGACAGTGGAATGCCAGTGCCACCACTGTAATGAATAATTTCATAGCTGTTCTTGGTATTTTATTCACTCAAAATCCAAAGTCCCAGATTAGAGCATCTGATTGTGAAAAACCTAGATTCCATGCTCAGGATCTCATTCTTTGCAGAAATAATACAAATTTCTGGCTCTTTTCTATTTCCACACTGCATTATTGCAGTATGGGGCTGTCCATCACACTCAGATTCATGCAATGGGGCATTGATGAATAAATAAAAGGCTTTCTGAAAGCTTGGATACAAAACAACAAACTGACATACTTACAGTTTTATTATATAGCCTCTAAAGTTATGTGTATGTCCATATTATTTCCTTGGAGTAACAGAAGTCACCCCCCAAATTTAACTTGTTTGTTGATTTAAATAACAAATGAATAATTGAATGAATGATTATAAATAATCCCAAGTTACGTGGAATTTTTCAATTTTAAATGCAAATTTTTAGTTTTAAACTTAATTTAACTTGATTTTCACTTTCCTTGCACTAAGTAGCTAGACTCTCATATTAAATGATTGGTAAAGATATTTTTAGAATGAACAGTGAAATGTAAGACATATTATTGGGAGACACCATAAAAAACATGAATGGAGAAAATATACATTTCATTATCCAGGAGATCTTGTCTTTTAAAATATATCTTTCTGCAAGGAATAAAAGTTAATTTTCATTGCTAGTTATTCCCTAAATCATATGCCACATGGATTACAAAGAGATCACCATTTTTGTATATTGGTTTATGATTGAAAAGGTTACAATTTTTTAGGAGTGAGAAACAAAAAGATACCTATGAATGACAATTATGCTTTGAAATTAGATGGCATGGGAGGATTAAGTGGGCAGAGATAGTAGTTACCAATATAAAAGAAAGCTGGGATCTGCAAGGATTTAATCAGATCTAGAGTAGCTTCCTTAGCGTTACTGATATATCCTCATTATTTGAAATGTGACAGAGAAATGAAATGTAATTCTCCTTAGCTACAGCACTAGGGAGTGAAGCAAAAAATAACAACCAAAAGATCCTTGATGCTAAGTAGTGTTCTTAGAACAGAGCAACACAATTTTAAATACTCATTAATGTTATTAAATAAATATGAATTACATTTAAAAAATTCTGTTAGCACTACCCCTAAATCTAGTGTCTTTCACACCAAATCAAATGACTAGCAATCATTAGTGCCAACCAGTTATGCTAAGACTGAAGACCATCCAAATTCCCCAAAGATTTTGACAATAGGAAAGGAAGTATTATTACAGAATATTAAAAGCAGCCACAAATCTCTACTTTTTAAATTGGAATATATCCTGATAAATTAAGTATTAAAAACATAAAACATGCTCTGGAATCCAGAGATATAACATTGTATTTATGGTTTAAGAGATTTATTTTAAAGGAAGTTATTTTTCTGAAAAGTAACGATTTATATAGATATTTGAAAAGAGAGCATTAACAGCAAAGGAGATAAAAATTAAACGTCAGTATACATATAAGGGAATTAGTATTTCAGTAATAAATCACATAAACAGCATCATGCCAATAGTTATTAAAATAACCTCAACAAAGATACCGCTGTTACTGGGAAGATGAAATATTAAATAAGGTCCAAAATATAGTGGTGTGATCTAAATTTAAAAAAAGAGTTAACTTGTCTGGAGAAAAAAATTGCATTTTGGGATATAACAAGAGATAATATGGAGTCCTGTGTGTAATACTAATACCTGTGAATGCTTTGGCATAGTGCTATTCAAATCATAATCCACAGACTCATTTCATTTCATAAGCTGTTTATTACAGTCCACAATAAGTTAACATAGAAATTGATGCCATACACTGAGAAAATTTTGTAAGCAATTTGCCAGAGTAATTTTATGTCTGTTGAATCTAATGAGAAAAATGTGGAACTTTTATTTTATGTGTTTTTTAGAAATTTCAGTTTTCTGAATAACTGATTTGTATTGTATTGTAAAAATACAATTATGAGAGGTAAGAGATGGAGTCCTCTGAATACTTCCCCCAAATGGTTTATTTCTGACCTTTACCTTTCTGTGAGAGAACTCAGCATATTTATGAAGAACTCACAATCTGCCATCACACATATCTGGATGTGAATCTGAGCTCAGCCACATATTAAATGTTCTTATATTGTAAGGAATTGACAGTGGTCTCAAAGAAGAGGATAATTGAGGGTTAAGTGCAAGATAAGACACATGCCAACAGAACTTGCAAAAGGAAGACAAAAATTGTTAGTGACCAATTCTTTCAATAGCTAAGAGAAGAAAAAAATGAAAGATAGAATGAAAAAAAAAAATCCTTGAAAGGAATTCTTAGAGAGTAGAAAACTCCAGTGTATTTTTTCATTTCCCAGAAAGGAAAGAGGATGATTCTACATAACTAGTGTATAAGGGGAAGAGGCAAAGAAAATGCAGTATTATCAATATTCCTCCTACCAACTGTGAGATGAGGAGTTTACACCTCATCCCACAGAATATAAAGGAACTCCATCACCAAGCATACTATTTAATTCAGCTGACTTTTTTTTTTCACAACAAAATGTTTACAATGACAGAAGCAGTACAGAGATTTGCAGTTTGTTATAAGTTATTACCTCATAAATCCGTAGCACACAAATTGACTGGTTACTTTAAGTAAGCTCATTAAATAGATTAGGATCAATGCAAAAGCAAATACCAGCACCTCTGAACAGCTGTATGTTGTCTGAACTGCAGTTTTTCAATAATTTCCCAATGCTGCAATAAAACACAGCATAAAATAGCTCCTGGGAGAACCTTGACATGTGCATCATAGAGATCCAGGGTTACAGAACTAGTGCCAATTTTCATCTACATCTTCTAAATCTGAAGGTGGGACACCCAATGCCTTTATGGATGGGTAAAAAGAGAAGCAGTGAGGTGCTGGTTGCAAAGGAGGAAAGAGACTTGCTGCTGAACATAAATTTACTCATGGTGGGAAGTTGCCATTAAAGCTACACTGCTTATGAGGAATTGGGCATGTGTCCTGAGGTAACACTCATATGGGAGAGGAATGTCAACTTTGTAAGAAAAATTGCTAAGAAAAAGGTTTTCTAATTCCTTACTGCCTGTCAACTCAAGACTGCAATGTAAATGCTTCTCTGAGTGTCCAGACTGCCAGCCTACTTTGAAGATTTTGGACTTTTCAGCCCTATGATAACATATATATTCAAGTAAAGGAGCAGAGAAGAAGCAAGAAAAACTATAATCCTGCAGCCTGTGGAACGGAAACCACAATCACAGAAAATTAGATAAAATGAAATGGCAGAGGAATATGTCTCAGATGAAGGAACAAGATAAAACCCCAGAAAAAAAAAGTAAGTGAAGAGGAGATAGACAAACTTCCAGAAAATGAATTCAGAATAATGATTGTGAAGATGATCCAGGATCTTGGAAAAAGAATGGAGGCAAGGATTGAGAAGATACAGGAAATGATTAAAAAAGACCTAGAAGAACTAAAGAATAAACAAACAGAGATGACCAACACAATAACTGCAAAGAAAAATATACTAGAAGAATCAATAGCAGAATAACTGAGGCAGAAAAATGGATAAGTGACCTGGAAGACAAAATGGTGGAAATCTCTGCCGCAGAACAGAAAAAAAAAAAAAAAAAAGGAATGAAAAGAAATGAACACATTCTATGAGACCTCTGGGACAATACTAAATTTACCAAAATTCACATTATAGGGGTCTAAGAAGGAAAAGAAAGAGAGAAAGGACCCGAGAAAATATTTGAAAAAATAATTGCTGAAAACTTCCCTAACATGGGAAAGGAAACAGTCACCCAAGTCCAGGAAGCACAGAGACTCTCAGGCAGGATAAACCCAAGGAGGAACATGCTAAGACACATAGTAATCAACCTAACAAAAATTAAATACAAGAAAAAATATTAAAAGTAACAAGGGAAAAACAACAAATAACATACAAGGGAACTCCCATAAGGTTATCAGCAGGTTTTTCACAGACACTCTGCAGGCCAGAAGGAAGTGGCAAGTTATATTTCAAGGGATGAAAGGGAAGAACCTGCAACTAATAATACTCTACCCAGCAAGGCTTTAATTCAGATTTGATGGAGAAATCAAAAAACTTCACAGACAAGGAAAAGCCAAGAGGATTGAGCACCACCAGACCAGCTTTGCAACAAATACTAAAGGAACGTCACTAGGTGAGAAAGAGACCAGCAAATTAAAACAACCTTGTACATATATAGATGTCTCTATCAAAACCTCATGGGAATAGTAAACCCAAAAACTACAATAGATACACACACAAAAAAAGAAAGAAAACAATGCAAACACAACAATAAAGATGTTCATCAAACCACAAGAGAAGAGAACAAGAGAAGAAGGGAAGAAAAAGGACCTATAAAAACAAACCCAAAACAATTAAAAAATGGCAATAGGAACTTACATAAAGATAATTACCTTAAGGGCTTCCCTGGTGGCACAGTGGTTGAGAGTTTACCTGCTGATGCAGGGGACATGGGTTTGTGCCCCGGTCTGGGAAGATCCCACATGCCATGGAGCAGCTAAGCCCCTGAGACATGGCTGCTGAGCCTGTGCATCCAGAGCCTGTGCTCCACAATGGGAGAGGCCACAACAGTGAGAGGCCCGTGTACCACAAAAAAAAAAAAAAAAAAAAAAGATAATTACCTTAAATGTAAATGGCTAAAATGCTCCATCCAAAAGACATAGACTGGATGAATGGAAGCAAAAACAAGACATGCATATACATGTTATATACAAGAGATCCACTTGAGACCTAGGAATATACAGACTGAAAGTGAGAGGATGGAGAAAGGTATTCCATGCAAATGAAGATCAAAAGAAAGCTAGAATAGAAATACTCATATCAGACAAAATAGATTTTAAAATAAAGGCTGTTATAAGTGACAAAGAAGGACACTACATAATTATCAAGTGATCAATCCAAGAAGAAGATATAACAATTGTAAATATACATGTACCCAACATATATATATATATATATATATATATATATATATATAGAGAGAGAGAGAGAGAGAGAGAGAGAGAGAGAGAGAGAGAGAGAGAGCATTTCAATATATAAGGAAAATACTAACAGCCATAAAAGGAGAAATCAACAGTAACACAATAACAGGAGAGGACTTTAACACCACACTTTCATCAATGGACAGATCATCCAAACAGAAAATCAGTAAGGAGAAACAGGCCTTAAATGACACATTTGATCAGATAAATATAAATAATATTTATAGAGCATTCCATTCAAAAGCAGCAGAATACACATTCTTCCTATGTGCACATGGAACTTTCTCCAGGACTGACCACATGCTGGCCACAAAGCAAGCCTCAGTAAATTTAAGAAAATTGAAATCATATCAAGTACCTTATCTGACCACAAAGTTATGAGATTAGAAATAAACTACAAGAAAAGAAACTGTAAAAAACACAAACATGTGGAGACTAAACAATATGCTACTGAACAACCAATGGATCACTGAAAAAATCAAAAAGGAAATCAAAAAAATACCTACAGACAAATGAAAATGAAAGCATGATCCAAAACCTATGGGATGCAGCAAAAGCAGTTCTAAGAGGGAAGTTTACAGCAATAGAATCTTACCTCAAGAAACAAAAAAATCTCAGATAAACAACTTAAACTTATACCTAAAGCAACTAGAGAAAGAAGAAAACAAAACCTGAAGTTAGTAGAAGGAAATAAATCATAAATATCAGAGCAGAAATAAATGAAATAAAGACGAAGTAAACAAATACCATAGATCAATGAAACTAAAGCTGGTTCTTTGAAAAGATAAACAAAACTGATAACCCTTTAGCCAGACTCATCAAGCAAAAAAGGGTGAGGACTCAAATCAATAAAATTAGAAATAAAAAAGGATAAGTTACAACTGACACACAGAAATACATAGGATCATAAGAGACTACTACAAACAACTATATGCCAATAAAATGGATGACCTGGAAGAAATGAACAAATTCTTAGAAAGGTACAATCTCCCAAGACTGAACCAGGAAAAAATAGAAAATATGAACAGACCAAGCACTGAAATTGAAACTGTGACTAAAAATTTTCCAACAAACAATAGTCCAGTATCAGATGGCTTCACAGGCAAATTCTATTAAACATTTAGAGAAGAGGTAACACTTTTCCTTCTCAAACTCTTCTAAAATATAGCAGAGAGAAGAACACTCCCAAGTTTCTTCTATGAGGCCACCATCACCCTGATACAAAAAGCAGAAAACGATACCACAAAAAACAAACCTACAGACCAATATCACTGATGAACATAGAGACAAAAATCCTCCAAAAAATACTAGCATCCAAATCCAACAATACATTAAAAGGATCATACAACATGATCAAGTGGGATTTATCCCAGGAATGCAAGGATTTTAAATATCCACAAATCAATCAGTGTGATACACCACATGAAGAAACTGAAGAATAAAAAACCATACAATCATCTCAATAGATGCAGAAAAAGCTTTTGACAAAATTCAACACTCATTTATGATAAAAACACTCCAGAAAGTGGACATAGAGGGAACACACCTCAACATAATAAAGGCAATGTATGACAAACCTCCAGTTAACATTATATGTAATGGTGAAAAGTTGAAAACATTTTTTCTATGATTTGGAAAAAGAAAGGGATATCCACATGCACCACTCTTATTCAACAAAGTTTTGGAGGTCCTAGCCATGGCAATCAGAGAAGAAAAAGAAATAAAAAGAATCCAAATTGGAAAAGAAGTTAAACTCTTACTGTTTACAGATGACATGATATTATACATAGAAAATCCTAAATACGCTACAAGAAAACTACTAGAGCTCATCAGTGAATTTGCAGGTTATAAAATTAATACACAGAAATATGTTGCATTTCTATACACTAACAAAAAGAACAGAAAGGGAAATTTAAGAAACAATCCCATTTACCATCACATCAAAAAAGAATAAAATACCTAAGGAGAATTAACAATAGCCAGGACGTGGAAGCAACCTAATTATTCATTGACAGATGAATGAATAAAGAAGATGTGGCACATATATACAATGGAATATTACTCAGCCATAAAAAGAAATGAAATTGAGTTATTTGTAGTGAGGTGGATGGACCTAGAGTTTGTCATACAGAGTGAAGTAAGACAGAAAGAGAAAAATAAATATTGTATGGTAACACATATATATGGAATCTAGAAAAAGAAATATGGTTCTGAAGAACCTAGAGGCATGACAGCAATAAAGACACAGATGTAGAGAATGGACTTGAGGACATGGGGAGTGGGAAGGGTAAGCTGGGATGAAGTAAGACAGTGGCATGGACATATATACACTACCAAATGTAAAATAGATAGCTAGTGGGAAGTAGCCACATAGTGGAGGGACATCAGCTCGTTGCTTTGTGACCACCTAGAGGGGTGGGATAGGGAAGGTGGGAGGGAGACACAAGAGGGAAAAGATATGGGGAGATATATATATATATATATATATATATATATATATATATATATATATAGCTGATTCATTTTATTATAAAGCAGAAACTAACACACCATTGTGAAGCAAGTATACACCAATGAAGATGTTAAAAAATAAAAAAAAACTACCTAAGGAGACAAATACCTGTACCCTGAAAACTATAAGATGTTGATGAAAGAAACTGAAGACAACACAAACACATGGAAAAATATACCATGTTCTTGGATTGGAAGAATCAACATTGTCAAAATGACTGTATTACCCAAGGCAATCAGCAGATTAAGTACAATTCTTATCAATTTACCAAAGGTATTTTTCACAGAACTAGAACAACAAATCTTAAAATTTGTATGAAGACAGAAAAGACCCCAAATAGCCAAAGCAATCTTGAGAAAGAAAAACTGAGCTGGAGGAATCAGGCTCCCTGACTTTAGACTATACTACAAAGCTCTA
Source organism: Aethalodelphis obliquidens (assembly GCF_003676395.1). Lineage (NCBI taxonomy): Eukaryota > Metazoa > Chordata > Mammalia > Artiodactyla > Delphinidae > Aethalodelphis > Aethalodelphis obliquidens. The sequence goes on along the minus strand of NW_020838020.1, from coordinate 1,564,136 downwards.
GCTATCAAAAGAGTATGGTACTGGCACAAAAACAGAAATATAGATCAATGGAACAGGCTAGAAAGCCTAGAAATAAACCCACAAACCTATGGTCAATTAACCTACAACAAAAGAGACAAGACTATACAATGGAGGAAAGACATCTCTTCAATAAATGGTGCTGGGAAACCTGGATAGCTACATGGAAAAGAATGAAATTAGAACACTCTTTAACACCACACACAGAAATAAACTCAAAATGGATTTAAGACCTAAATGTAAGTCCTGATACTATAAAACTCTTAGAGGAAAACATAGGCAGAACACTCTCTGACATAAATCACAGCAATTTCTTTCTCAATCTGTCTCCCAGAGTAATGGAAATAAAAACAAAAACAAACAAATGGGACCTAATTAAACTCAAAAGCTTTGCACAACAAAGGAAGCCATACACAAATGAAAAGACAAACCACAGAATGGAAGAAAATATTTGCAGGTGGTGTGACAGACAAAGGATTAGTCTCCAAAATTTACAAATAGCTTATGTAGCTTAATATCATCAAAACAAACAACCCAATCAAAAAAAGCACAGAAGAGTTAAATAGACATATCTCCAAAGACATACATGTGGCCAAAAGGTACATGAAAAGACGTTCAACATCGCTAATTATTAGAGAAATGCAATTCTAAAGTACAATGAGATATCACCTCATACCAGTCAGAATGGCTATCATCAAAAAATCCATAAGCAATAAATGCTGGAGAGGGAGTGGAGAGAACAGAACTCTCCTACACTGTTGTCGGAATGTAAACTGAAAACAGTATGGAGGTTCCTTAAGAAACTAAAAATAGAGCTACCATATGATCCTGCAATCCCACTCCTGTGCATATACCCAGAATAAAACATGGTCTGAAAGGATACATGCACGCCGATGTTCATTGTAGTGCTGTTTACAATAACCAAGACAAGAAAGCAACCTACATATCCATCAGCAGAAGAATGGATAAAGATGTAGTACATATATACAATGGAATATTACTTAACCAATAAAAATAATGAAATAATAACTTTTGTAGCAACATGGATGGACCTAGAGATTGTCATACTGAGTGAAGTAAGTCAGATAAAGATAAATGACATCATTTATATGAGGAATCTAAAAAAAATATACAAATGAACTTATTTACAAAACAGAAACAGACTCACAGACTTAGAGAACAAACTTATGGTTACTTGAGGGGAAGGGTGGGGTGGGAGAGATAGTTAGGGAGTTTGGGATGGACATGTACACACTGCTATATTTAAAATGTAAAACCAACAAGGACCTACTATATAGCTCAATCACTTTGCTGTACACCTGAAACTAACACAAGATTGTTAATCTACTATACTTCAGTATAAAATAAAAAATTAAAAATAAATAAATAAATAAAATTACTTCTAAATAATAGTAAATATCTCATTGGGTTATTGTAAGGAGTAAATGTTATTATATGAGCATTTAAAGGTCTTAGTAAATCCCTGATATATTATAAGCCCTTAATAAATTTTGGTTACTAGTAATTAATGCAAAAAAAAAAAAAATACCAGAGTTTTGTGCGACTGACTTTTCCCTTGGGTCAAATGACTTGAGAAAAGTAACAGGAATTGTATTTTTTCTGAAAGAACCTGCCCAACCATGGCTCTTTCCAGAGGTGTATCAGTGAGGAAGGACTTTGTGAAGAATTGTTAAACGGCTGAATTTTTACTCTTGTTGCAAACTAACAAGTTAGCCTGCAATGATTTCCTAGATGCAGGCAGATAAAAAACTCCTTAGTCAATAATAAAGTGATTTATTTATCATGACAAGCAGACAGAATGAGCTTTATTTTCACATCAGTTTCCCTTGTCTCTACCTCCTGTGGAAGCAATGCAGAAGGAGACTAAAGTATATGGAAGACAAATGGAAGGTTTGTGTCACATCTGAGGACCCCAAGTCTAGGAAACTCCAATGTTAAAGGGTGCTTCTAGCAAACTTGTCCAAACTTGCCCTAAGGGAAACATTTCCTTTATTATGCTGGACATTAAAGTCTGGACTTTGACCTAGAGGGAAACACCATACCTTAACTGCTGTTTGCTATGCAAACATTCTTGAAAAGATAGTTCAGAACAAAAGCTGATGCAAGATGTGTTGAAATACTATGGATAATTTCTTTCCAACAGATCTGAGAAAGCTGTAAGATCTTACATAAATTTATGTTAAAATGGCCAGTGACAGTTATTGTACCTTGCCATGAGAGACAAGAGAGAACTAATTATAAATGCAACTAAATATCTAATACAGAGGCTTCATTAGTTCAATATTTTGAATGTTTCACAACACCCATTTCCTGCCATCGGATCAGAAGAGACAGAAGGAGCAAAGCAAGAATAGCATAGTCACCTACCAACACCCTCCCCTGACCTCCATGCATGTACACACTATCAGAGTATGGAATGAAGTACTCAGATATCATACCTAAGATAAGGAGAACATGCAAGAAGATTTGAATAGAGTCAGAAATTAAAGTTTGATATTATTTTGGACTAAATCTTTAAATAAATAGGTTACACATTTATGACTTCGAATATATAATTTGATATTAAGTCTAAGTTCTCTCATTGACAAATCGGGTTAATATTAATGCCTAGACCACAAGGACACTGTGAGGATTGTATAAAAACATATTTACAAGCATATTGTTGTGATTGTTGAAAACAGTCAATGTAACTGTTCAGTAAATGAGATTATTGTTTTTGTCAATTAGATGATGGTATATGATTACATTTACTTAACACATTTAAAGGTTTTTTGCTAGGAAATTTAGTACTGCTTTTGACATTGGAAACAGAATAGATTGCATTTAAAACTAACATATGAAACAGAAAAAAACTTTGTTGCTAATTTATCTGTTGCTTGGTGTGTTTAATCTAATATGACTTATATAATGAAGTAAACTAAATAGTAGCAAAAGTTTGTATTACATATGGAGAGAGGGAAGGAAATATTTGACATTGCCTAGAAACAAGCCATCATATATTTTTAAATGAATAATTAAAATTTCACTAGATTAAACTGAAGATACACTTGTTAAAATGTTGAAAACACATTCCACTCCTGTCCTGGACCTCAAGGTTGAACACTTTCATGAAATTTCATGTTCTAAAATCCAGATTTATTCTTATGAAATTAGAGTGCCATCATGCTGAGAAAAAAATGTGCTGAGATGTATGTTAAATATTGACATTTTAATTTGGATATAAATTGGTTTGAAGCTTATAAAAGACAAAACACAAAAAATTTGGATCCATAAGAACATTATAATCCAGAAAAGAAAAAAATTACTAAAAAGGATGAATACATAAAGATATTTAGATATAATCAAGGCTAAAGCATGAATACATTTTTATTGCTGCAGATCATAACATAGAACCAAAAAAGCTATATTTTCTCTATTATGAAGTCTCTCTGAATATAAGGAAAAAAAAGTGATTCATTAGGTGTTTAGGAAGAGAATAAGGTGTTTAGAGAGAGTAAAGTACTTTATTTTAACTTAATTGATGGTAATTTCTATGTCCTCTAGCCAAAGACTACCAGGAACAAAACTATCATTGAACAAACTTGAGTTCAACTTTTTGCAACAAGGTGTGAAACATACATACATAAATGCAATAAAAAGAATAAACTTGCTGATAAGAGAAACAGATGATTACATTGGATTTTTAAAAATGCAGCTATGCAGGTTTTTCAATGATTATATCTATTATAACTGAGCAGGACACTATGGTGCCTTCCCAGGACAGACTTCATCATATTCTCTGCCTGCCTCTTGTTTGTAGAAAAGCTTTAGTCTCCCAGGTCTCCTCTGAGCCACAAAAGGCTGGCTCAAGAATTAATGATTGAAAAAATGTAGTAACAAAAAATAGCAGTTGGACCAAGAGAACTGGTAACAATTTAAATAATAGATCAGCCATATAACTGTCACAGAATCTTTAGTGCCTCCTTCAAGGCCATAGATGTCAATGTCTGATGCACATTCCTGAGTTGTTTGCAGATGCTAAAACCCCTACCAGATGGGAGAAGTTAACTGCATTATGTCCATGAGCACAGAACCCTGAGCCCAGCTGGAGCTTGGTGATTGATGATGTTAACCCGTGTAACACCACCCTCTTCCCTCACCATCAACCAGAGAATTGTGCATGAGCTGATCACACATCTTGCAATTCCCCTCCCTCATCTTTCCTTTAAAATCTCTTCCCTGAAATCCATTAGGGAGTTTGGGTCTTTTGAGTATTAGCTGACCATATTCCTTGCTTGGTACTTGCAACACACTCTACACTTTCCTTCACTACAACCCAGTATGTGTAGATTAGCTTCACATGTGGGTTTGGTAACAGTAGGGCCACAGAGTATTTAAAACTAAAAGGAAAAAAATGTTAATTGCATTACTGTTTTTAATAGCTAAAAATGAGGAAACCAAAAAATAAATTATGACATATTTATATGATGTAATATTAAATATAGCTATGAATGGACCATATCTTCACAGATTAATATGAATGTAAATTACTAACAATGCAGTTATGATTGAGAAAGGAATAAGCAAGTCCTGGAAGATAACTGTTCATACAATCTTCAAAAACATATATGAAAAGCTAAATAAGAACTTTACAGACATTAACATATATGTAATAACACTATTTTTAAAAAATGCAAGCAAACAATGAAAACAAAATTCAGGATATGTATTATTTCTGGATGGAAGCAGGAAGATTGAACATGAAAGGATCAACAGTAGCTGAAAAGAGTAGATAGAAATAGATATTGTTACATTTCTAGCTTTTATATTTGTGTTGATTTCATGGTTGTTCATTATATAATAAAAACAAACACCCACCCATATTCATACATACATGAATACATACACATAGAGTTATTCACAGGCAGAAAAATCATGTGTCTTCAAATAAAGATTATCATTAATCCAATCCTCTTCCCCTAGTGGGCAGATTTTTTTAAAAGTCAAAATCCATTCCATGTACTGAATTAATAATTCTTACTATAGTGATCCATGGAGTGTTAAAGCATCGTCACACACTAGGTGATTAAACAACAACACTGTTTGTATGAAATAATGGAGACATTCTTTCTGAATGATAAGCCTGAAAACTTATCTTGACAATAGTCATTAACACCACTGTTTATGTGCAAATCCTCCAATTGCTGTTTAAATAAATTTTAGAAATATTGAAAGAACAATATTAACTCTTTTCCCTTAATAGACTCACTTGATTGCTTCGGTTCAAATAAAGATGTAAAAGTTTGAACAGAAAATTTTGTCATTTGGGGGTTATTCACTCTTAGGAGAAAAGAAGCTACAAATTAAGAAACATAAAATACTCAGTATAAAAAGCAAAAGTAGAGAAAATGACTTGTAACCATAGAATGCTGGCTTCTATTTCCCATGCTTAACTGATTTTGAGGTCATCAGCATGTTGTTGCTAGGAGATTGCAGACATCTATTGTTCATGATTTCTGTGTTATCCCCCACCAAAGACCCATTCGAGTGTGCTTTATTTCCCACTGTTTTTGTATTTTTTTTTTTATTCCCCAACACGCTACTTAAAGTTAACATCCGATACCAGGGAAAAGGTTATTTAACTATCTCTGAGCTTTTTCATTATTCTTAGAAAAGTCATTTTAAAGCACTGACTTCATTAGAGAGATAGATGATAAATGGACAGGTGAAGAGACAGGTAAATAAATAGGATGTAAAATCTCAACTATTAAGAAATCCTCAGATTATTTTAAAACCGGTTGCTGTTAAAAAATAAGTTTTCTTGAATTTGTTGGTATATCATATGTTGCCTTATATTTATTTTACAATATTTCCCATAAAATGAACTGAAATGTAAGGTCCATAAGTTGTTTGATTAAACTTAGATCCAAACAAGTATATTTTAATATCATTTGCACTTATAAAGAGTGCCTTATTTGAAAAATAATTACTTATGTTTTATTATACCCTGATAATATTGTGTGTGTATGCATATAGGTTTGTATTTTAAATAATGAATTAATGTTATATAGTGCATCATCAGACAGAGACACATAATTTTGAAAATTAGGAGACACTAATCTTAAAATTTAAGTTGACTATCCCTGAGATGTTATATGAACTACTTACTATCTGTATATGTCACTGGTTAAAATCTGGATTACTTTGCATTCTTGACAAGCAGTGAGATAAAGATTAACAAGAGAAAGAATAAAAGCAAGTTTGACCCACCAATATTAAATAGAATATATAGTTTCCTACCATCATGATGCACACCTGTGCCCTTCAATCCATTTTCAAATATGGAAGAGATTGCTTTGCTCATCAGTGGCCAGTCTATATCCCAGAGTTTGTTTTGAGGTTTGGACTTTGGTTGATTCTTTCTAACTTGGCAACCAACTTATATGTTGGAACTGTTCTGTGAAATCTGGTATGTTTAGTTGTTAACATTGCTATTGAGATCCAGACAACATTTAAACTTGAAAGTCAAGAACACAAAATATTGTAAACAGAAAGATGTTATCATTTACTGACAACATGGCAGAACTCATTTCCTTGTATTAAAATGATTTAGGCATGACAATATTCTTCAATGTTATCAGTGGGACAGAGTTCAACTATGTGGCTTAACCACAGTAAAAATAAATATGAAAATCTCAAGTCCATTAAAATTTAAAAGCATTTTTATTGATCAGGCTTAAATATTATTTTGGTATTCATAATCTCCCTTGCATTTCCATTTCCATACTATTGGTGACAAAGACTTCTTATACAGTGGGCCAATCTATATCCATGCTCTTCAGCAAAACAGATAATCTGTTTTTCCTGTCCAAACACTTAATTATGAAGTTGTTCCTGTTAGTTAAGAAGTAAATCATTTAAAGGGTAAAAAAGATTAAATGTAATCTTGAAAAAAAACTGCTTAGAGATAAAAAGGAAAAAAACTTGTAGTCAAAGAAAGAATTTGTCATTTCGAGATAGTTAATGAGCTACAGATATTCTTTGATGATAAGAAAGAGTATGATATACACAAAAGAGCTTTAATGAAGTATAAAATTATAACAGATAATGAAGTTCTTTTTTTAGAATATGCAATTAGTAACTGTTGGATTTTTTATTTCTTAAATATATTGACAACACTGCATACATGTAAGACCATTTTGAAGAAGAGTTATTAATTCTAACTCAAGATGATCAAAATCAAACCTTTTATTTTCCAACTCAATTCTCCTTTCTGAAGGATCAGGGGGAAAAAATATCTATGTTCAGCACACAGGATTTCAGAAAGTCTTGTATTAAACAGCTTGGGTCATAATAGTATAAGAATTAGCTAGGACATTTTGTGTTTCCATACAAATTTTAATTTTTTTTTTCTGATTCTGTGAAGAATGCCATTGGTATTTTGAGGGATTGCATTGAATCTGTAGATTGCTTTGGGTAGTGTAGTCATTTTGACAATATCGATTCTTCCAATCCAAAATCATGGTATATTTCTCCATCTGTTTATGTAATCTTTGATTTTTTTCATCAGTGTTTTAGATTTTTCTGAGTACAAGTCTTTAACCACCTTAGGTATTTTATTATTTTAGTTGTGATGGTAAATGGGATTGTTTCCTTAATTTCTCTTTCTGATTTTTCATTGCTTTTCATTGTTAGTGTATAGGAAAGCCAGAGATTTCATTAATTTTGTATCCTGATATTTTACTACATTCATTGACTAGTTCTAGTAGCTTTCTGGTGGCATCTTTAGGATTTTCTATGTATAGTTTCATATCATCTGCAAAGAGTGACAATTTTACTTCTTGTTTTCCAATTTGTATTTCCTTTTATTTCTTTCTCTTCTCTGATCATTGTGGCTAGGACTTCCAAAACTATGTTGAATAAGAGTGGTGAGATTGGACATACTTGTCTTGTTCCTCATCTTAGTGGAAATGGTCTCAGTTTTTCACCATTGAGTATGATGTTTGCTGTGGGTTTGTCATATATGATCTTTATTATGTTGGTAGGTTCCCTCTATGCCCATTTTCTGGAGAGTTTTTATCATAAAGCAGTGTTGAATTTGTTGAAAGTTTTTTCTACATCTACGAAGATGATTATAAGGTTTTATTCCTTAATTTGTTAATATGGTGTATCACATTGATTAATTTGCATATATTGAAGAATCCTTGCATCACTGGGAAAAATCCCACTTGATCATGATGTATGATCCTTTTAATATGTTGTTGGATTCCATTTGATAGTATTTTGTTCCTGGAAACACAAAAGACCCCAAATAGCCAAAGCAATCTTGAGAAAGATAAACAGAGCTGAAGGAATCAGGCTACCTGACTTCAAACTATGCTACAAAGCTACAGTAATCAAGACAGTATGGAAAATGCACAAGAACAGAAATATAGATCAATGGTACAGGATAGAAATCCCAGAGATAAACCCATGCACATATGGTCACCTAATTTATGACAAAGGACGCAAGAACATACAATGGAGAAAAGACATCCTCTTCAATAAGTAGTTCTGGGAAAACTGGACAGCTACATGTAAAAGAATGAAATAAGAACACTACCTAATGCCATACACAAAAGTAAACTCCAAATGGATTGAAAACCTAAATTTAAGACCAGACATTATAAAACTCTTAGAGGAAAACATAGGAAAAACACTCTTTGACATAAACCACAGCAAGATCTTTTCTGACCCACCTCCTAGAGAAATGAAAATAAAAGCAAAAATAAATAAATGGGACATAATTAATGTTAAAAGCTTTTGCACAGCAAAGGAAACCCATAAACAAGATGAAAAAACAACCCTCAGAATGGGACAAAATATCTTCAAATGAAACAATGGGCAAAGGATTAATCTCAAAAATATACAAACAGCTCATTGAGTTCAATATTAAAAAACAAAAACAGAGTAAAAAATGGGTGTAAAACCTAAATAAACATTTCACCAAAGAAAGCATATAGTTGGTCAAGAGGCACATGAAAAGATGCCCAACATCCCTAATTATTAGAGAAATGCAAATCAAAACTACATTGAGTTACCACCTCACACCAGTCAGAATGGCCATTATCAAAAAATCTAGAAACAATAAATGCTGGAAAGGGTATTGTCAAAAAGACAACCCTCCTGCACTGTTGGTGGGAATGTAAACTGATACAACCACTATGGAGAACAGTATGGAGGTTCCTTAAAAATCTAAAAATAGAGCTACCAGAGCCAGCAATCCCACTACTGGGCATATATTCTGAGAAAATCATAATTCAAAAAGAGGCATGCACCACAATGTTAATTGCAGAACCATTTACAGTAGCCAGGACATGAAAGCAAACTAAATGTCTATTGACAGATGAGTGGCTAAAGAAGATGTGGTTCATATATACAATGAAATATTACTCAACTATAAAAATAAATGAAATTGTTTGACAGAATTCACCTGTGAAGCCATCTGGTCCTGGGCTTTTTTGTTGGAAGATTTTTAATCACAGTCTCAATTTCGGTGCTTGTGATTGGTCTGTTTATATTTTCTATTTCTTCCTGGTTCAGTGTTGGAAGGTTGTACTTTTCTAAGAATTTTTCCATTTCTTCAAGGTTGTCCATTTTATTGGCATAGAGTTGCTTGTAGTAATTTCTCATGATGCTTTGTTTTTCTGCAGTGTCAGTTGTTACCTCTCCTTTTTCATTTCTAATTATATTGATTTGAGTCTTCTCCCTTTTTTTCTTGATAAGTCTGGCTAATGGTTTATCAATTTTGTTTATCTTCTCAAAGAACCAGCTTTTAGTTTTATTGATCTTTGCTATCATTTCCTTCATTTCTTTTACATTTATTTCTGATCTGATCTTTATGATTTCTTTCCTTGTTCTAACTTTAGGGTTTTTTTGTTCTCCTTTCTCTAATTGCTTTAGGTGTAAAGTTAGGTTGTTTATTTGAGGTGTTTCTTGTTTCTTAAGGTAGGATTGTATTGCTACAAACTTCCCTCTTAGAACTGCTTTTGCTGCATCCCGTAGGTTTTGGGTCATCATGTTTTCATTGTCATTTGTTTCTAGGTATTTTTTGACTTCCTCTTTGATTTCTTCAGTGATCTCTTGGTTATTAAGTAGTCTATTGTTTAGCCTCCATGTGTTTGTATTTTGACAGATTTTTTCCGGTAATTGGTATCTAGTCTCATAGCATTGTGGTTGGAAAAGATAATTGATACGATTTCAATTTTCTCAACTTACCAAGGTTTGATTTGTGACCCAAGATATGATCTATCCTGGAGAATGTTCCATGAGCACTTGAGAAGAAAGTATATTCTGTTGTTTTTGGATGAAATGTACTATAAATATCAGTTACATCCATCTTGTTTAACGTATCATTTAAAGCTTGTTTTTCCTTATTTATTTTCATTTTGGCTGATCTGTCCATTGGTGAAAGAAGGGTGTTAAAGTCCCTTACTATTACTGTGTTATTGCCAATTTCCCCTTTTATGGCTGTTGGCATTTGCCTTATGTATTGAGGTACTCCTATGTTGGGTGCATAAATATTTACAATTGTTATATCTTCTTCTTGGAATGATCCCTTGGTCATTATATAGTGTCCTTCATTGTCTCTTGTAACAGTCTTTATTTTAAAATTGATTTTTCCTGATTTGAGAATTGCTACTCCAGTATTCTTTTGATTTCCATTTGCATGGAATATCTTTTTCCATCCCCTCACTTTCAGTCTGTATGTATCCCTAGGTCTGAAGTGGGTCTCTTGAAAGCAGCATATATACAGGTCTTGTTTTTGTATCCATTCAGCAGTTGAAAGTTTCTGGCAATACTACACACAATTTCACCATATGATCCAGTAATCATGCTCCTTGGTATTTACCCAAAGGAGCTGAAAAATTATGTCTACACAATAACCTGCCCATGGATGTTATGGAAGCTTCATTTGTAATTGCCAAAACTTGGAGGTAACCAAGATGTCTGTCCGTAGGTGAATGGATAAATAAACTCTGGTATTCCTAGACAGTGGAATATTGTTTAGCACTAAAAAGAAATGAACTATGAGGTCATGAAAAGAGGAGAGATAGAAGCCAAACTGGAAAAGGCTACATAATGTTAGATTTCAACTGTATAACTTTTTGAATAAGCAAAAATATGGAGAAAGTGAAAAGGTCATGGCTGCCAGTTTGGGGTAGTGGGTATGAATAGGTGAAGCATAGAGGATTTTAGGGCAGTGAAAATACTCTAGGATAACATAATGATGAACACATATCATACTTTTGTCTGAACACAAAGAATGTACAACACCAAGGGTAATTATAATGTAACCTTGCACTCTGGGTGGTTATGATGTGTTAATGTAGGTTCATCATTTCTAACAGTTGTAACACTTTGTGAGTGGTTTTGATAATGATGAAGCTAAGCATGTATCAGGATAAGGGATATGTGAGAAATATATGCACCTTACCCTCAATTTTCTGTGAACCTAAAACTGCTGTAAAAAAATAAAATCTTAATTTAAATAAATAAATGGACAAGTAGTAAACAATTCTATGATGAGGAAAAATTTCAGTGGAAAGAGAAAAAAACAATACTATATACACTTTTAGTGTTGTTACAGTAAGTTTACTCTGAATTTAAGGGTAATTTGGTGATCAGCTTGAAACATGCCATAGTAAGTAACCCTACTGCATTCTTCTTTTCCCTTATCTCTTGCTGTACAATTTATTAGGCTCATCTCAACTTTTATTCATCCCCTCTCTAACATTTAGGTGGAGATGAAAGAATATACCTATGTTTTTTAATGAATAAAGCTGCAGTGGTATATGAAAAAAATAAACAAAATTGAATTTTTGGTAGTGACGTGGATGGATCTCAAGTCTGTCATACAGAGTGAAGTAAGTCAGAAAGAAAAAAACAAATACCTTATGCTAATGCATAGATATGGAATCTAAAAAAAAAAATATACTGATGAACTTAATGGCAAGGCAGGAATAAAGATATAGACATAGAGAATGGACTTGAGGACACAGGGTGGGAGGGGGAAGCTGGGGCAAAGTGAGAGTAGCATGGACATATATACACTACCAAATGTAAAATAGCTAGTGGGAAACAGCAGCATAGCACAGGGAGATCAGCTCAGTGATTTGCGATGACCTAGAGGGGTGGGTTAGGGAGGGTGGGAGGGAGGCTCAAGAGGGAGGGGATATGGGGATATATGTATGCATGTGGCTGATTCACTTTGTTGTACAACAGAAACTAACACAGTATTGTGAAGCAATTATACTCCAATAAATATGTATTAAAAAAAAAAGAATTAGCTGAGGAGGTTTATTTAATCAAAGGTGAAGAGGTTTTATGTTTGTATGGAAAGAAAATTTATGAATTACATGAACAGAAAAGTTGAATAGACTGATAATTTGGAAAACTAGAATAGGTAGAATTTTATGTAGCTATTTTACAATTATAATACCAGCAACAGTGTAAGAAACAATAAGTGGTTTGCCAGTAAATATGTCAAAGTTAATTTGAACCTTCAAGTAGCATAACATTGCCTTTCCAAAACTTCTATTTTGTGATGAATTGTTATTTTCCATACTAAACACATATAATGAAATAACTTGTACAATTGCAACATTCATATGTAAAATTATGCTGCTTGCAGATATATGCATAAGGATGTTATTTGCAATACTGTCTGCAAAGAAACAATATGTAGATGACTGAAATGTTCAATAATGAAAATGGTTTAAATTTAACTTAATTCTCAAAAAAGTTGCATGCAGCTATTAAAAAAGTAGATATATATCTTATGACCATAAGGATGTTAATCACTTACCAATTGAAAAATGAAGTATAAAACAATACATATACTATGGCATTGTTTACAATACAGATGTGTATTGGCTTAGTTGTGTATTTCTCAGTACAATCCATCTGCTAAGATTCTGTACTAACTGGATAACGTTGGTTTGGGGGGATACGTCTTGGGGATTAAGCAGGATTTTCACTATTAGATATAGTGCTATGATGTTTACAATATTTTCAAGAAAAAATATACAGACAAAAAAAGTAAAATATGATATTCACTAGTAAGCTATTAATGTTTTACACACCTTGCTTTTGAAAAGTTGACAAGAACCTTTTGTTAGTTTGAATTTTTGACTCTCTTTTTAAATTAATTGCATTGAAAATTAGTTTTAATAAACACTATTTTTAGATGTTCAAGATTCTAAGTGGCCTTAATTTTACTTATACCTTATGTAATCAATTTTCCTAGAGGATAACGTTAGATAATTGCCTTTATTAATGATCTCCAAGTAAAGCAGAATATGCTCCATAATGTGGGTAGGCCTTATGCAGTTAATTGAAGTTCTTAAGGGGAAAGACAGGTCTCCTGAAGAGAAAAGAATTCTCCCCTAGTCTGCCTTCAGACTCAAAAGAGTTCAAGATCAAATTCTGCCTGAAATTCCACCCTGCTGGTCTGCTCTACACATTTTGGTCTTGTCATAACTGTATGAGTCAATTCCTTAAAATAGATCTTTTTCTCTTTGTATAAACAGACAATTGATTCCGTTTCTCTGTAAAACCCTGAATAATATAGCAACTAACAACGTTAAAAGTATTAAAGCTCAAGTGAATCGCAGTGGTTTTAAATTCAAATGCCTTTAGGGACATAGCAGATGATTGAAATTAGGAAATCAGATGGTTATAAAATATTAAGTACTGGTGGGAATGATTGCGAACTTGAGACTCCATTCCTGTTGAAAAAATTCTAACTAAAATATTTTAAACAATGTACCCCAATCAAAAGTTCTTGTAAACTCTTTCAGCATGTGGAATACAAATGTGACTTAGTTCCAAGAACTGATAGAAGGGAAAGAATTGTGGGTTAGAATGATTAGATAAAATTTCACAGAGGTAAAGAGATTTTGAATGTTCCTTGACCAATATTGGCTTAATGTTCCCCAACTTAACTTAATTTTGGACAGGACTCTGACACCAGGCCCCCTACATTCTTTTTCTTAGAGCCTTTGCTTTAGAAAACCTATACTTGGAAATTCTTTCTCTGCTACTTTGAGATGTAAATCTTTTTAAAATCTTCTTGCTAGTTTACAAAATAGGAATGTCTTTCTCAAGGAGCATAGCTTTGGTAGGCTAACACCAAATTGTAAAACTACCTACTGATATGAAGATATGAGAGAAAGTTTACTTTTCATTTTGGTAAAGACAATTCAGAAACACAAATAACCTAAAATCCCCTAACTCCAGGTCTTAAAACCTCTCCAGGCTTTTGTTTCAGTGGGGTTGAGCTCAGACTGAGTTCTGACCTCTCTCTTTTATTTCAGTGACCTTGGAAAAAGACTTCCTTGCCTCTGTAATCTGTCCAGTGCAATTTTTTCATTGATTTTGTTTTCATATTTTAATTTCAGTTAACTTATAGCTACAAATAGATATAGGTACTTGAAAGTTTGCCTTTGTCTAAGAAAATGGCAAAAAAACCCACCACTTTATTTCAGTAGTGTATGTATTTCTTATGCCTATTTTACTCCTTTTCCCCTTTAAGTCATCAGTAAGCCAACATATATAATAGAGACATAATTCAAAATAAAAAGAAGAAACATGATTTTAACATAAAGATGCTTTATCTCTAGAAAATTTAGGTCACCTTTTCACCCTGGTTGATTGATGAGACAGACCCATGATTATGTAGTCCATTTGTACTTATTAAATCATTGAAATTGTAGGTATTCCCACCTTTTTTCCAACTAATTAAAGTCAAATGATCATTTAGCAACTGTGATACGTATACTCTCTCATAATCAGTTGAAAATTTATTCTACTTTACAGAGATACAAATATAGATATAGGTACACAGATGAAAGAATATATATATATATATGTGTGTGTGTGTGTGTGTGTGTACACACATATATATGGAGAGAGAGAGAGAAGTAAAGACATTAAATTGAAATGAAAATCTCAATGAAAAACATCCTTCACTAAATCAGCAAATATCTTACCAACTCCACATTATAACAAAGAATTCTGTGGAAGAAATTAAAAATTCAAGTTTTTTTTTTCTTTTTTTTTTTCCTGTATCTTTAGTGAGCAAGAATCATGACTTTTAGCTACTGACCTGTTTATTTTTTATTTATTTATTTTTCCATTCAAAAGGGCCTTAACTACTAAATTATAACAGGAGTCTAATAATGTCACTCTCACATATTAATCAGCAGGAATCCTGAAATATCTATCTTTAAAGTTTACAATACGTGTGAGATATACATATGACATATATATGTACATTTCCTCTATTTAGTTAATATAGGCCATTGCATTTTATTAGTATGATATCCAGCATTGAAACATTTTCATAAAAATGTGAAAATATTTATTTTGAAAACCCAAGTTCTAATAAGCATTACTTTAGGAGTAAAAGAAAGTTGTTTGACAGAACAGTAAAGTAAAAAGTCATGCACAAGTTTTAAGAATAGCAGTTTCAGAATTCTCAATGTGAGTTTTCCTCAGATGAAAGGCAGTCAGAGGTGTGGAAACTATTGCAAACTTCAATTTTTGTCACACAAATTTCTTAAAGGAAACAGAAGAGTCACCAGATAATTGAACAGTTTAGCAAGGTCAAGGTCCATATTTTAAATGCCTGGTAAAGCAAAAGCAGAAGTGAAGTATTTAGTGGCTCAGCATACTACATACCTTTCATGATTGCAGCGATAGAAAAAAAAAAAAACTGTGAAGGAACACTATATTCAAAATTCAACAAGTATCACTGGATGCCTTTAGAGTAGAAAACAAGAACAGCAATATTAGCTACTGGCAGTATTGAATAATTCATTTCCTAATTTATTGCTGAACTTAAATTCAGAAACCAAATGCAAACTACAGGACAGGTGAGTTGTGAATTTCTAACAGTTTAAGTGAAATAGACCTGGAGTTTAAGTTTATTACAAGTGGAATATATGTCAATAGCATGACAGGGTTGTCAGAAAGGCAATTTTGACTTAGAATTAATACAACTGCAGTGTCCATATTAAAGTAGAGAACCCTTCATAGCTGTCAAGCCTGCTCAGATAACATTGGATCTAGCAAGATCAGCTCTGAGCACCACAAGTTACAAAGTCCCCACAATCTAACATATTCAAGTGAACTACGTGCATTTTTTTTTTAATTTAGCTAAAGGAAATGAAAACATTTTCTTTAAAGAGTTAGACATACAGCTGGGGAGTACTATTATCTTACGTACTGAATGCTCGTGTTCTCTCAAAATGCATATCTTGAAAGACTAACCCTTAATGTTATGGTGTTAGTAGATGGGCCTTTGAGCTGTAATTAAGTCATAAGGGTGGAGCCCCCATCAATGAGATTAGTGCCTTTATGAGACTGGAGAGCTTGTTTCACTCTCTGCTCTTTGCTATGTGCAGATAAAAGGAAAAGATGGCCATCTGCAAACCAGGAAGCCAGACATCAAATCTGTTATCACCTTGATCTTGGAGTTGCCAGTCTCCAGGAATGTGAGAAATATTTTTTGTGTGTGTGTAAGCCACCTAGTCTGTGGTATTCTGTTAGAGCAGTCCAAGCAAACTAAGAAATTTCTTTCATTTTTCTATTAACTCAACAAATATCCATTAAGTGTTGAATTTCTGCCACACACTGAGCTGGACATAGAAGATTTACAGTGAAATAATAAAATATAGTCAATATACATAAAGAGACTTTAGTCTTTTAAAGATGAGGGGTTGATACATTGACTGTAATGCAACCAACAGTAATTAGTGCTATGACAGGGGAACAAAGAGTATTACTTAAAAAGGTCACCTAAACTAGCCAGTAAACAAGAAAAACACATTGCTATCAGGAAGTGAATAAATACTGAAGGATGTGGGAGAGTTAGAAAACTTTGGTGATAAGAGAAATGCAGATAGATCCAAGGAGAGAATAAGATTGCATAAAGACTTGGGGCTAGTGAAAGAGGTTCTACTTTGGAGGATTTGAAAATAATTGTGCAGGGATGAATTATAGAGTCTCTGAGGGGGTATGGCAAAATCTGTTGCAAATAAGAAGAAAAAGCCTCAAATGATGGTAGGTCTTGTAAGGCATGTATAGGAATTGGAGTTTATCCTAAAGATGAGGGACGACTATTAAATGGTGGGAAAAAAGAAAGTTTTTTTTTTTTTTTTTTTTTTTACATGACTGTCTTAGTTAAAATAGAGGAAGAGGAACAACAATGAAGAGAGTGATAACAGTTAAAAGCTGTAAAATTTTTCAGGAGATGAAGATGACCTGAAGGATGGAAAAGTCTGTGGTGATGAGGCCAAAGTATACTGTCAAGAGAGATTTTGGAGCTGGAAACTAAAGTGGGTGACACATGGGAAAGGCAGTGGGAAAAGGGAATACAACAAGGTAATGTAGGAAATGAATTCTTCAGCCCAGCAGGCTGTGCTCAGCTAAAACTATTAATATGGAGAAATGGGAGAACAGATATTGGGAGCAGGGGGTGCAACTAGGAGCCTGTCACTTGATGTCCTAGCCATAGCAAAGTAAAAAATCCCATCTAGTCTGTAGCATCAGAGAGAGATTTTGGCAAGACATGTATGATTGATATATTTTTTATAACAGCAAGTAGATGTTAGTAGAATCAGTGGAAGTAGAAGTTTTCTATGACCAGTTCAGACACAGAAAAATCACGTGGTATAATCTGTAAGATCTTTAGGCTTGCATTTTATTCCCAGCCTTGACATTTGATAATGTTTAGCCTTGTGAAAAATCAATAATTCTTTACAGGACTAATTTCCTGAACTGTGCAGTAGAGATAATTTCCCAGGATTCCTCAGTTCAAGAGAAGGCTGAATTAAATAGGGTATCATCTATGTAGTGTTTAGCAACTCCAGAGTGTTATACAAGTTTTGGCTACTGTTATCAATATCCAGATTTATGAAAAATAGATTAAATGAGAAGTTATGCTTGCAAGGAATATTACAGAGGTATTACTGAATTAGGCTGAAGGTTAGGCAAGATATCTGTTTTACAAATAATTCCATTGAATTTTGCATGTTCCATGCTATGTGACAATGGCTTTTAATGGAGACAAGAAAGGATATGGCTTACCTGTAAGTATTTTGATATTATAAACAACTCTGGATGATTGTATCTGAAGGGTTTGAGGAAAGTACCTGAAATATTTATTTATTTTCCCCCATAATATTTATCTTAGGGGAAAAATTCTCTATACTTTTATACTTGAGTAAAATCCACTACAATTAAGTTTCTCAGTAGTCAGAATATGAAAAATAGTATTGCCATTTACAAAATATCCTAGAGTCTGAGGAGCGATCTTTTGATAAATACAAAGTCTGGAACTGTACAAAGAGTCAGCAGCATTCACTAATTTCTTATTAAATAACTGCTTTCTCTAAAGAGTAAGTAGTACAGTGTTTCATGCAGAGAAAGAAAGAATCATTAAATTCAAATTAAAGCATTTTATGTCCTGTATGTCTAAGAGCAGATAACTAATACACAATTGTTTTTATCAAAAGAATGTATTATAAAATTTGGATTTCTGCATCATGAAAAAGCATCTTATTTATTAAAGAAGTCATATTTTTTTCAGGGACTAAATTAGTTCATGATAATTAGGTACTTGGAAAAGGTATTGACTTTTCAAACCAAGATAACTTTTTATATATGGAGAAGGAAAATATGGAAATATGTAACTCTCAGGACTGATTATGAACCAGCTAAATGAATCTAGAATTCCATAAAAAAAAATTGTTATCCTATATACTTTCACTGTTTGTTCTTATGACAACTTTGCCCTCACTTATTCAATATCATTCTTTCTACTATCTTATGGACCACTGATAACAATAAAAATGAGAAGAATTAACTGAGATACAAGTATGACTTATCAAGGGACAAATATTTCATGAAGATCTAAAAAAATAGTTCATGGGAAATTTTGAAATCCTGACATCATTTTTTAAAATGACAGTTTTAATATGAGTTCCCACTGGTGTTTTAGGAAAACAACCTTTACTTAACATATACTTATGCCAAAAATTTAATTTTTTCTTAGAATAAAAAATGTTAGTTCGAATAGATTAAATAAATACATAATATTTAAGTCACCATAAATCAGGCACCAGGTGTTCAGGGACCAGATATCCATTCAGCTCAGAGATGCTGAGACAGGTTAGGTCCATAAATTGTGTCATGGAAGAATATAAAACTAAGATTAATTATGACATTTAATTTTAAAAATATAGAATATAGTTCCAGATCAGATGATTCAAACATAACAATATTTACAAGTCCATGGCAATTATTACAATATCAAACATCTGTTCGTAAAATCATGTTATGATTTTTGCAAGGAAAGCTTTCCTAACACTCTATCTAATATGGAGAAAAATAATGCCACATCTAAACATTTTTTCTTTAACATAGATTTTCTATTGAAATATTTTCAAAAATGAACTTGCCTGAGAAAAATAATACAATTAGGATGTTAAAAAGTGGTTGTTATATTGGATGCGTACTTCTGTAACATTCTTCTGGAGAAGACAAAGCAACAAACAAGAGGCAAGCAAGTAAGCTTGCCTAAGTATGTGTAGGAAAAAAACAGCAAGCAAGTAAGCTTACCTAAGTATGTGCAGGAAAAAAACAGCATTGATAAGCACAATAATCGTTATCATGCTTCTTGAGTAACTGTCATAATTGCAAGGTAGGGTCATCAAAGTGTTTTGCAGGTTTTATCATTTACAGAATATGTACATTTGAATGTGAAGAGGATTGGCATAACACTTGGTGCCTCGTATCGTTTTAACTTGTAGTGAACAAGTAGATGTGAGAATATAAAGGAAAATAAATATGTCTGTTTGTTATTAAGGAACCCCAAGAAATATAAAATTAACAATAATAAATGTTTGGTTTTCTTTTATTTTTATGTGTCAAGCATAGGTTCTACCATCTACTATGACATGTCAGTTAAAATGAGTTTAACTGTATCAACCTTTTATCAACACAGTTATATCTCAAAAATACTTTGCTCAGATGTGATCAACTTGCAGAAAAATGATACATTATGTGTGTATGACTTTAAATATATACACTTACATAGAAACATTCTTTACAAAAGCACACAAGCATCATAAAAAGTTTTATAATGCATGTATCATTAAAAAATGGATAGCAAAGATGCAAAGAAACACCCAGAAAGCAGTAGTGAGAATATAGAGAGAGCAAAGGTGCTTCAATTGTACATAATATACTATTGCTTTATAAAAAAAAGTATCTAAAGGAAATATGACATAATCTTAATTAATGATACAAATATAATCTAATTTGAGTGGTTGATACATGGTTCTATTGTTTTATTTTTCTATATATTAAATAGTTAATATTAAAATTCATGAAATATAGCAAATTAAAATATGTTTAAATAAGAAAGAAAGAGCAAAAAAAAAGAGGGAAAAAGAAAAGACAACATTAAGTTTAGTAATCTAAATGCACGTCACAGAATACTAAAGACTTGTTACAGAAGGCTCATAGGTAAGATTTTAAGCACTCAAGCTTTCCATTCAGAAATATGCAAGATTCAATTATCCGTAAGATTTTACAAAACAGATTCTAGAAATAGCAAAACAATACTGGATTCTGACACCAGAAAAAGTTCACTTTTGAAAGTAAAATAATTACAAAGTTTAATTTTGAAAATGCATATGATAAACATGAATTAAAACCAATATTTTAATGTTTTCAAGAACAAAGTATTTTTTACATATTTAGCAAAATAGAAAAATTGCCTTGCAAATTGTTCCCTTATTCCTTTTCAACTAATTTTGTCCTTCAAAACTGAAACGACATGATAGTTAAATTATCTAGAAAAGCCCAATCTGAGCTTCATAAATCTATACTGTAGGGCTTCCCTGGTGGCGCAGTGGTTGAGAGTCCGCCTGCCGAGGCAGGGGACACGGGTTCATGCTCCGGTCCAGGAGGATCCCACATGCCGCGGAGCGGCTGGGCCCGTGAGCCATGGCCGCTGATCCTGCACGTCCGGAGCCTGTGCTCCACAACGGGAGAGGCCACAACAGTGAGAGGCCTGTGTACCACAAAAAAAAAAAAAAAAAATCTATACTGTACTGTACCTATTATTACTACTAAAGGTAGTATGGTATTTGTAGAAACTTTATAAAATCCAGAATAGGCAAAAAAACAAAAGCAAAATCTACAAATAGCTTTTTTGAAATCCCTGGAAAATTCTATAACCAGCTTTTTGCTCTATAGGGTGAATTATAAAATATTTCTTATTTATAAATTTATTTCAAGGTATAATACACATAACTCCCCATAGCCAGATTTTTATAATAATATGTAAGAAATTCCTGAGACATAGTTTTGTGTATATTCCTTTATTTTACACCCAGAACTCTATTGTTATTTCGCCATTTCCATATTATATAACATTTAAGTTGCTTCAATTTTTCATTATTTCAATTAATACTTCTGTTATGTGAATAGAATATGAAAACTCATGTGAATACATCCTCATATTAAACTTTAGAAGAATGATTATACTAAAGAGTATGTACACTTTGAATAATTTGACATATCTGGACAATTGCTCTCTAGAAAATTTTACTAATATACATTTTATGTCTCTCTTCAAAACAGACTTTCTGGCTTCATTCAATTCTCATTCTATTTTTTCAGGAGTTGCTCTTCATATATTAACCACATTCAGACCTGTACCTTCCCAAGATACACATTAACTTCTTTATGTACTTCCAAAATCCCTTCAAACTGATTTGATGTAATTATTATAAATCTAATTAAAATGTACTAATTCACTTTCTGAGACTCAAAAAATTGTCAGTTCCTTCAAAAAAGAAGTTTGTTGGGTATCTTTCAGTTTGTACTAAATTTAAAGATCAATTTGGGGAAAATTACTAGTATAAAAATCCAATCCAGGGACATAGCATAGCTTTGTATTTATTTATATCTTTATTTTTCTTTCAGCAATATATTGCAGTTTTAGGAATACCAAACTTGTAAACATTTTTTTATTGAATTTTATTTTATTTATTTTTTATACAGCAGGTTCTTATTAGTTATCCATTTTATATATATTAGTGTATATATGTCATACCCAATCTCCCAATGCATCACACAACCAACCCCCCCACCACTTTCCCCCCCTAAGTGTTCATACGTTATTTCTCTATATCTGTGTCTCTATTTCTGCCCTGCAAACCAAAATATCTGTACCATTTTTCTAGGTTCCACGTATATGTGTTAATATACCATATTTATTTTTCTCTTTCTGACTTACTTCACTCTGTATGACAGTCTCTAGATCCATCCACGTCTCTACAAATGACTCAATTCTGTTTGTTTTTATGGCTGAGTAATAATCCATTGTATACATGTACCACAACTTCTTTATCCATTCGTCTGCCAATGGGCATTTAGGTTACTTCCATGTCCTGCCTATTGTAAATAGTGCTGCAATGAACATTGGGGTGCATATGTCTTTTGGAATTATGGTTTCCTCTGGGTATATGCCCAGTAGTGGGAGTGCTGGGTCATACGGTAATTCTATTTTTACTCTTTTAAGGAACCTCCACAGTGTTCTCCATAGTGGCTCTATCAATTTACATTCCCACCAACAGTGCAAGAGCGTTCCCTTTTCTCCACACCCTCTCCAGCATTTGTTGTTTGTAGATTTTCTGATGATGCCCATTCTAACTGGTGTGAGGTGATACCTCATTGTAGTTTTGATTTACATTTCTCTAATAATTAGTGATGTTGAGCAGCTTTTCATGTGCTTCTTGGCAATCTGTATGTCTTCTTTGGAGAAATGTCTATTTAGGTCTTCTGCCCATTTTTGGATTGGGGTGTTTGTTTATTTAATATTGAGCTGCAGGAGCTGTTTCTATATTTTGGAGATTATTCCTTTGTCCATTGATTCATTTACAAATATTTTCTCCCATTCTGAGGGTTGCCTTTTCGTCTTGCTTGTAGTTTCCTTTGCTGTGCAAAAACTTTCAAGTTTCATTAGGTCCCATTTGTTTATTTTTGTTTTTATTTCCATTACTCTAGGAGGTGGATCAAAAACGATCTTGCTGTGATTTATGTCAAAGAGTGTTCTTCCTATGTTTTCTTCTAAAAGTTTTATAGTGTACTGTTTTACATTTAGGTCTCTAATCCATTTTGAGTTTATTTTTGTGTATCATGTTAGGGAGTGTACTAATTTCATTCTTTTACATGTAGTTTTCCAGCTTTCCCAGCACCACTTATTGAAGAGACTGTCTTTTCTCCATTGAATATCCATGCCACCTTTGTCATAGATTAGATGACCATATGTGCATGGTTTTATCTCTGGGCTTTCTATCCTGTTCCATTGATCTATACTTCTGTTTTTGTGTCAGTACCATATTATCTTCATTATTGTAACTTTGTAGTATAGTCTAAAGTCAGGGAGTCTGATACCTCCAGCTCTGTTTTTTTCCCTCAAGACTGCTTTAGCTATTCGGGGTCTTTTGAGTATCCATACAAATTTTAAGATTTTTTGCTCTAGTTCTGTAAAAAATGCCATTGGTAATTTGATAGGGATTGCACTGAATCTGTAGATTGCTTTTGGTAGTAGAGTCATTTTCACAATATTGATCCTTCCAATCCAAGAACATGGTATATCTCTCCATCTGTTGGTATCATCTTTAATTTCTTTCATCAGTGTCTTATAGTTTTCTGCATACAGGTCTTTTGTCTCTGTAGGTAGGTTTATTCCTAGATATTTTATTCCTCTGTTGCAATGGTAAATGGGAGTATTTCCTTAATTTCTCTTTCAGATTTTTCATCATTAGTGTATAGGAATGCAACAGTTTTCTGTGCATTAATTTTTGTAATTTTCTAAATCCTGCTACTTTACCATATTCATTGATTAGCTGTAGTAGTTTTCTGGTGGCATCTTTAGGATTCTCTATTTATAGTATCATGTCATCTGCAAACAGTGACAGTTTTACTTCTTCCTTTCCAATTTGTATTCCTTTTATTTCTTTTTCTTTCCTGATTGACGTGGCAAGGACTTCCAAAGTTATGCTGAATAATAGTGGCGAGAGAGGACATCCTTGTCTTGTTCCTGATCTTAGAGGAAATCCTTTCAGTTTTTGACCATTGAGAATGAGGCTTGTTGTGGGTTTCTTGTATATGTCCTTAATTATGTTGAGGTAGTTTCCCTCTATGCCCACTTTCTGGTGAGTTTTTATCATAAATCGGTGTTGAATTTTGTCAAAAGTTTTTTCTGCATTTATTGAGATGATCATATGTTTTTTCTTCCTCAGTATGTTAATATGGTGTATAACACTGATTGATTTGCTTATATTGAAGAATCCTTGCATCCCTGGATAAATCCCACTTGATCATGGTGTATGATTCTTTTAATGTGTTATTGGATTCTGTTTGATAGTATTTTATTGAGGATATTTGCATATATATTCATGAGTGACATTGGTCTGTAATTTTCCTTTTTTGTAGTATTGTTCTGTGGGTTTGGTATCAGGATGATGGTGGCCTCATAGAATGAGTGTGGCAGGGTTCCTTCATCTGAAATTTTTTGGAAGAGTTTGAGAAGGATGGGGGTTGCTCTTCTCTAAATTTTTGGTAGAATTCACCTGTGAAGATAGCTGGTCCTGGACTTTTTTTGTTGGAAGACTTTTAATCACAGTTTCAATTTAATTATTTGTGATTCATCTGTTCATATTTTCTGTTTCTTCCTGGTTCAATCTTGGAAGGTTATACCTTTCTAAGAATTTGTCCATTTATTCCAGCTTGTCCATTTTATTGGCATAGAGTTGCTTCTAGTAATCTCTTAGGCTGATTTGTATTTCTGTGGTGTCTGTTGTACTTCTCTCTTCTCATTTCTAATTTTATTGATTTGAGTCCTCTCCCTCTTTTTTCTTGATGAGTCTGGCTAATTGTCTATCAACTTTATCTTCTCAAAGAACCAGATTTTAGTTTTATTGATCTTTGCTATTATTTCATTTTTCCTATTGCATTTATTTCTGCTCTGATCTTTATGATGTCTTTCCTTCTAGTAACTTTGGGTTTTGTTTTTTCTCCTTTCTCTAGTTCCTTTAGCTATAAGGTTAGATTTTTTATTTGAGATTTTTCTTTTTTCTTGAGGTAGGATTGTATTGCTATAAACTTCCCTCTTAGAAATGCTTTTGCTGCATCCCGTAGGTTTTGGATCATTGTGTTTTCATTGTCATTTGTCTCTAGGTATTTTTTGATTTCCTCTTTGATTTCTTCAGTGATCTCTTGGTTATTTAATAACATATTGTTTAGCCTCCATGTGTTTGTGTTTTTTTATGTTTTTTGCCTGTAATTGACTTCTAATCTCAGAGTGTTTTGGTCAGAAAAGATTATTGATATGATTTTAATTTTCATAAATTTACTGAGGCTTGATTTGTGACCCAAGATGTGATCTAATCTGGAGAATGTTCTGTGTGCCCTTGAGAAGAAAGTGTAATCTGCTGTTTTTGGATGGAATGTCCTATAAATATGAATGAAATCTATGTGGTTTATTGTGTCTTTTAAAGCTCATATTTCCTTATTAATTTTCTGTTTGGATGATCTGTCCATTGGTGTAAGTGTGGTGTTAAAGTCCCCCACCATTATTGTGTTACTGTCGATTTTCTCTTTCATAGCTGTTAGCAGTTCCCTTATGCATTGAAGTGCTCCTATGTTGGGTGCATATATATTTATAATTGTTATATCTTCTTCTTGGATTGCTCCCTTGATCATTATGTAGTGTCCGTCCTTGTCTCTTGTAACATTCTTTATTTTAAAGTCTATTTTATCTGATATGAGTACTGTTACTCCAGCTTTCTGTTGATTTCCATTTGCATGGAATATCTTTTTCCATCCCCTCATTTTCAGTTTGTATGTGTCCCTAGATCTGAAGTGGGTCGCTTGTAGACAGCATATATATGGGTCTTGTTTTTGTATCCATTCAGTAAGCCTGTGTCTTTTGGTTGGAGCATTTAATCCTTTCACTTTTAAGATAATTATCAATATGTATGTTCCTATTACCATTTTCTTAGTTGTTTTGTGTTTATTTTTGTAGGTCCTTTTCTTCTCTTGTGTTTCCCACTTAGAGAAGTTCCTTTAGCATTTGTTATAGAGCTAGTTTTGTGGTGCTGAATTCTTTTAGCTTTTGCTTGTCTGTAAAGCTTTTGATTTCTCCATCAAATTTGAATGAGATCCTTGCCAGATAGAGTAATCTTGGTTACAATTTCTTTCCTTTCATCACTTTAAATATGTCATGCCACTTCCTTCTGGGTTGTAGAGTTTCCTGCTGAGAAATCAGCTGTTAACCTTATGGGAGTTCCCTTGTATGTTATTTGTCATTTTTCCCATGCTTTTTTCAATAATTTTTCTTTGCCTTTAATTTTTGCCAGTTTGATTACTATGTGTCTCTGCATGTTTCTCCTTGGGTTATCCTGCCTG
This sequence comes from Aethalodelphis obliquidens, assembly GCF_003676395.1. NCBI lineage: Eukaryota > Metazoa > Chordata > Mammalia > Artiodactyla > Delphinidae > Aethalodelphis > Aethalodelphis obliquidens. The sequence continues at coordinate 1,537,586 of NW_020838020.1, read as the reverse complement.
GAGCTCTCTGTGCTTCCTGGATGTGGATGGCTATATCCTTCTCCATGTTAGGGAAGTTTTCGACTCTAATCTCTTCAGATATTTTCTTGGGTCCTTTCTCTCCGTCTTCTCCTTCTGTGACCCCTATAATGCAAATGTTGTTGCATTTAATGTTGTCCCAGAGGTCTCATAAGCTGTCTTTATTTATTCTCATTCTTTTTTCTTTATCCTGTCCTGCAGCAGTAAATTCCACCATTCTGTGTTCCAGGTCACTTATCTGTTCCTCTGCCTCAGTTATTCTGCTATTGATTCCTTCTAGTGTATTCTTCATTTCAGTTATTTTGTTTTTCATCTCTGTTTTCTTTTTTGCTTTTTTTTTTTTTTTTTTAATTCTTCTAGGTCTTTGTTAAACATTTCTTGCATCTTCTCGACCTTTGCCACTATTCTTTTTCCGAGGTCCTGGATCATCTTCACTGTCATTATTCTGAATTCCTTTTATGGAAGGTTGTCTATCTCCACTTCATTTAGTTGTTTTTCTGGGATTTTATCTTGTTCCCTCATCTGGTATATAGCACTCTGCCTTTTCATCTTGTATATCTTTCTGTGAATGTGGTTTTCGTTCCACAGGCTGCAGGACTGTAGTTCTTGCTTCTGCTGTGTGTCCTCTTTAGGATGAGGCTATCTGAGAGGCTTGTTGTAAACATTTTTAAATTGATGCCTAAACATATTTTGATGTATACTACTGTGAATAGACTTTCTGATTTCAAATTCAATTGTTCTTAAATATTCATAAATATAACTTTTTAAATTAATTAATTAATTAAAATATCTCTATTGGAGTAAAATTACTTTCCAATGTTGTGTTAGTATTTCCTGTACAACAAAGTGAATCAGCTACATGTATATATATATATATCCCCATATTCCATCCCCCTTGAGCCTCCCTCCCACCCTTCTTATCCCACCCCTCTAGGTCATCACAAAGCATTAAGCTGATCTCCCTGTGTATCAGCTTCTCACCAGCCATTCATTTTACATTTGGTGGTGTACATATGTCAATTCTTCTCTCTCACTTCACCACAGCTTCCCCTTCTCCCTGCTCTGTCCTCAAGTCCATTCTCTATGTCTGCATCTTTATTCCTGCCCTGCCACTAGGTTCATCATTATTGTTCTTTTAGATTCCATATATGTCTGTTAGCATCCAGTATTTGCTTTTCTCTTTCTAACTTGCTTCACTCTGTATGACATACTCTAGGTCCATCCACCTCATTACAAGTAATTCAATTTTGTACCTTTTTGTGGCTGAGTAATATTCAATTGTAAATATGTGCCACATCTTCTTTATCCATTCATCTGTCAATGAACATTTAGGTTGCTTCCATGTCCTGGCTATTGTAAATATTGCTGAAATAAACATTGTGGTACATGTTTCTTTTTGAATTATGGTTTTCTCTAGGTATATGCCCAGTAGTGGTATTCCTGGTCATATGGTAGTTCTAATTTTAGTTTTTTAAGCAACTCCTTACTGTTCTGCATAGTGGCTGTGTCAATTTACATTCCCACCAACAGGTCAAGAGGGTTCCCTTTTTCCACACCCTCTCCAGCATTTATTTTTTTCTAGATTTTTTGATGATGGCCATTCTGTCCAGTGTGTGGAGATACCTCATTGAGGTTTTGATTTGCATTTCTCTAAGGATTAGGGATGTTGAGCATCTTTTCATATGTTTGTTGGCATTCTGTATGTCTTCTTTGGAGAAATGTCTATTTAGGTGTTCTGCCCATTTTTGGATTGGGTAGTTTGTTTTTTTGATATTGAGGTACATGAGCTGCTGTATATTTTGGAGATTAATCCTTTGTTAATTCCTTTACTTGCAAATATTTTCTCCCATTCTGAGGGTTGTCTTTTTCTCTAGTTTATTGTTTCCTTTGCTGTGCAAAAGCTTTTAAGTTTCACTAGGTCTCATTTTTTTTATTTTTGGTTTTATTTCCATTATTCTAGGAGGCATTCAAAAAGTATCTGGCTGTGATTTATGTCAGAGAGTTTTCTGCCTATGTTTTCTGCTAAGAGTTTTATAATGTCTGATCTTACACTTAGGTCTTTAATCCATTTTGAGTTTATTTTTTATATGGTTTTAGGGAATGTTCTAATTTCATTCTTTTACAGGTAGCTTTCCAGTTTTCTTAGCACCACCTATTGAAGAGGCTGTCTTTTCTCCATTGTATGTTCTTGTCTCCTTTGTCATAAATTAGTTCACAATATGTATGTGGGTTTATCTCTAGGCTCTCTATCCTCTTCCATTGATCTATATTTCTGTTTTTGTGTCAGTACCATATTGTCTTGATTACTCTAACTTTGTAGCATAGTCTGAACTCAGGGAGCCTGGTTACTTTAGCTCTGTTTTTCTTTCTCAAGATTGCTTTGGCTATTAAGGATCTTTTGTTTTTCCATACAAATTGTAAACTTTTGTTCTAGTTATGTGAAAAATGCTATTGGTAATTTACTAGGGATTGCATTGAATCTGTAGATTACTTTGCATAGTATAGTCATTTTCACAATGTTAATTCTTAAAATCCAAGAACATGGTATATCTCTCCATCTGTTTGTATCATCTATTATTTATTTCATCAGTCTCTTATACTTTTCTGCATACAGTTATTTTGCTTCCTTAGGTAGGTTTATTCTTAGGTATTTTTTGTTGTTGTTGTTGTTGCAGGTAAATGGGAGTGTTTCCTTAATTTCTCTTTCGGATCTTTCATTGTTAGTGTATAGGAATGCAAGAGATTTCTGGGCATTAATTTTGTATCCTGATACTTTACCAGATTCATTAATTAACTCTAGTAGTTTTCTGGTGGCACCTTTAGGATTTTCTATGTTTAGGATCATGTCATCTGCAAACAGTGATTACATTACTTCTTCTTTTCCAATTTGGGTTCCTTTTGGTTCTTTTTGTTTTCTGATTGCCATGGCTAAAATTTCCAAAACTATGTTGAATAATATTGGTGAGATTGGGCACTCTTGTCTTCTTCCTGATCATAGAGAAATGCTTTCAATTTTTCACCATTGAGAATGATGTTGGCTGTGGGTTTGTCATATATGGATCTTATTATGTTGAGGTAGTTCCCTCTATACCCACTTTCTGGAGAGTTTTTTTTTCATCATAAATCAGTGTTGAATTTTGTTGAAAGCTTTTTCTCCATCTTTTGAGAATCTCATATAATTTTTACCCTTCAGTTTGTTAATATCATGTATCACATTGATTGATTTGCATATATTGAAGAATCCTTGCATTCCTGGAATAAACCCCACTTGATCATTCTGTATGATCCTTTTAATATGCTGTTGGATTCTGTTTGCTTGTATTTTGTTGAGGAATTTTGTGTCTATGTTCATCAGTGATATTGGCCTGTAGTTTTCTATTTTTGTGACATCTTTGTCTGTTTTTGATAGGATGATGAAGGTGGCCTGGTAGAATGAGTTCAGGAGTATTCCTCACTCTGCTATGTTTTGAAGATTTGAGAAGTATAGGTTTAGTTCTTCTCTAAATGTTTCATAGAGTTCGCTGTGAAGCCATCTGGCCCTGGGCAGTGTTTTGCTGGAAGATTTTTTAATCACTATTTCAATTTCAGTGCTTGTGATTGGTCTTTTCATATTTTCTATTTCTTCCTGGTTCAGTCTTGGAAGGTTGTACTTTTCTAAGAATTTGTCCTTTTCTTCCAGGTTGTCCATTTAATTGGCATATTGTTGCTTGTAGTAGTCTCTCATGATCCTTTGTATTTCTGTATTGTCATTTGTAACTTCACCTTTTTCATTTCTAATTCTGTTGATTTGAGTCCTCTCTCTTTTTTCTTTGATGAGTCTGACTAATGGTTTATCAATTTTTTTTATCTTCTCAAAGAACCAGCTTTTAGTTTTATTGATCTTTGCTATTGTTTCCTTTATTTCTTTTCATTTATTTCTGATCTGATCTTTATGATTTCTTTCCTTCTGCTAACTTTGGGCTTTTTTTGTTCTTCTTTATCTAATTGCTTTAGGTGTAAGGTTAGGTTGTTTATTTGAGATATTTCTTTATCTTGAGGTAGGAATTATTGCTATAAACTTCCCTCTTAGAACTGCTTTTGCTACATCCCATAAATTTAGGGTCATCATGTTTTCATTGTTGTTTGTTTCTAGGTATTTTTAAATTTCCTCTTTGATTTCTTCAGTGATCCCTTTGTTGTTTAGTAGCATATTGTTTAGCTTCCCTGTGTTTTTATTTGTGACTTTTTTTTTTTTTGCTGTAATTGAAATGTAGGCTCATAGCATTGTGTTCAGAAAAGATGCTTGATGAGATTTCAATTATCTTAAATTTACCAAGGCTTGATTTGTGACCCAAGGTGCAATCTATCCTGGAGAATATTCCACGTGCACTTGAAAAGAAAATATATTCTCTTGTTTTTGGATATAATGTTCCATAAATATCAATTAGGTCCATTTGTTCTAATGTGTCATTTAAAGCTTTTGTTTCCTTATTTATTTTCTGTTTGGATGATCTGTCCATTGGTGTGAGTAGGGTGTTAAATTGCCTACTATTATTGTTTTACTGTCGATTTCCCCTTTATGGCTGTTAGCATTTGCCTTGTGTATTGAGGTGCTCCTATGTTGGGTGCATAATATTTACAATTGTTATATCTTCTTCTTGGATTGATCCCTTGATCTTTACATAGTGTCTTTTCTTTTCTCTTGTAATAGTCTTTATTTTAAAGTCTATTTTTGTTTTCTGATATGAATATTGTTACTCCAGCTTTCTTTAGATTTCCAGTTGCATGGAATATCTTTTTCCATCACCTCACTTTCAGTCTGTATGTGTCCCTAGTTCTAAAGTGTGTCTTCTGTAGACAACATATATATGGGTCTTGTTTTTGTATCCATTCTGCCAGACTGTGTCTTTCGGTTGGGGTGTTTAATACATTTATATTCAAGGGTATTATTGATATGTATGTTTGTATTGGTATTTTCTTAATTGTTTTCCATTTGTTTTTGTACTTCTTTTCCTTCTCTTGTATTTCCTGCCTAGAGAACTTCCTTTAGCATTTGGTATAAAGCTGGTTTGGTGATTTTGAATTCTCTTTACTTTTGCTTTTCTGTAAAGCTTTTGATTTCTCCATTGAATCTGAATGAGGTCTTTCCTGGGTAGAGTAATCTTGGTTTTAAGTTTTTCCCTTTCATCACTTTAAATATATCTTGCCACTTCCTTCTGGCCTGTGAACTTGCTGCTGAAAGGTCAGCTGTTAACCATATTGGGATTCATTTGTTTGTTATTTTTTGCTTTTCCCTTGCTTCTTTTAATATTTTTCATTTATGTTTATTTTTTGTTAGTTTGTTTAATATGTTTCTCAGCCTGTTTCTCCTTGGGTTTATCCTGTATGGGATTGTCTGCACTTCCTGGACTTGATTAACTCTTTCCTTTCCCATGTTGAGGAAGTTTTCGACAATTATCTCTGCAAATATTTTCTCAGACCCTTTCTTTTATTCTTCTTCTGGGACACCTATAATTTGAATGTTGCTCTGCTTAATGTTGTCCCAGAGGTCTCTGAAATTGTCCTCCATTCTTTTCATTCTTTTTACTTTATTCTGCTCTTCAGAAGTTTTTTCCCACCATTCTGTCTTCCAGCTCACTTATACGTTCTTCTGCCTCAGGTATTCTGCTATTGATTCATTCTAGAGGTTTTTTTTTTTTTTCAGTACGCGGGCCTCTCACTGTTGTGGCCTCTCCCATTGTGGAGCACAGGCTCCAGACATGCAGGATAAGCGGCCATGGCTCACGGGCCCAGCTGCTCCACGGCATGTGGGATCTTCCTGGACTGGGGCATGAACCCATATCCCCTGCACTGGCAAGTGGACTCTCAACCACTGCGCCACCAAGGAAGCCCTATTCTAGCGTATTTTTAATTTCAGTTATTGTGGTGTTCATTACTGTTCATTTGCTCTTTTGTTCTTCTTGGTTCTTGTTAAACTTTTCTTGTGTTTTCTCTATTCTTTTTCTGAGATTTTGTAACATTGTTATTATCATTACTCTGAATTATTTTTCAGGTAGTTTGCCTATTTCCTCCTCACTTATTTGGTCTTGTGGGTTTTTATATTGCTCCTTTGACTGAAAGATATTTTTGTTTTCTCTTTTTTTCTGATTCACAGTATTTAAGGTCTCCTTTCCTTAGGCTGCAGAGTCGTAGTTCCTCTTGCTTCCATTCTCTGTCCCCATTGGTAAGTTTCAACCAGTTCCTTGCATACAATTCCTGATGGGAGGGACTGGTACCTGTGTTCTGGTGGTTGGAGCTGAGTCTTTTCCCTCTGATGTGCAGGACCATGTCAGATGGTGTGTTTTGGGGTGTCTGTGAGGTTAGCATGACTTTAGACAGTCAGTGTGCTTATGGGTGGGTTTGTATTCTTGTCTTATTTGTTGCTTTTTGTGAGGCATCCAGTGCTGGGAGCTGCTGGCAGTTAGGTGGAGCTGGGTCTTGGACTCAAATAGAGGCCTCTGTGAGAGCTCTGGGTGACTTATCTTCCCTAGGGCTGGGAATTCTTTAGTGGTCTAGCATCCTGGACTTTGTTCTTCCACCCCAGACCCTCAGGCCCGACTTCTGGTTGAGGAACCAAGATCCTGCAAGTTGCTCCTTCCAGCAATAAAGGACATTAAAAAAAAATGACTAACAAAACCCCAGACAAATGGTAAACAGTAAAATCAAACAAACAAAAACAGAAACAAGAAATCACACACAGACACACAAATGAAAGAGAAACAGAACCAAATAAATGCAAAAGCAAGAGAACAACCAGAGAAATAAAAGAACACAACAATGAAATCAAACAATTAAAAAGAAAACTGACAAAAGAAAAAAACAAAAGCAAAGCAGAGCGCCAACTAAAGGATGAAGCAGCAAAACAAAACAACCTGACAAAAATGACACAAAAAAGAAAAAGAGTAAGGGGAAAGAAGACAAAACAACAGAAAAGCAATGTAGAAATAGAAATATAAAAATATAAAATATATTTTTAAAAAAGACAAGCAAAATCCCAGAGAAAGGTGAAAACAAAATCAAATGAAGAAAAACAGAAACAAGGAAACACACACAAATGTAAAAGAAACAAAAACAGAACAAAATGAAACAAAAAGCAAGAGAACAACCAGAGATATAGAATAACTCAAAAATGAAATCAAACAATTAGGATTAAAAGTAAGAAAAACACATAACCTAAAAACAAAACTAAAGCAGTGTGCCAACTGAAGAATTAAGCAAGGAAACAGAAAAAAAACTGATAAAAATAATTAGAAAATAATAAAATTAAAAAGAAAGGGAAAATACACAGGACAACAGAAAAGCCAAGTAGAAATGGAAGTGTATAAAAACTGAAAAATATTAAAGAATAAGAAGAAAAAATAAGGGCAAAGAACACAGAACAACAGAAAACAATGTAAGAAAAGAAATATATAAAAAATAAAAAATAATGTAATAAAACACAGAGATACCAACAGACTAAATTTTTAAAAAAAAAACCCACAATAAGAAACAAACTTAATAAAAAGAAATAAAGAAACAACAACAACAAAAAAGCCAGAACCAACAACACAATGATTCAAAACATAATAAAATTAATAATAATAATATATTTCTCTGGGGTCTCTGCTGCAAGTGCCCTTGCACATATCATGAGCCACAGGCTACCTCTGTCTCCCCAAGAGGCTCTCCTCTCTCTGTGCTGGTCTCTGGACTTGCTGTGAGCCCTGTGGGGAGCACTCAGTCTCTGATCTGGCCCAATTCCTGCTTGTGCTTGCCCCCAATGTCCACAGCTGCCAGAGCTAGACCATTTTCATTTGTGGGAACACTTGTCAACCCAGACGTTCCATAGATGCCAGGTCTACCTAGCTGATCATGGGAATTTAATCTGCAGCTTGTAGAGCTGATGGAAAGGTTTTTGATCTTCTTCCTTAGTCACCCCATTCCTGGGGTTCAGCTTTGGTTTTCCCTCCACCTCTGCATGTGGTCCACCCACAGGAGTCTCGTCCCAAGGCTTCCTTGGTCCTCTTGGGTCTGCCCCAGTGAAGACAGGGTACAGAGGTCATATGACTGCTTGGATCACCACATCCCCAGCAGTGCCAAATGTGCAGGGAAGCCAGTGGCCACATGCACAACAGATATGGCCTTAGTGAGTGCCTTTTCTGGTGCCTGGCATAAGGCACATGAGGGCCAGCCCTGGCCAGGCTTTTTCTGGTGCCTGGCAGCAGGTGTGTGAAGAGCAGTCCTGAGAGTTTTTTTTTGTTTGTTTTAATCCCTGAAGTCAGCACATGAGGGCCAGCTCTGAGGGTTTTTTTAATTTCTCAGTAGCCAGCGCTGGTGTGTAGGGGGAGAGAGGTTACAATAGTGGCCTCTCTCCCTGCGTGTGACTCAGCAGTAGCACCTTGCTTCCATGGCAACCCAGTGTTCTCTGTAGGCATTCCCTGCTGTGGATTTCTTCCTTCCCATCCCCTCAGTCTGTCTCCCCACAGCCAACAGCAGCTCTCGCCCTGAGCCTGTTCTCCAATCCCCACGCTCCTTCTCCCAGCCCCCTTGCATACCCGTGAACACATGTCCCACTCTGGGGCATGTAAGGCTGAGGTACGGACTGCCTGTTTGTTTCTCACTTTGTCCCCTCTGCCACAGATCAGCTGCCTTCACCCTCTTCCAACAGTCTCCAACAGCCTTCTGTCCCAATCGATTTCCCTGATGGAGAAGGGGGGTTTCCCCAGATTTGGGAATCTCTCCTCTGCTTCAGCCCCACTGCCCTGGTGTGCAGTTCCCATCCCCCTTCCTCTCCTCCTTCTTTTCTCCATCCTACCCAGTTATGCAGGGATCTATATAGTCCTTTCTGGTGTCCAAGACCTTCTGCTAGTTTTCAGCTGGTGTTCTCTGAGAATTGTTGCATCTATAGTTGTACTCCTGATTGATCCATGGAGAGAGATGAACTCCACATCTTCCTGCTCCTCCTCCATCTTGAATCTCTGCTCATTTATTTTTATATTGTCATCATGTTCTGTAATCTTGCTAACTACTTTCAATTTGCTAGAAGCATTTTCTTTCCATTGGCTGTCATAGTGATTTTCATATACACAAATATTGTGTCATCTAAAAATTAAGATAATTTTATTCTATGTGTTTACTCTTTTTTATTTCTTTCTCTTGCCTTATTGTACTAGCTAGGACTTACAGTTCATTGTTGATTAGAGTTGATAAAAGCAGACAGATTTTTGGTTGTTATTTTCTTTCTTTCAAGGAAAACATTTAGTCCATAACCATTAAGTATGATGCTGCTCATTTATTTTTAATATATAACTTTTATAATACTGAGAAAGTTTCTTCCTGAATTTCTGAGGGTTTCTTTTGTAAATGGTGCTGAATTTTGTTAAATGGTTTTTCTGCATGTGTTGAGAGGATAAGCTTTCTTAATTTTATTTTAAATTTTATTAATATTGAAAATTATATCAATTAATTTTTAAAGCTTAACAAATTCACATTACTACTAAACCATACTTGATCATATATTCTCTCTTTATATAAAATTGGGTTTGATTTACTGTTAATACGTCTGAGTCTACAACCCCAAAGATTATAGCTCTATAGATTACTTTCTCCTAATATTTTAGATTTGCTATCAGAGTTTTGATTTTAGTTTTAGAGTCTTGGTTTCAGCTAACAAAGTTTAGATTTTGCAATCATCATATGATTAAGAAAGTATTTTCTGATTGTCTATATGTTAACATAGTTTGCATAGGATTGAAGATATTTCTTTTATAAGACTTCATATAGTTCATTATTAAAGTTTTCAGGGTCCAGGGTTTTCTTCATTTCAAGGTTTATAATTACAAATTCAGTTGAAATTAAATACATGTTTATTAATCTTTTTATTTTTAAGTCCATTTTGGTAATATGTGACTTTCTAGGAAGCTGTTCATTTTTTATCTAAATTTCCAAATTTATTATCATAAAGGTTTTAAATAATATATCCCTATTACCATATAATGTTGTAGGGTCTGCATTGATGTGCCCTTGTTCAATCTTGATTTCATCAGACCATTTCATTTCTCTTTTTAGTTTGCTGTGTCAAATTACAGTTTGTTATTTTTTAATTGGTTGAGAATTTTTATGATATTAGCTCTTTATTTCCTCTTTCCCTTTTCTCAATTCATGTTCTTTGTTTTTCTTTTCTCTGTGTATTAAATGAAAAGTTTAGGTTATTGATTTTAGAATTTTTTTTTTCTGATGAAATTATTTAAAGCCACATTTTATTCTTAAACACTACTTTAGCTAAACCACAAAAAATGTGTTAGGTTGTGTACCCTTTTCCTTTGTAATTTATTTTTGATTGACCAGTTATTTAGAAATGTGTGGTTTAATTAGCAAATATGTTGGGATTTTCAATATATCTTTCTATTATTGACTTCTAATTTAATTCATTTTAGTCAAATAACATCTACTATATAATTTCAATTCTTTGAGCTTTGTTTAAATTTTGTTTCAGATTTATTTAAATTTGTTTTATGGTGTGTCTTTCTTGGTAAATATTTCATGTGAACTTAAAAAAAAATATTTATTTTTCCATTATTGGACAGAGTGTCCCAAAAATATCAATTAGGATAAAACATTTAAAAGTATTGCTCAATGTCTTTTATACCTTTAATGATTCTCCATATATGTTTCCTATCAATTAAAGAGAGAAGAATGCTGAACCCTCCAAATATGATTAAAATTTTGTCTGTAACTCTTTTTTTCTTAGTTTATGAATTATTAAACTGTGTGGTTGAGTACAACCATTATGCTTTCTTGATATACTGGCATTTAATCATTATGAAATGTTCCACTTTATCTCTGGTAATATTTACTTGTTTTGAAATCCACATTTTCTTTATCAATATAAAGTGACTCAAACTTTGTTCTGCTTAGAAAGTTTATAGTATGTCATTTTTATCCTTTTACTTTTAAATTTAAAGTAAGAATTTTGTTAAAAAAAAACATTGAATTGTGTCTTGTTTTGTATCTCATCTGACTTTAAATGTGTCTTTAAATTAAATAATTTATCATGTTTAATTTAAATTAATTTAATTATTGGATTCCAACCTACCTTCTTGCTTTTTGTTTACTCTATGACCCTCTGTTCTTAGCTGTCTGTTTTTTTTTTCAATTTTTCATATATATTTTTGGATTAAGTGAATAGTTTTTAGTACTCTCTTTATTCTTTATTATTGGGTTACCCTGCATACCAGATGGTGCTTTTTATTATTGTTTACTTGTTGCTCTAGGGTTTAAAACACACATCTCTAATTTATCATACTCTATTTTTTAATAATACTACAGAAATGTAAATAACATTAAACCCTTAAAATGATATACTTTCACTTTCATCTCTTAACCCTTTTCCTATTATGGTTATATGATCTACTTCTAAACATATTGCAAACTGTAAAAGGAATTGTCAATATTTTGCTTTAATCTGTCAATTATCCTTTAAAGGTTTAAAAATTTTAAAAAAAAGGGATTTGTTTTCTAATGCTGTGTAACAAATTGCCACAAATTTAGAGGCTTAAAATAAAACACACTTATTATCTTATAATTTCTGTGGGTCAGGAATATGGACATGGCTTGGCAGGATCCTCTCCTTTCTAGTTCTTCACAGGCTGCAATTTAGTTAACAAACAGGGCTGAAGTCTTATCTCAAAGCTTGGCTGGGGAAGCCTATATCACATGGCTGTTGGAATATTTCAATTCTTCAAATGTTGTCAGACTGAGGGCCTCAATTTCTAGCTGACTGTTGGCCAGACATCTTCAGTTCCTTTTTATATGGCTTCTTCAACATGAAAGCTCACTTCATCAAACTGTGCAAGGTGTTAATGCAATTGAGTGTCTTCTAACATGAAATAAGTAGTGATCTTAATGTAACCTAGACATGGAAGTGACTTCTCATCCCCTTTTCTATCTATTGGAAGCAAATTGCTGGTTTGCCCATGCTCAAAGAAAGATTACACAAATACATGGATATCAAGTGATGGGGACCATTGAAAGATATCATGGAGACGTCTACTAGAATAACTTTTACATTTCTCTACAAATTATAAAGATTTTTATTGTCTTGTCGAGGTACAGTTTTCTATTTACATAATTTTCTTTCCATGGGAAAAATTTCCCATAACATTACTTGTAGTTCTGTTCTGCTGACAATATTTTTTTTCTTTTATTTTCTCCAAAAATTTTATTTCATTCTCAATTTTAATGAAATTTTCATTAGCGTAGAATGTTATGTTTTTCTCTTTTGTTTAGCACTTGCAGTCATCATTTCAACATATACATGTTTCTTTCTTTAAATACTTGAAAATGGTTCTGCTACTATCTTTAAATTTGGTCTTCTACTTTTTATCATCTCTGCCATTTCTGTAATTATAGCACACTGAATTTTCTTAATTATGGGTCATAATTAAGACTTTTAAAAATTATTGGATTCTGAATATTGTGAATATTACATGTATTGTACCTGAAATTTGTTGTCTCTATTTTCAGTGGTGCTAGGCTTTTTCTGGCAGGCAGTTAGATTACTTTTCGATTAGTTTGATCTCCTTACAGCTTGCTTCACTTTGTGGGATAATTTTTAAGGATGGGTCTATATCGCATTTCACTCCATAGCTAATTCAGCCCTTCTAGTAAGATATATCACTGTCTGCAGTCTCCATTTTATACCTCAGATAATGGACAAGTACATTCTACTCTGGCTTCTCAGAGCTCAGATGTACCCTGCTTTGTGTCATCTCTAGGAATAATTCAGTTTAAAACTATCCAGTCATTCTTTGACCCTCCTCAACACTTTCAATTTGTACCTGGGGAGTGTAGACCTCAGCAATGATTAATATTGATCCCCATCATATTTCTGGAGTGTTTACATCTGAAATCTTCCTAGCAGCTTCCATTTGCCTCATTCTCCATGAGTTTCTATTTCCATCTCCTCATCTCATCAAGTTTATCAATATCTGTTTGTGTTTTCTTTCCCTGTGCCTGCATTCCAGATGTTGTCTCCAAGTAGAAAGCTGAGGAAATGATAAGCCTCACCTTATTATTTCCTATCCTCAGAGATCATATTCCTGCACTTTTTCCATTATCTGAATATATTATTTTCATATATTTGTCTAGTTTTCTAGTTGTATAAAGAGGGATTAATTGTTGTCCTTATTGTATCTATTGTATCATTGCGACCATGAACAGATATCCAAAAATAGATTTTGCTACAGTCTTTTTGAATATGCTTGATACTATATTATTGAATTATGTTAGGTGAGTTTTAAGTGTGCACAAATGTGTGTGTATTTTATACAAGGAAAGAGAAATTTTGCACTCTAAAAAGGTCACCATTTCTTTGAAAATGGCATATTTTATGATTGGAATAGATAAGCCTGAATGATCTTTTTGTAGATATAGAGCAAAAATGATTTTAGAGATATCCAGAGATAGTGTTTATTAAGAGTTCAGTTTGAAGAGAAGACTACTATTCTTTATATAATGAGAATTTTAATACCTATAAAATTATTAGTTTTAACAGGAAAGAGTTGTGTTGGCATTTTTATCTTGAAAAAAATGTTGAAGTAGAATAGAAAACAATTCACTTAGATAAGAGATGTGGAATACTTTGAGTTGTTCAAATTGTACACCTCACCTTATCATTACTGAGAATTTTTGTAGTCAGTGTTCATCATAATGAACATTTGTTTGGTTTTCTACCACACATACAAGGAATATTTTTAAAAGACTGAAATGATGAGAACAACCACCTTGAGAGTGAGGTAAGAGAGTGGACTTCAACAACTACTCTTAAGGTGGCTTGAATTCTAGGTCTACGAATGGACCTTATATATGAAAAATTTATCCTTGGTTCATCCAGCACTCTGTAAACACTTAGAATCATTTGAGGTTGTTACCTTTTCTTTCTACTTGTGAGCAAGTAAGACCCTCCTAGCTGGAGCCTCCAGAACAGTTAGAATAATCTCTGGGAACTGAAAATTGAGCAAGCTTCTTGGAGAGCCTGATTGTTTCTTAACTTTCATCAGATTGTATGTTTGGCCATTGTGTGCATTTGTAACTGGAAGGACTGTGTAAGCTTCTCTGATGGAAGTGTTATGGCATTCTCTGATTTAGTAGGTCTCTGTTAACAAATAAGTGGCATTTTTTAATATATTATAAGAACTCTGATTATTTGCCTGTTCTGTTAAACTGTATTTCCTTCAACCATGTCACTCTTGAGACTGCCACAAAAACATCTAGTTGAAAATCCATTACACAAGATTTCTCTTCTTAGTTTACTAAGAAAAGTACATTGATGTAAATGAAAGGTCTAAATGAAATGCATGTAATATGTTCTATAATAGAGTAATATTCAGAAATAAGGAAACAAAGGTATTAATGATGATTTTGTGTAACTCTGATAGTGCTATTTAAGATCAAATAGCATCCTTTTAATCAAAGATCTTTTCTTCTACAATGTAGTTTAGTGTGAAACACAAAACTCAATGCTTCATATGACTGAAATTAGAACTTACTGAAATAGTGTTTGAAGAGCACAAAGAATTGCAAAACAAAATTAATTTATTAGGTATGAAAGAGAATTAACATTTTGGTGATTTGAGCTTTAGAGAGGTACATTAAAAGTTTTTTCATGATTCACATAAAGTACACTATTGGCTAATTTCTTCAAGACTAATATTGATTACATAGAATTTGATTGATACAAATGCAAGTATATATCTGCTACAATCATGTATAGAGAATGGTTCAGTACACCTTGGTAAGGTAAAGTAATGGTTATGGGCTGAAATGAGCCCCCCCCCCCCAAATTCATATATTGTAGCTCTAAACCCTAGTACCTCAGAATGTATCTATATTTGGAGATAGACCCTTTCAAGTGGTAATTAAGTTAAAATGGAAACTTAGGGTGGGGATTGATATAATCTGACTGGTGTCCTTATAAGAAGAGATATCTCAGGGATACATACTCACAGAAGAAAGACCACACGAGGACAGAGCAAGAAGGCAGCCATCTGCAAGCGTAGGAGAGAGGGGTCAGAAGCAATCAAAACTGCCAATACCTTGAACTTAGACTTCCAGCCTCCAAAACTGTGAGAAAATAAATTTCTGCTGTTTAAGCCACCTAGTCTGTGGTATTTTGTTATGGGTGCCTTAACAAACAAATACAGTAATTGCTTTTTTAAAATCTTCAATAATTTGTTTATAATTCATTGCTATAGTTATGAGTAAACACTTTTTGGCATGGATTCTGTGTGAAATATTCATTCTAACATTTGCCCAGTGTTTAGTATGAACTGTATTTTTACCAGGATCTGACTTCTCAACATAAATTAACATGGAAACATTCATTTTTAAAATCATTTTCCTTGACTGTGTGAGAAATAAGCCCATTCTAACCTCTCTCCCCACAGCAAAAAAATAAAAAAGTGTTGTGACCGACAAAAATACCTTTAAAACATCAGATCAAATTTGAATACATTCAAATCCAAGTACAATATATGAAGAGCACATTTCTCACCTCTTTGTCATGCAGAGGACATTACACTTTTTTTCCATATTAATTAATTTTTTGGATAGCTAATATGACTAACATAATGGACAATGGACTGTGACTAGATGTCCTTATAAACATTGTAATGCTATTTACTATCTGGTAGGCAATTCAGAACCATTTTATCTAAGGATATTTTAACAGTATTTGGTTTAGAATGGTTGCTGTAAGTAATCCTGGAATTTTGGATTTCGAAAAATAGCTGGCTGGAGAGTAGAAGTTAGTTACATAGATCCTCTTCCTCTGTATGACAAATCAAGTGAAAGAAAGAAGGCCTTCATGCTAAATAATTTCCTCTGAGATGATGTATTATGCTCCTTTTGTTAGCACTAATCTGTTGGTTCTAAACCAATTTGTGTCACAGTGTAGAAAACGGGAATTTAGGGAACTAATAGGGAACTAAATCTAAATAGGTCAGATTTCCTGCAGAAAGGAATATTACATTCTTTTCCAGATTTTTCTTGTGTCTTTCATTTCATAGATAGATGTCTGCTTCAAGTGAATTAACAATTTAATCCTTTGTAATATTACAGATTAATTTAACCATAAGATTGACCCACAAATCATAATTTATAAAGCATATACATTTTTAACATGAAAATGAAAAAAGATGTAAAAAAAAGAGAGAAAGAAGAGGAAGTTTTGCTAAAAGGTTTTCATCTCCATCTTGGCAAGAAGTTGCAAAATCCTTAGAAAAATTAAAACAGTCATAGCTTGCCAATGGAATTTGGAGGAAATAAATGTAAAACTAGAAAATTAGAATAGCTTATAGATAGAGGATTCCAAGCACACACACACACACACAAAAAAAATTAGCAAAAATTACAATTGGAGATGGTTATATGGGTTTCAAAGAACTGAATGGAAAAGGAAGAAATGATAGCACATGACCTAACTCTTAAAGGTGAGACAACCTGCTGTGACAAACATACCTTTAAAAAGTCAGGGCAAATTTGGATATATTCAAATCCAATTATAAGGATCCAAATTTAGAATGAAAAATACTTGAAAAGAAGTCTGAATTGTCACCTCAGTTAAAAATATTTTATATTCTGTATAAAAATGATTGACTGAGGTGGGCTCAGCCAACCTTCAGTGTGTGTGGCATCTAAGGCCCTTTCCAAAGATATAGGCCAGAGGGCATAGGACATTATTAGATATGCGCTGGCAATGTACATTGATCTCCATGAGAAATAGAGAAGATTTTACAGAGTAAGCTTGGAAGGTACAGTGATGCTGTGATGGTAATCTCATGGATTTAGTTAAATCAGGAACTGGAATATGTCACTTGAGAAAATATTCTGTGGTTGTGTTACCTAGTCAGAATGCATAATTGAGATGGCTGTTAGGTGTACATGGAGGTTCTGCCTCCATTGCTCTCTAGATGGTGTTGAGCCAAATCTATCCAGTTTAATTAGGCATGTCAGACATGAACTTGTGGAAATTCTCAATCCCTTCTCTGTAACAAACATTAAGCAACACAGAAATCTAGGAAGGGTGCAAGAGTTCCCTACTATGATCAAGGTAATGGTGGAAGTGGGAGCTTTATGTAGGCAAGGCAGATGTGCATGGAGGCTGGGAGTGGATTAAAGGCTTGAAGATTTATTTTTTATAAATTTATTTATTTATTTTTGGCTGTGTTGGGTCTTTGTTGCTGCATGCAGACTTTATCTAGTTGCGGTGAGTGGGGTTTACTCTTTGTTGTGGTGCACAGGCTTCTCATTGTGGTGGCTGCTCTAGTTGCGGAGCATGGGCTCTATGTACACAGGCTTCAGTAGTTTTGACATGTGGGCTCAGTAGTGGCCCACGGGCTTAGTTGCTCCACAACATATGGGATTTTCCTGGACCAGGGCTCAAACCCGATTCCCTTGCATTGGCAGATGGATTCTTAACCACTGACTGAACCACCAGGGAAGCCCAGGCTTGGAGATTAAAGGAAGTGGTTTCCTTAATAGCTTTAGCTATGCTAAATATGAAAATTCATCATGGTAAATAATGTACAATAAAGTTATAGACAAAGGTGATTGATAATTTTATTAAACTTATTACATATTTTCCATTTTTATTTCTGAATTCAACTAAGAAAACTTGTCATTTATGTGGACTAGCCTCCATTATATATTACACTTTTACAAAGGGATATTTAAATTTACTGTCATACTGTCTCAATCTAGTAAGGTAAGACCTGGACTTAAGAACAATTAAGAATAATTGTGGATACTCTGTGAACAATAGCATAAAAATTTTCATTTGAAAAAGAAAAAATGGACTATCTGGGGCCTTTAAACCCCCATAGGACAAATAGAGACTGGTTTATAAAACCGGCCATCTTTCTCATCTCATCTCAAAACTTTTTTTCTTCTTTCTTATTCAGTCTTGGAGCTGGGGCTGTACTTAGCTTGCCAATAAAATGATATATTGCTGCACAACACTTGAAAGCCAACACTGAATTTGACTAAATACACGACAGAGCCTGGGGACAACAAGGAGCAGATTGTCACTGTCTCTGGTTATGTCAGAGTGTGTTTGATCTTTCTGCTCTAGTACATATGAAAATAGATGGAATTTCTTTTTAAAAAACAATAAAAGAACCCAGATGGCATAAAGGGAAGTGGACATAGAGGTGGTAATAGTGACTGCAGATCAGTACTGCCTGAATACTATTCACTAAAGCTGTGTCCATGGTATGAATTTTGGCCCTTTCCTTTTAAAAACAGTTATTTTTTGTCACGTATGTTATTTCTTGATTTGCATTTTACTTTGATGTAAGGATCACGTTTTTTATTACTATTCTTTCCATATGCCTAATATTAATATTCCATCTCCTGTCTCTTTCCTAATATTACTAAATAATTTTATTTTATGAGAGTTTTTTGTTTGTTTTCATTTTTTTCAAAGTATGTAATTGGTTCCCAGAGACGATGACATCAGCCAGAGGCCTTGTTTCTCTCTCTCCAGACTGTATTCATCCAGCCCAGTTAGCCAAGCTACCAAAAGAAGAAAGTTAAAGAGGTTTTTCTTTTATCACACTGAATGCACAAAAATGTGTCACATTCAAAATCCTTCTGAAATATTCAAAATGAAAAAGTACTTTCTTTTCAATAATAATTTGTTTAAGAAAATCTTTGGATAAGCAAATTGAAGGCATAAAATGCTAAAGTATTCAGTAGTTGAGTAAGTAATTCGATAATTACCCCTCAACATTCCCTAGGTCCCATCTCATTTCTTTGTCTACAGTTACCTCTCCTTCAGCAGAAAAGAACTTAATCACTTATACATAAAAATAAATGTCTTCTCTTAAGGCAATAAAAATGTTAAAAAAGTAACCTTTTCTGTCAATAAAGAGATCTAGCAAACTTAGTCACAGCAACAAAAGTAATTATTTCACATAACAATTTCTGACTATAGGTCACTAATTTCTACTGTGGTTCTCTGGGGTTCTCTAGTATGGTATGATAATTAGATTTTTATTTTACCATAGCAAGGTGTTGTCATTCCAGAGTGCAGACGATTGGCTCCTACAGAACAAGTCTAAGTGAATATGAATGATGTGATTTTACTATAAATGGCATTATACTAATAACTCACAGTATACAAAAGATGAAAACATTTCTATATTCTGGATCTGTGCTCTTAATTCTCATAGTTTCAAAATAGTGTCCCCATGTGGTTAATCTATTTATCTGAAAAAAAAACATAGGCAAATAGAAACTTACAGGTAAAACCCACTTGAATGTGTTGAGTGTGGTCCTAAGTATTCTATATGAACAAATAGATGATCACCATTCTTTGGATAAAATAATTACAGAGATTGTCACTATTAGTATTATGGTTTCACAAAATCACACATTTGTCAAATTGAGTATTTAAACAAGGGAGCATTATATCCTCATTAGTAAAGCGTAATCATTCCATATAAATAAAAATTATTTATAAATTGGTCACATACTTAAAAATAGAATACAAGATTACACTAGACCAAAAATTAGAACTTGGATTCTTTGGCAAGTAATACATTATAAAACTGCAAACTAAATATTATCAAGGCCATATTCTATTTAAAATAATTGATCATTTATATGTGATAATGCAAAGTTTTATAGTGAATTAGTTTGTACCATACAGCTGTAGAAATGCAAAAAGTCTTAAATGGCAGTTCATAAGGCAACAAATGAAGATGTGTGAATCAGAAAATTCAGTCTTGAATATTTGGACTGAACTCAATTATGCAAAAAATAGTGGTTGCAATATTTTCGATAACCACAAGCTTCATGAAATATAATCATGGTGTTAAAATTGGCTGTCTTAATCAGATAAAATAGAATAAAATTAGAGAAAAATGTTTATTTTGGTGACCTCAGAGGCACTAAAATTTTAAAACAAGGTGGGTTATCAAAATAATAAACAAAATGCTCTCTATATATGTGTTAGTATTAAATAAGAACAAAAATTATAAATGTAATTGTTACTAGGCTCTTATAATTATTGTAAGTGTAGGTCCTTAAAATTGGTTTGTTATGGGAGATTGATTATGCCACTTTGAGCTAGAAAATGATTTTCCTATTTTTCCTTATACACACTCATGTAAACTCTGTGTAGAATCCCTCACTAGGCAAAGTGTATTCAGAACCCAGGTTCCTATTTTTCTCTAGCAAAGTGATAATTTATAAAGCTTAACTTCAACAAGTTCTTATTTAAACACAATAAAAAATTGTTCTTTTATAAAACCAGAAACCAACTAATAAACACAACATTTGAAGAAGTATAGAACGCTTGGGAAAGTCTTTACTTTTTCTTTCTTTCCTTTCTTCTTTCCCGTAGTTAGTATTAAAGATAATTTCAATTTATACCTGTGTACTTACAGATAAGATTCAGTCCAGAAGTCTCAGGAATCATCAGCTCAGGTAAAGGAGTCACACAGGTCAATCACCTAATTTGCTGTCAAGCTCTGCATCATGTTCCGTTGCCTTCACGATCCTCAGGGTTCATAATGTGAGATGAAGGGCACTGAGGAGTAGGGAAAGTATGTCTATTGCAAATTCAATAGTCACATTCAAGGAACTTCCAACTATGGTGATATGAAGATACTGGTGAAATCCTCTTTGCAGAAAACTGGACCAAATTGACCAAAACTATCATTTCCAGGCTCTAGAAATAGATCAGTGGCAGACAGCAGATTAAGAAGCATTTATTCCTGGAAAACTAATAGACCTTCATAAAATAACAGCACTAGTCTATGGCTTTCTTGCCTAAAGCTGCTCCTATTCCTCCACAGTTGATATAAGTTGCAATTTTAAGAAAGTGGCAGACCCCTAAAATAATCAGCTTTGCCCCCAGAGGGGGCAGAGTGAATCTGGGACCAGGGCAAAACCTCAGAGCTTTGCTCTTTAATAGTAGTAAACTTGGTAGGAAACAAATGGGCACAACATGTGCCTTTATAGTCTGAGGTCATGGTCCTGGTTGGGTTGAGTGCAGACAAGCCAGCAATTTAACCAGGACATCCTGAAATAAAAGAGCCATAAGATGGCTATTTATGTATTCCACACATACCTAGTTACTAGGAAACTACATGCAAGCTCAGGCAAGACCCGAGAGGCCCTGATGGAAAGTAAAAGCCATGGAAGACTTGTCAAGTGGCTGGCCTTTGAATGTGCTTTCCAGCCTAACCCCAGGTCAATCAGCAGATACTGGTAGCCTTACAGGCTTGCGGTGTTGGAGTACTAACTCTGCTCAAATCATTGATGAATATTTAACTGTACAGATACAGAAATGGCCTCTTGGAAATTAAACTAAAAATAAAAAGAATAATACAGACATCAAACAGAAACCTCAGTGTGTATGCACAAAGGTGAAAACAGAGTCCAGAGATCCAGAATAAGAGAGAACATGCAACTCTCACTCAGTGAATGCAAAGGGACACTGCAGGGACCTAGATGTTTATCACACAAAAACTCACAAATGTCTATTATAAATATGCTCAAAGAATTAAAAGAAGCTATGCCTAAAGAATAACTTATGCTAAACATATGTTTTTCAAAAGTTCTGCTTGAAACAACAGGTAAAGCTACATGGACTTTATTAGAACAATAAATAAAATGGATTTAAAATATGAATATATCTTTAAAAGTTAAAGTGATAATGATAAAGAGAAAAGACATTAAACATGTTTTGGGTGAATTGTTTACATTTCATGTCATTTTCCAATGGCATAATATTAGACTAGACACTGGGAAAATTATTATTTTTATAATATTTAAACTCTTCCTTTATGGGTTTTAAAAATGACTTCTAAATTATATGAAAAAATAGCTGGTATTAAAATTAGGTCACTGTATTTATGATGATCACATTCCCATTATTTTTAGTACTAATTGTATTTTACTTAAACAAATTTCTTTTTGGTTATTTTACCAAAAATTACATTCAGGGAACTTACTTGATAAGAAATATTATATAGATTAGTACAGACACATGCCATTAAATGAAAGGCTAAAAAGTAGAACAACCTCTGTGGAATTAAAATTGGAAATGAGTAATTCACCAGCTGTTATTACAGATCAAATACATGTATTTCAGTGGAAACACTTGAGATTTCTAATTGTTCACAGTCAAATTCCATTTGATTTCCTTAATCTATTTTTTCTTCTTTGATCTCCCATAATCTGTAGTACTGTATTAGTGGCTTTTATTAATGGAATTTTTTTTCTACTAAGGGGAATTAATATCTGAACATCTGAGCTTTGCATATAGTTGTATAAAATTATCATAACTCTGAGTGAAAGCCCTTTCTTTTGCATAGGTGTTATTCTTATAAACAAGGTTACAGTACTTAAAAATACACCATTTATGTTTAAGAGACAGAGTTTCATATTCTGCAAGGACACATCTGCTTGAAATTTATTTGATCAGTAACATATATTTTAACATCTTATAATCATTCAATAATTGTGGTTTCTAAAATTGATGTACATGAACAGGTCCTAGGTTTTTCTGAATTTATGTAAAAAGTAACAAAAAAGTATAAATAATTGTGTCTGTCTCTCAGGAATGAGAGATATGCAGATTCTTAGGGGAGTCCATGAAGGCAAAATAACAACAAAACCTAAATACCTATTGAGGGGTGAGCTTGTGTGTGTGTTAGTAAAATAATAAAATTAAATATAATGAGAAACCCTAGAAAGCATAATCTATGTGTTAGTAATTACCCTCTATCATCAGTCAAGGGGAGGTTTAGTATTTTAAGTAGATATAGGATTGGAATTGTTAGGTTGTATGCTAATAAAACACTAATGTCAATATACCTCAAGGTATATGGTATATTAAATTTACCATGATCATGGCTTGTACAAATTCACTTCATTGAAAAGTCTCTGAATACATATAGTCAGAAATGTTTGCTTTCTGTGTAAAAAGAAATTAGAATACATGGGGAGTGCAATTTAAGACTGAACACAATTCTTTACTGTTCTTTGATTTTATTAAGGTATCCTGGACTTCATTAAATTCACTGATACAAGATAATGTAATTTTCATAAGAATGCATAAATTTCATATTGGTCCAGAAAAAGTAGTCAAAGTATGCCAGTACTTTCAGAAATTGGCAATGAACTCAAACTTTAAGACTATATTAAATGGTAAATTATTTTTAAATTTATTGAATATAAGCCTAGTGGTATTTTTCACCAAAAGTCAGTAGATGGTGATTTTTCTTTAGCTATAACAATTCTACTACATGAATTAATGCCTTTTGTATGTGTCTTAGTTTTGATTGCTCCCATACTACTAGTATGATACAGGCATATGTCCTGTTAATGAGAAACTATGAGACTATTTTATTTAAGAGACAGGTTTGGACTAGGTAAAAGGTAGATTTCCTCCATACAAGTTGATTTAAGTAGGGCTTGGGTTTAGAGTGTGAGCATATTATAAACCAGAAAACAACACTTTAGTGAAGGTGATTGTTCGATGAGAAGCATATAGAAGAGCAGGTTTTTCAAGAATAAACTTTGCAAATAGTAGCTTTTCTATACTAGGCAGCTAAGAGATATTTAATCAAGGAACAAGGAACACATTGGGAAAATGAAAAAAAAAAAAATGTGAATTGTGCTGCATTGCAGACCCAAGTTGAAACTTTTGTTTTACCACCTTTGTAACAGTTTCATATTTCTAAAAAGTAGATTAAGATAAAGTTTCTGGAAATCCAATGAGTTGACTTGTGTAAAACCAGGGCTTAAGAGTAGAAGTTATTTACCCTTTATAAGTGAAGTAAAAAATCTGTTCTAAGGAGCGAAGTCTTCAGTTTTGGTGACAAGAATGTACTTTCTCTAGTCCAGTCATGAGCCTTTAGGGTAATTCTCAGAAGAAAATACTTTACATTTGCTTTGGAAGATTAGCTGGGATGTTTTAAATCTCTTCTGGACAGATATTCAATATGATGAATACCCGATGCAATATGAAGGAATCCTCCAGAAGGGTTTTATATTGTTTAAGACTAAGCATCCAGTTCCAACAGTGGAATTTTTATGTATCAAGGTAGATTTACATCTTCAAAAAGATTGTAGAAACGTCCTTTGGAATCTTAAAATATACTCCCATTTTTTTTTAGTTAAATACCCTCCTAATAACAGTTCCAAACTTTGAGTGCTAACTCAATTCTCCTTTCTTCCCAGTGCCTATCATTACTTCCAGATTTGTACTGCATTGTTATTCAAACAATTAATTCAAAAGGTATACACATTTTCTTTTAAATTATGTGTCTCTTTAATTCCCTCCCTTTTATTTGAAAACTAGCAAATTGTTTTTAGAAATCTGCATGTGATAACTTGAATACTATAATGATCTTGTCACCTGGGAAGGTTAGGCAATGAAATTTACTTACAGGAATAACATGATTCCACACTTAAAACCTGCATTCTGACTACACAATTGAAATGATCTGATGCAAAATTCAAAAATCACTTGAACTATTCAACTAAAAATAATTTCTCAGCCTTTATAATTTATCATATAGGTAGATTCTTTTAGCCAGGAATACCAAGGAATTTGAGGTAGTTCTATATATAATACTGTGTTCAGACTTTATGATTTAGAAAGTCTCAACCTATCCAGATAACAAAACATGCTATTAGGAGATTCACTTTTATGAATGTGTGCTCTAGAAAACAGACAAGGATGTTACTGGAAACCGTTTACTGAAGAAATTAGGCATGATGTTGGCTGGAAAAAAACATTACATTTTTTTTTGTCATCCTTGGAGTTTTCTCAGTCAGACACTTAAGAGGGGCTGAGGTCATCTTAGGGATGTGGCTTGTAGCTTTTAGACACTATGTTAGTGTTTGTTCAAGTCTTCACTGGCCAAGGTTGAAGTGTAGTTGAGAGGAAATTTCAGAGGAGGCTAGCTAGAGTTTGGTCTAGGAGATAATCTTTGTTAATACTCAAAGTCTAATCCATATTTGATTCATATCACTTAAGTAGTGATATTTGAGGCTTTTGAGCTGATAATACTTATATAAGATTTTTTTCTTAGAATTGAAGCTGTAATAGGATGAGACTTGTAGGCAAACTGGGGTTGAATGAGTAACTTTTGCCTGTGGTACAGACAGGAAAGCTTGGAGCTAAAGGTCAGATTGTGGTGACCATAATGATGACATTAAAAAGACATGTCCACATTCTAATCCCTGGAAACTGTGAATCTTATCTTGTACAGTAAAAAAGAAAAAAAAAAAGACTATTATTTCATATGAAAAATATATATGTGATTAAGTGAGGGATTTTGAGAGGAGATGCTAACTATGGATTATCCAGTGAGCCATAAATCCAAGGGCACATCTTTATAAGAGTGAAGCAGTGTAAGATTTGATTAAAAAAAAAAAAAAAAAGGAGAAGATACACACCCACAGAGGAGGAGGCCACAGAGAAAAACAAGTGAAAAGATTTAGTGATGTTAATAAAAGCTTAATGAATAGCAAGAAATGCTAAGGAATGCCAACAACCACCAGAAGCCAGGAAATTGATTCTTCCTTAGAGCCATTGGAGGGAGTGCATCAATGACAACACTTTTATTTCATACTTCTGGCCTCTAGAACTATGAGAGAATAAATATATGTTGTTTAAAGACAACAATTCAGTGGTAATTTGTTACAGCAGCCACAGGGAACTAATGTAAATCATCTTGCTAGCACAAGATATGACTAGGCTAACTTTTTCACTATTAACCCTTAGAAGGTGTGTCCAGAAATGCTTTGTCATTTATAAATAGCTGTATTTGTTTCTAATAGCAATCACACATGCATACTCATACACACCCACCCACAGGTGTACATACATGCACACACACACACACACACACACACTTAAGTGAATGTACATTTCTAATTGTAATAGAAAATGGGAACAAGTACGAGTTGTGAGAAATCCAAAAAATATTGTGATAAATAAAAATATATATATTTTTGTAGTTGCAAAGAAAAAACATTCTTGGCTCAGATGTTTCTAATACTAATTAAGATTTTTTTTGAGATTTTACAATTGTTCTTATATTAAATTGCTTTCTAAATGAAAACATAAATATGATTTTTTCTTAGAATTCACTAGCATTTTATTAAATTATGCACAAATCTCATTTTATGTAGTTATATTAATGTGTATTTGAGAAAATTTAAACTTTTTAATCTTAAATTATTTTAAAAAGTAATCTTTATTTTAATACAGAGGGGGAAAGAAATCAAACACACTACATAGTCATTAAAGATCTTTTACCCTCTTTTCCAACATTTTCATCATCCAAGTTGGTCTTTTGCTCAATGTTATCATTTCTCACTTATTGGCAATAAATTAACACACTTGAATATGATTGACCAAAATGGCATTAACAGTCAACTTGATCTAATTAATATTTTAAACATTCTCCATCCAACAAGAACAGTATACCTATTCTTCTCATGCTCACATGGAACAATCACCAAGATAGAACACATTCTGACTCATAAAACACACCACAACAAACTTGTTAGAATGGAAATCACACAAAGTTTGTTTGAAGACCACAATACAATTAAACTAGAACTCAACAACAGAAAGATAGTTGGAAAATCCCCAGATATTTGGAAACTAAGCAATACATGTCTAAATGATGCATGAGTCAAAGAAGTTTTTCAAGTAGAACTAAGTGAAAATGAAAAAATAGAACTTATCAAAACTGTGGAATGTGGTAAAAGCAGTGTTTAAAGGGAAATTTACAGCATTAAATGCATATTTTAAAAATAAAGGATGATCTAAACTCAACAGTCTAAGTTTCAACTTTAGGAATTAGGAACAGAAGAACAATTTAAACCCGAATCAAGGACAGGAAAAAAATTTAAATCCAAGAATTACTGTAATTGAAGACACAAATACATTGATAAAGTTAAGGAAACTAAAATCTAAAACTCTTTGGAAATATCAATAAAACTGTTAAGCTCTAGCCAGGCCACCTAGAAAGAAAGAGAGAAGATACAAACTACCAGTATTAGAAAGGAAAGAGGGATCATCACTATCATGCCATAATCATTAAAATTATAATAAAGGCATGTTATAAATAATTCTAGCCCACATATTTGATAACTAAGATGAAATGGTCCAGTTCCCTGAAATACATAAGCTATCAAAATTTGCATGAGAAGAAAGAGATAATCAGAATAGGTTCATATCTATTGAACAAATTAAATCAATAATCAATAACCTTTCAAATAAGGAAGCACTAAGCTAAAGCATTTCACTGCTGAATTCTAACAAATATTTAACGGAAAAAAATACCAACTCTCTACAATATATTCCAGAAAATAGAAGTAGGGAGAATACTTTTAAACTCATTCTATAAAACTGGTATTACCTGAATACCAAAACCAGATAAAATTTTTAAAAGAAGGAAAAACAGTAGACTAATAACTCTCATGAATATAGATGCAAGTCCTTAGTAAAATGTAGTTAACCAAATACAACAACAGATTAAAAGAATTATATACCATAACCAGGTTTTGAAGACTATTAAAATATTTGAAAATCAATCAATACAAACCACTATATTAACAGGCTAAAAAATAAAAATCATATGATTATATTTATTATGCAAAACAAAAACTGAAACTCCAAAACGTATTCCTGAAAAAATGTCTTAGTACACTAGAAAGAGAGGGACCTTCATGAAAATGACAAACACCTATAAAAAATGTATAGCTAACATCATACTTAATCTTGAAAAACTGTACACTTTCCTTCTAAGACTGGGAATGGGATAAGATGTCCTCCCAAACAATCCTATTAAACAAAGTTACTGTAAGACTGAGCTAGTTTAAAAAGATAAAAAAGGGAAAACATAAGCTATGTAAATAAGAAAGAAGAAATAAAACTATCTCTATTCAAAAGTGACAAAATTGACTATTTAGAAGATACAAAAGAATGCCAAAAAATTATAAAATTTCTGTAGCTAATAAAAGAGTAAGGTCTCAAGATGCAAGGTTAGAGGGGATCAAAATGGCAGAGTAGGGAGATGTGGAACACACGCCCCTAATCATAAACACATCAAAAATATATGTACATGCAGAAATGTTCTCACCAAAAGCTAACTGGAAATTAGAAGAAAGACTCCTATACAACAAGGTTGTAAGAAATATCCACACAGAATTTGGTAAGAAGGGAAGAAAACTGACAGGTTGAGACCCATGCCTCTGGGAGGGGACTCAGAGGAAAAGGAAGGTTACACAGGTGGAGATCCTCCCTGCAGAGTGAGTGGTCTGAGCCACACTTTGGGCACCCCAGTCCTGGTGTCTGACACAGGGAATGTGCATCCCCTTGGCTGGTTGGAGAGCTGGTAGGACTAACATGAGACTCCCCTTATGAGGAGCATATATGTGCTTGCTTGCCTGAATCAGGGTGGAGAGGGCAGATTGACATTGCACGAGTGGCTGACTGGTTTCCCACAAACACCCTGGCATATGTCCCAGCCTGAGCCAAACAAACATTCCAGTCATACTTGCTTCATGCTCCACACTGGACAAGGGCTGCCAACACTGAGAAAAGAGCTCAGCTGTGATACACAGAGGTGGCTTAAACCTGAAATGACATCTGAGCAGGGCAGGGGAAGCCATTACTGGTATTTACACAGGAAGTGCATCAAAAGAAGCCCTGACTTCTCTCTATAGCTGGACCACTACAGCCTACACCCCCACAGACACCAACAGCCTACATGGGCAATTCCTGCCCTGTGACAAAGCTCCACACCAGGGCAGGCAAATGTGACAGAGGCTGAGGGGAGAGATCAACTCTGATGGGCAAAGGAGGCTCAGATCTAAAGTGGCCTCCAAATGGAACCAAGGCAGCCATTACTGGTGCTTGCACAGGCAGCACATAAGAAGTGACCCCAACAGAGGTCCCCAAAGCCTGTGCCTCTCACATGCCAAGAGCCTACATAGGCAATTCTTGGTTAAGCACTGCTCACCTCTGGGGCAAGAGTGCACAGAACACATACTTAAAGGGAAGAGAGCCAGCTTAGAACTGACCCTCAGGGCTCCAGCTACAGCAACTAGAGACCAAACCCTGCCTCTAATATGGTAGTGATGGCCACTGAACACAGGTGAAGCTCCAGCTCTTACCAAGGTGATAGCTGCCAGCACACTCTGAGGAAAGATGTGACTGATATTCACATCATATCCAGCTCTCTTACCAAAGTGAGTAAGTACACTTAGACTACATAGCGATGCTCAGACATAAAGACACCCTTTTAGAACTGCAGTAGATAATAGTTTCACCTAATACATAGAAACAGAGAAAGTTAAGCAAAATAAGAAGACAGAGTTTGTCTCAATTGAAAGAGCAAGAGACAACCCCTGAAGAAACAAATAATGGAAAAAATTAAAAAAAAACAAAACAAAAAAAACAACTTACCAGATAAAGAATTCAAAGCATCAGTAAAAAGAATGTTAACTGAATTAATGAAAAGAATAAATGAAGAAAGTGAGAATTTTAATGAGGAACTAAAAAATATAAAAAAATAAGTCAGAAATAAAAAGCACAATAACTGAAATAGAAAACACACTAGAAGGAATTAATAGCAGACTAGGAGATACAGAAGAATGCATAAGTGATCTGCAAGATAGAGAAATGGAAATCATCCAATCAGAAAAGCTAAAATAATAATAAATGAGAACAGTTTAAGAGATCTCTGGGATAGCATCAATGTAACAACATTCCCATTATAGGGGCCCCAGAAGGAGAAGAAAGAAAGAAGGGGGTCAAAATATATTTGAGGAAATTAAGTGAAAACTTCCCACACATGAAGAATGAAACAGTTATCCAAATACAGGAAGCACAGAGCCCCAAGCAAGATGAACCCAAACATACCCACACTTAGGCATATCATAAATAAAATGGCAAAAGTTAAAGATAAAGAGAAAATTCTAATGGAAACAAAAGAAAAATGAAGTCTTATTAAGGGAGTCTCCATAAGGCTATCTGATTTCTCTGCAGAAATTTTGCAGGTCAGAAGAGAGTGGCATAATATTTTCAAAGTGCTTAGAGGGAAAAACTTGCAACCTAGGATACTCTACCCAGCAAGATTATCATTTAGAATAGAAGGAGAGATAAAGAATTTCTCAGACAAGCAGAAACTAAAAGAATACAAAACCTACCCTAAAAGAAATGTTAAAGGGTCTTCTCCAAGTGGAAAAGAAAAGGTTTTAATAAGAAGAATCTTTAGGAAAGAAAAAAAATCCCACTAGTAGAGGTAAATATATAGTAAAGGCTGAGGATAAACTAATTACTAGTACACAGGTTAAAAGACAAAACATGAAAAATCATCTATGACTATAATTATCAGTAAAGAGATGAAATTAAGATGTAAAATAGGACACTAGAAACACAAAATGTGGGAGAGGTGAGTAAAAAATGTAAATCTTTTATAATGTGATTGAACTTAGAAGGACTACCTGTTTAGAACAAGTAGATAGATGTATAGGTCAACATATATGAACCCTATGGTAACCACAAATCAAAAACCTACAACAGATACACAAAAATTAGAGAGAAAGTAACAAAAGCATACCACTAAAGAAAATTATCAAAAATCAGAAAAGAAGAAACAAAAAGAAGAAATGAACAGAGAAGAACTACAAAAACAAATGGTAAGCAAGTAAAACAAATGGCAATAAGTACATACTTATCAATAGTTACTTTAAGTATCAATGGGTGAAATTTTCCAGTTAAAATATATAGAGTGGATGATTGGATAAAAAAAGCAAGATCCATTCTACATGTTGCCTACAAGAGACTCACATCAAGAGCTAAAGACACATACATGCTGTAAGTGAGGGGAGGGAAAAAGATATTTTATGCAAACAGAACCAACAAGAAAATTGTGGTACCAACACCCATATTAGAAAAAAATAGACTTTAAAACAAAATCTATAACAAAAGTCAAAGTAGGGCATTATATAATGATAAGGGGATCAATATAAAAAGAGAATATTTGAGAAGTAAGAAGAACTACAATCCTGCAGCCTGTGGAACAAAAACCACATTCACAGAAAGATAGACAAGATGAAAAGACAGAGGATTATGTACCAGATGAAGGAACAAGATAAAACCCCAGAAAAAGAACTAAATGAAGTGGAGATAGGCAACCTTCCAGAAAAAATAATTCAGAATAATGATAGTGAAGATGATCCAGGACCTCGGAAAAAGAATAGAGGAAAAGATCAAGAAGACATAAGAAATGTTTAAGACCTACAAGAATTAAAGAATAAACAAAGAGAGATGAACAATACAATAACTGAAATGAAAAATAAACTAGAAGGAATCAATAGCAGAAAAACTGAAGCAGAAGAACGGATAAGTGACCTGGAAGACAGAATGGTGGAATTCACTGCTTCAGAACAGAATAAAGAAAAAATAATGAAAAGAAATGAAGACAGCCTAAGAGACCTCTGGGACAACATTAAATGCAACAACATTCGCATTATAGGGGTCCCAGAAGGAGAAGAGAGATAGAAAGGACCCAAGAAAATATCTGAAGAGATTAGAGTCAGAAACTTCCCTAGCATGGGAAAGGAAATAACCACCCAAGTGCAGGAAGTGCAGAGAGTCTCATACAGGATAAACCCAAGGAGAAACATGTTGAGACACATAGTAATCAAATTGGCAAAAATTAAAGACAAAGAAAAATTATTGAAAGCAGCAAGGGAAAAAGGACAAATAACATACAAGGGAACTCCCATAAGGTTAACAGCTGATTTCTCAGCAGAAACTCTGCAAGCCAGAAGGGAGTGGCATGATACATTTAAAGTGATGAAAGGGAAGAACCTACAACCAAGATTACTCTACCCATCAAGGATCTCATTCAGATTCTATGGAGAAATCAAAAGCTTTACAGACAAGCAAAAGCTGAGAGAATTCAGCACCACCAAACCAGCTCTACAACAAATGCTAAAGGAACTTCTCTAAGTGGGAAACACAAAAGAAGAAAAGGACCTACAAAATCAAACCCAAAACAATTAAGAAGATGGTAATAGGAACGTACATATTGATAATTACCTTAAAAGTTAATGGGTTAAATGCTCCAACCAATAGACAAAGTCTTGCTGAATTGATACAAAAACAAGACCCATATATAATCTGTCTACAAGAGACCCACTTCAGACCTAGGGACACATACAGACTGAAAATGAGGGGATGGAAAAAGATATTCCATGCAAATGGAAATCAAAAGAAAGCTGGAGTAGCAATACACATATCAGATAAAATAGACTTTAAAATAAAGAATGTTACAAGAGACAAGGACGGACACTACCTAATGATCAAGGGAGCAATCCAAGAAAAAGATATAACAATTATAAATATATATGCACCCAACATAGGAGCACATCAATACATAAGGCAACTGCTAACAGCTATTAACAAGGAAATCAACAGTAACACAATAATAGTGGGGGACATTAACACCTCACTTACACCAATGGACAGATCATCCAAACAGAAAATTAATAAGGAAACACAAGCTTTAAAATGATACAATAGATCAGATAGATTTAACTGATATTTATAAGGCATTCCATCCAAAAACAGGAGAATACATTTTCTTCTCAAGTGCACATGGAACATTCTCCAGGTTAGATTACATCTTGGGTCACAAATCAAGCCTCAGTCAATTTAAGAAAATTGAAGTCATATCAAGCATCTTTTCTGACCACAATGCTATGAGATTAGAAATCAATTACAGGGGGAAAAAATGTAGAAAACAGAACCACATGGAGGATAAACAGAACATTACTAAATAACCAAGAGATCACTGAAGAAATCAAAGGGGATATCAAAAAATACCTAAAGACAAATGACAATGAAAACAGGATGATCCAAAACCTATGGGATGCAGCAAAAGCAGTTCTAAGAGGGAAGTTTATAGCTATACAAGCTTACCTCAAGAAACAAGAAAAATCTCAAATAAACAATCTAACCTTACACCTAGAGGAACTAGAGAAAGAAGAACAAGCAAAACCCAAAGTTAGCAGAAAGAAAGAAATCATAAAGATCAGAGTAGAAATAAATGAAATAGAAACAAAGAAAACCATAGCAAAGATCAATAAAACTAAAAGATGGTTCTTTGAGAAGATAAATAAAATTGATAAACCATTAGCCAGACTCATCAAGAAAAAGAGGGAGAGGATTCAAATCAATAAAATTAGAAATGAAAAAGGAGAAGTTACAACAGACACTGCCGAAATACAAAGCATCCAAAGAGACTACTACAAGCAACTCAATGCCAATAAAATGGACAACCTGGAAGAAATGGACCAATTCTTAGAAAGGTATAACCTTCCAAGACTGAGCCAGGAAGAAACAGAAAATATGAACAGATCTAAATGTCCATCGACAGACAAATGGATAAAGAAGATGTGGTACATATATACAATGGAATATTACTCAGCCATAAAAGGGAATGAAATTGTGGCATTTGTAGAAACGTGGATGCCAAAAAATAGCCCAAAGTCAGCAGAAGGAAGGAAATAATAAAGTTATAAGAGTAAATAAATAAAATAGAGGTAAAAAAATAGAAAATGTCAATGAAACCAAGAGCTTTTTTTTTTTGTTTTTCTGTTTTTTTTTAAAGATATACAAAATAGATAAACCTCTGGACAGGTTCATCAAGCAGAAAAGAGAAAGGAGCCAAATAAACAAAATAAGAAATGAAAGAAGGGAAATGAGAACCAATATCACAGATATACAAAAAATTCATAAGGGAATACTATGAACAGTTATATGCCAAGAAACTGGACAATCTAGAGGAAATGACAAATATCTAGCAACACACAACCTGTCAAGGGTCAGGAAGAAATAGATAATCTGAATACAGTGATCACTAGTAGTGAAATTGAATTTGTATTTAAAAAAACAAACAAATTCTCCCAGAAAATAAATTATAGGACCAGAAGGCTTCACAGGGAAATTCTAACAACATATAATTAAAAGGTAATGCCTATCCTTCTCAAACTATTCCAAAAAGTTGAATAGGATGGAACACTCCCAAATTCATTATACAAGACCACCATTACCCTGATACCAAAACCAGACAAAAAAATACAGGCCAATATTTCTGATGATCAACCAAATATTAGCATATCCAATCCAACTATATCTAAAAAGGATCATACACCATAATCAAGTGGGATTTATTATAGGGATACAAGGATGGTTCACTATTAGCAAATCAATCATTGTGGTATGCCACATCAGCAGAAGGCAGGATAAAAATCACACAATCATCTCAATAGATGCAGAAAAAGCATTTGACAAAATTCAGCATCCATTCATGATAAAAGCTTCATTAAAGTTCATATAGAGGGAACATAACATAATAAAGACCATTTATGACAAACACATAGCTAACATTATATTCAAGAGAGAGAAGCTGAAAGCCTTTTCTCTAAAGTCAGTAACAAGACAAGGATGCCTACTATCACCACTTCTATTTAACAAAATATTGGAAGTCCTAGCCACAGCAATAAGATAAGAAAAAGAAACAAAAGGCATACAAATTGGAAGGAAAGAAGTAAAATTGTCACTGTTTGCAGATGACATGATACTATATATGTAAAATCCAAAACTCTCCACCAAAAATTTACTGGAAAAAATAAATGAATTCAGTAAGTTGTGGGATACTTGATTAATATACAGAAATCTGTTGCTTTTCTATAAATTAATAATGAACTATCAGAAAGAAAATACAGTAAAAGCATCCCATTTAAAATTACATCAAAAAGAATAAAATAACTAGGAATAAACTTAACCAAAGTGGTGAAAAACCTGTACTCTGAAAACTATAAAACACTGATGAAGGAATTTGAAAATAATGTAAAAAAATGGAAAGAGATCTCATGTTCTTAGACTAGAAGAATTAATACTGTTAAAATGCCAATACTACCCAAGCAATCTACAGATTTAATGCAATCCCTATTAAAATACCCATGGTATTTTTCACAGAATAAGAAAAAATTATCCTAAAAATTATATGGAACCACACAAGAGCTCAAATTTTCAAAGCAATTTTGAGAAAATAAGAGCAAAGTTAGAGGTATCACACTCCCTGATTTCAAACTATATTACAAAGCTACAGTAATCAAAACATAATGACACTGGCTTGAAAGCAGACACATAGACAAATGGAACAGAATGGAGAGACCAGAAATAAGTCCACTCACCTATGGTCAATTAATTTACCACAAATGTGGTAAGAATATACAATGGAAAAAGACAGTATCTTCAATAGGTGATGCTAGGAAAACTGAACAGCTACTTGTAGAACAATGAGATTAGAACATTTCCTCATATCATATACAAAAATAAATTCAAAATTGATTAAAGGCCTAAATGTAAGACTTTAAGCCATAAAACTCCTAGAAGACAGTATAGGTAGAGCACTCTTTAACATAAATGTTAAGGCAAAAGAAATAAAAGCAAAAATAAACCAATGAGACCTAATTAAACTTAAAATCATTGGCACAGCAAAAGAAACCATTGACAAAATAAAAATATGACCTACTGAATGGGAGAAAATATTTGCAAATGATATGACCAATAAGGAGTTAATATCTAAAATACATAAACAGCACATACAACTCAATATAAAAAAACCCAAAACAAACAAAAAAACACCCCAACCGATTAAAAAAGACCAGACAACCTGAATGGACTATCATCAAAAAGTCTAAAAATAACAAATGTTGACAAGGATGTGAAGAAAAGGGAACCCTTGTACATTGCTGGTGGGAATGTAAATTGGTGCAGTCACTATGGAAAACAGTAAGGAAGTTTCTCAAAAAAACAAAACTAGAACTACCATTAGATCCAGCAATCCTACTCCTGTGCCTATATCTGAAAAACAAACAAACAAAAAAACCCCTCTAATTTAAAAAGATATATGGTCCCCAGTGTTCATAGCAGCATTACTTACAATTGCCAAGGTATGGAAGCAACCTAAGTGGAAAACTACAATTATCTGATGAAAAAATCAAATGAACTGTAAATAAAGAAATATTCTGTGTTCACATACTGGAAGTTTCAATAATTCTTCAGTTGTAGACTCATTCCCATATAGTGGATCAATAGTGGATCCCATATAGTATCAATAGATCCATAGTTTCAATAGCATCCCAATCACAATACCAGCAAGCAATTTTGTAGGTTTGAAAACAAAATGGCTCTTAAGTTTATATAGAAGGAAAAAGACACAGAGTAGTTAACACCATACTAAAGAAGAAGAAAAGTTGGAAAACTGATACTGATTTCAATTTTAATTGATAAAAATGTATCAGTATCAATTCATTAATTGTGACATATATAACATAGTAACCTAAGATGCTAACAACTGGGGAAATTGGTTTGGGATATATGTGAATTTTCAATACTACCTTCTCAATTTTTCTATAAATCCAAAATGTTTTGAAATAATAAAGCCTAAACAACAAATCTATAGAGACATAATAACTTAATGATTACTTGGGGCTGGATATGAGAACAGGGAGTTACTAATAATGCCCATGAGGAGCCTTTTGGGGATGCCAGAAATGTTCTAAAATAGGATTGTGGTAATGGTTGCATGACTTTTAAATTGATTAAAAATCAATTTACTAAAAATCAATCAGATTTACTTAAAATGGTAAATTTATTATATGTGAATTATTTCTCAAGATCTGTTTAGAAAGAAAAACATGTAATATAAATACTCAGAAACAGTACAAATGTATAATATAAAAAGATAGAAACCATTGAGAGCCATATACATAGAAGTAAATATATTTTGGCTGAAACTAAAGCAGGCAGAGTAGAGAAAGAAATAATTGAGTAAAAAAAGGAATACAAAATATTGACATTTAGAGGCAGAGAAAGAAGAGAAACTCAACATCAGTTTATTTTACTATCAGTAGCTGTCTTTTATTAATATTATCACTTTATTATTTTAATTTTAACTAAGAAGATACATGCAATCTAACAGAGCTTAGTCACTAAATATATTTTTCTTGGATGTATCACAATTATCTCCTTGAACCAGCTGAATACCAAAGAAGCTTTCTTTTGGTCCAAGACAAGACACAGGTAACCTATTACATGTTCTCTTTCTGTGAATTTCAAATTCCTCAGGGGATCTCTCACACTTCTTCCCCTGGTTTATTTTGTTGAACAGGCTTGTACAACTGCTCCTAAATTTTTCAGGACTGAAAGCAAGAACATAGCACTTTTAGGGAATTCTGAGTTTGGTCACATGTACCCAAAGCAGGCCTTGAAGAAGTGTTCAAGTATGGGTTCTGAGTTCACTCATCTCATTGACCTTACTGATCCTTGACCCTGTGGGTAGCAGAATTGTCTCAGCAAGCCCTTGAAAG
Source organism: Aethalodelphis obliquidens (assembly GCF_003676395.1). Taxonomy (NCBI): domain Eukaryota; kingdom Metazoa; phylum Chordata; class Mammalia; order Artiodactyla; family Delphinidae; genus Aethalodelphis; species Aethalodelphis obliquidens. The sequence goes on along the minus strand of NW_020838020.1, from coordinate 1,500,080 downwards.
CATGGGGCCAGGGTGAGGCCACAGTTATGTGAGGTAAAGATAAATATGACCCTTTGCTGTTCTAGATTCTTTGCTATAGAAAAATTTTGGAATCCTTTTCTTATCTTACTTGGAAATAAATCTTGACCATTTGCTTAAGAGAGGATATTTGAACAAGTTGCACCTCCTCCACTAGTTTTATTGGATTTTTGTTTTTGTATTATGTTCTTTACTTGTCTATTTATTTATTTGTCTATTTTTAGAAGAGCAGAGAGTATAAAAGCATTCTAGTTTGTAAAACAGCATTAGAAAAGAAACTCAGAAATGACCAATGTATGTATTTGAATAGAATACAAACATTTGACAATGACAACATGTTCATGTCAATAAGGAAAAGGGTTTTCTTTGCAGGCCCTTTTTCTTTAGACCAAAGCTCTAATGTTGGTGTTATGCTGGGTTGTTCTCTACTAGAAACCATTATTAGGAAGCATCACTAGAAAGCATTACTAACTAGATTCAATTGAAGAGGACACCATATAATTGACATGCTTGCATGCCACATAAAATTTTAATCTACTGAGAAAAAAAGATGTCGACTTATAGAGGACAAAATATCATTTTCTCTCTGGTAAAGTCTAAGTTGGGGGCCCTAATTCATATATGTAGGCAAGTATTCTCCTAATCCTGAAACCCTGAATTAAACAGATTAAATGGAGACATACATTTCTGACATGGAGAACAGAGGAAATATGGACTTTAAGTGCCAACATTTTCCCAAGAGGAAGAATCTGATGAACATATCATCAAATTCTTATGAAAACTCAACTTTTTATTCACTCCATTTTCCCAAGGATGGAGTTAAATGAGGAAGCCCCAAGAAGACATGTACGTTTGATTACTGGAACTTTCTTCCCATGGAAGGGGATATGAGGAATAGGGAAATAAAGTTCTTCATCTAAGAAATGTGGAAGGAATTGGTTTATTTTAGAGTTAGAAAAATGAGTCCACTTGACTGTCCCTAGACGAAAAGAGATATATTAGGACAATCATGATGCAATAAAAGAAGATGATATGTCTGGGGAAACCATGTTTTCTGAACATGGGTGAGAGGCCTAGAGATAGATGTGATTGCATACTGATATTAATAGGCAGAAAAGGAAAATTTATTTAAACCAAAAAAAGAAATGAAATACATACACAGAAAGAGTTGTGCCAGATATAAACTTATTTCACTTCATAATTTTTCACAGGCTTTTATTGGTCACACAAGACATTTTTGGAGAATGGAGTGATACATTCTACAGAGCCAGTTTTATGTCATTGTTTACCGTCTTAACTAGGTCACATTTGACTATCTGGAAGAGTTTGCTTCAAATCACTTTGAAGATTGTACCTCTGGGTTTTGATTGGCTGTACATTTGACAGGGAGTTTCTGCCTAATTACTGTTGCATAGATTTGACTCTCTACCTCTTGCAGGTTAGTTTTCTTGCTACCAGATCTTTCTCCATCAAAAATTTATTAGAGTTCGTGCTGTGTACATGGCAAGGTACTATGAAGTGAAGAAGAAGTTAAGAAGTCAAAGAGATGTGTTCCCTGATCCCATCAGGTTAGCAATTTGAAATAGTCACAGGGCTCATTGCAAAGAAAAAATAAAACAAAACAACAGCTACATAAACAACTGGATGTTTTAGACAATTCCAAAACAAGTTATAACATCTTCTATTTCTTTTTCTCAAAGCTTTCATATAGTCATCATTCCCCCCTTGTTTTCTTTGGTAATTCTTAGGATTTGCAACAAACACAAAATTTGAATCATTTATCATGTGTTAATTTAATCTGTTTTCAGTCCAAGTGACTGACTTTGTCCAGTATTGTTTCACTGTTTTTAAAGAAAGTAAGAGACTTGTTAGTGGAATAAATAAGGCTCATACAATGTGCTCCTCTTTCTTATTCCTTGAAAACAACCTCACAGACCTCAGACAATTTAATCATTTTAATATATTCTAAATCAAATAGAAAAAAGCCAAAGACAGAGTGGAAGGAGACAGGATTATGGAAACGTTTCCTACACACAGCCTGTTTTGCAAAATAAATTATTATCTACAAGTTAGTTTGAATATGACATACTATTTTTTCCCCAAATTATTGGTTAATGAAATTTAAATTTGATAAATATATGAAGTATGTGGTAGAAACTGTTTAAAAAAATTATATGTTCCATACCTGTTTGAGGCATGTATTAAAAACCACTGTGCTGAAAACTAACTAGTGTGGAGTAACATCACAAAAAATATATACTTGAAGTATTTTCTCTTTTCATTTTAGTGTAGGAGGAAAAAAACTTCATACATTGCAAACAAATAAAGAAATGAGAATAACCTGTGATATCTCTCATCTCACCATTAAAATTGTTTAAATTAGCCTGTCCCATGAATTGGAGAGTCCTTCCCTTTTTCCTCCATATCTCTCCCTTTGGAAGCTATGTGTATGATCAAAGGCTTATTTATTTTATGAGAGAAAAATACAGTGAGAATCGATATAGAGTAAATAATTTCCTAACCAAAGAGAGGGTGTAAAGCGATGCAATAAAATATTTATCAAATGCTTACAAAGTACTCAACACAGTTAGATGAGAGTAGGGACTTGGAGAATTCTCAAAATAGGGAATTCACAAATTAAACAATATCCATCAAACATAAATTGGACAGGCTTCAGTGGCAGGCATGACTGCTTTGCAACTCTGGAAAATAGAGAGGAAACCCACAGTGAGAGGCAGAAGAGGGGGATAAAAGTTGAAAGCAAATTATCATCCTGGAAAAAAACAACTGGTAGACCATGCACTGCTCATTTTAATTTTAGCAGTGTTTAATAAAAGTGTAAATATAGAAGAAGAGCAGTAAAACTAAGCAGCAGTCAAACTCAAGATTAAGAAAACTGGTGGTTAACACAAAATTGTAAATCAACTATACTCCAATAAAAATTAAAAAAAAAAAAAAAAAGAAAACTGGTGGGTTCAGCTATGAGAACTTGCCAAGATGAAATAGGAAGCTTTTATAAGTCTTTATCATTATATGTCTTATTATCAACAACAAGAAAATTGTAAATTCTGTAATTAATTGAGTACTGTTAAAACTCTTACTTGTGTAATAGAGTCAAAACTTTACATCTGTCTTCTCAGGATTTTCAGCTGGGCCTGAGAATTAAATTGGCATTAGACAGATTAACAAGAGAAAAGCATGTACAGTTATTTAGTACAAGTGACACTGGAGACTTTATAAGGAATAAAGACCTAAATAAGTTGCAAAACCTAAATATTTTGTATTGGGTTGAGCAAAGGAAGGCAATTGTAGAAAAGTAACTAAACTATGTGTTAGGCTGAAAGAAGATAATAATTATTTTAACAAGATCATTTGTACAGAATTCTCTTGGTTTCAGCTTCCTGTCCTTGATAATAAGAGTGTTTCTTTACTTCTGGTGTGGAGAGGACATTTTTCATTTGGAGGTTTTGTCTCTTGCTTTCAGAAAGAAAAAGGCTAGAGTGAGAGTACCTTTCTTACACATGCTGTCTTTTTTTTTTTTTTTTTTTTTTTTTTTTTTTTTGCGGTACGCGGGCCTGTCACTGTTGTGGCCTCTCCCGTTGCGGAGCACAGGCTCCAGATGCGCAGACTCAGCGGCCATGGCTCACAGGCCCAGCCACTCCGCGGCATGTGGGATCCTCCCGGACTGGGGCACAAACCCATGTCCTCTGCATCAGCAGGCGGACTCTCAACCACTGCGACACCAGGGAAGCCCACACCTGCTGTCTTTTTAAGTGCCTTTCACACAAAACAATTTTTATGTTGAAAAGGCATATTTTGTGGTGAGACAGTCTGATTTCCTTCAGTTGTGAATATGTGTGTTGTGGAATTCTGAAGATGATTAAATATGTTATTTTAAAGATTGTGTTTTGAAATCACCATCTATTGTCACCTGTTGGTCTGTTTCAACCTTTTTCCCCCTGTTTGGCCTGTTTCTTGGTGTGCTTAATTATTTTTGATTGAAAACCAACCAGATATTATATAAAGTATAGATATATTGACATTTGACTGATTGCATTAGTTTGGGTTTCCCCATTAACAAAACCTGGGATAAGAATTTAGCACAGTGGTTAGTGTATTTGAGATATTCCAAAAATGCCAGTGGGGGAGTGAGGAAGTCAAAGAAGGAAAGGAAGAAAATCCAGTAAAATATGCACTATTAAATTATCACCACTATGGGAAAATACCATGGAGAAAGTTGGGGAAATAGTCCAGAGCATTCACGTTAGAGATATCTCACACAAAGAGCAACAGAGCAGAAGTCTGTGTCACCAGGTAAGGGCTGCTTATGGTGCGTGGAGAATAATTAATTCCCCACCACTGCTGGACCACTGGGCTCTGGCAGACAGAGAAAGCCCTAAGACACAGTTCTGGCATTTGGAAATGGGACTGGCTTAAAGTAAAATAGTAAATGTCCAGGGAGTTTAGTGGGGAACTGACCGCATCAGCTACTGTGATGTTACCCCTTCCTGAGAAGATGCACTTTATCCTGTGAGAGAGTTAGGAGTGGAGTAACTTTTTTCAATCCAATCAGGAACTGAGGCTGTTTTTCAGTCTTTCAAGCTTCAGTTTATCTTGAAAAGTCACCTACACGGGGCATAGCCTTGCAGTCATACCTACTGAGCCCCAGGGGCCATTGTTTCCTAAGATTTGCCTTGTTCCTTTTTGAACTCCAACTCTAGGCTCCATAGTACAGTGAGACTTCTGAAAACTCTGCTCTGCTTTTCAGCCACTTTCAATTGACACTTTTGGCTTGTAGAGAATAATGTGCAAATGCCTCGAGTAACAAACTAATGCTAAGTTTTAGTCGCATGTCTCTGCATTTCCCCTTTTTAGGGATCTTGAATCTTTGAAACCTCTTTCTCTTGGCATCCTTAATCTTCATCTTTTTTTTTTTTTTTTCCTCCTCAGTCCTGTAAGGAAGGCTAAAGCTCTGCCAGCTTTTCTGATTTTTAGCAGCATCCCACTGCCTGGCTTCTCAGCAAATGCTTTGAGAAGAAAAGCAGAACAGATGATCTGGGAAGAGAAGATGGGCTCACCATTGCTAAGCTCCTTCTTTCTCTGGGACCTCACTGCTCAATGTTAGCTCAATGTCACACAAATTTTTTTTTTCCATTTTTTTCCTGGCCTTAAATTCTTACAAGCAATTCTATTATATCTGGAGCAGAAGTCAAAGAGAGTAGAAGATAAATTGAAGAAAAATTTTAAATTTTGAACCAAAAATTAAACAGCAGATAAACTACATACTGGGACAGAGAAAGCATTAGAGATTCCCCATTTTGCTATGCAAAATAAGTATTTATCATATTTTAAGTTATCAAGGTGTACACACAAATCTATATAAGTTTATTTTTGACAAAGGCTAACAACTTCTATGCAAAGTTTGAAATGAACTTCATGTTGCAATAGAGCTCAAAAGCACTATAACATTATTTTTGAAATAATATGCAAACACATATAGTCTTCTCTCTAAGGAGTATTTCTCAGAGCATGTTTGGGAACTCTGTCTTTTTCCAAGGTTAAGAAATCAATAGAAAAAAAAATCAGTTGCTTTTGTGATGCTTTGCTGACATATTAGCTTACATGCTTTTTCTGTCAAGAGACTCCAATCAATATTTTTTAGTTTTCATGAAAATTTTTGAAGGCACATAGATAATTACAATTTTCACATTGAAAGTTGAAGTATATAAAAAACTGACAGGAGGAGTTAATTGTGACAAAATTTAGAAGTGTATATATTTTCCTGCTTGTGACATTGAATTGTTATGCCTGCTTCAGTACTTGTGTTTGTTTAATTTCCATTATCATGATTCTCAAGGGGACATTGCTATTTTACCAGCCTCATACACACAATAACTAAAATCAGCCTTCATGAAAGAGGTTAAGGGTAGGGCAATTGGATTTCTGCAATACTGATTCAAGGACATATGATAGGGCAAAGTCAGTACAATTCAGCCTAAAAAGAATCAATACTGACTGTCTAGGTACTATCTATTCTGAATTGATAGAATTCTAAATATATCAGAACTTAATTTTATAATATATTTTTCATAAGAACCTAGCTTGATAAAAAATGAAATTAATAAAAAAAAAAATCTCTAAGTGGATAAGTTTTCTGTCTAACCCATGAAAGTCTTCAGTGCTTGTTCACATTGTTATAGGAAAACTAAGCAGTTTAAGAATGGAAATTTTCTTGAGTTGGCAGATAGGATTAGAAAAGACATCTGTGGTTCTATTACTTGTACAGCCATTCCACTGATGAGTTCTATGACCTCTAGCTAGTCATTTAGCCCGTCTCTGGACTTAATTTCCTTCCTGTGTATAAAGCAGGAACAACACTTGTTGTAGACATTGCTATATTCATGGAAGAAAACTACCCATAGGGTGAAGAAGTATAATTAAACCTTGGCATTGTTCCTTTAAAAATTAAAATCACATTAAAAATTAAGAAAGTCTTAAACATCTTCATCAGTGCTGGGTTGGAAGCAATTAAGTATATTGTTTTACCCCTAAAATCATCCCCAGAAGGTTAGTTGTACTCCTTATTGCAAATGATATTTATTAATTTAATTGATAGTGGATGTTTGCTGATTAGTTTCTCTCAGTCTTTAGTTTCCATTTTAAATATTATTCCTAAAATGGACATGGATTATTTAGCTAAGCAAGAAGTTGAAACATGGAAGTTATTAAAAACCCAAAAGAATTTATGAAAAGAAATAAATAGTATGTAGAAGAAAAAAGAAGCTATATTCCTAATAACCTAGGAGCACACAATTAGCTATATTTACCAATTATTTTAAAGTTTATTAAGCTAAATATTTATTTTATTGTTATATTATTCCTAATACATACATACTTTGGGCTTTTTCAGACTTGAAATTTCTTTGAAAGAAAAGGAATATTTTACTTTTGTGGATTATCTTGCTTACATTTCTAATTTAGAGAAGTAAAGCATTTATCTTTGTTTTTATAAAAAAATCTTTTCAATCAGTAGTAACTTCTGAAGCTTATTTCCTATATTTCCATTTCTTATACTTTCTGGGTTACTATAAAACTATTAATATCTCCCTATGAAAGTTCACACCTTAAAACCACATTAAATTTAAATAAAACCACCTCTTAGAACCATGTTAGTTTTAAATGAAGTGAAATAAAGAATTTTATTTCACAAATGTCTTTTACTCATAAACCTTTCCTTCAATGTGCATAATCTAAAGAATATGATATACAACTGAGGGAACAATCAAGGATATGCCTGATTTTGATTTAATTCAATGAATATCTATTGAGAATTTATTCTATTTTATTGAATCTAAGACATCATTAATTTTAAAATGCATCATTTTGTATTTCACTAAGAAAGAAAAAAAAACACTGGAAAACTGCAGCAAAATGTTTCATAACATGTAGAATATTTGTATTTTGCTTAACTACTGAGCTCTTTATACTTACCAAACTATAGATTTCTAGACATAGAGTTTGATAATAATGTTTGCCCAATGTTTTTTTTGATGCATGCATATAAATAATAAGCCAAATTATCTTCTTTACTTTCTAATTTTGACTCCTCTGCATCACTTTTCAACTCAGAGTCAGTTTCTGTGCTTTCCTACACAATAAAATCTCTGCTTTCAAAAGTATTAAGAATTGATATTTTCCAGAATTTCCTTTTGAGAAATTGATTTCTACTTCTTTTATACCAATCTACATGTGCATAGAATAGAAAATAAATGTCTACAGTAACAATGGAATAATTTTTAGGGTTAATAGTTGCTTTATAATTGTTATATATATATATATATATATATATATATATACTCCACCACCCAAAGTAAGTCTGACAAACTGGATAGAAAGGAAAATAATGTTTTCAAAATATCATTGAATTTATTTCACAGGATAGAGAATTAGGTAAGGTTACTCAAATATTGTGGCAGTGTTGTTTTTTTAAGTCCAAGAAAATATAATACAACAGACACTTTGTCTCTTAATAAGCACATTAGGCATCCAGCTTCTTTAATAAATGGTAACCTATGTTTGCTTCCTCTCTAGAATTCCTCAAAAGATTTTATTTGTGTTGAGACATATAACATACTTAAATCTAGGCAGTGCCTAGCTTTTATGTAGTCATAGTTCTAACATTTGGCATTTTCTAATATATGTCTTTCCCTCATATGGGCAATTTATTTCTTATTTCAGTTTCATCAAAAGACATGGCTTACACACAGTGAAATTTTTTTCTTTCACATTTTATACTATACATACTTTCTTAATACAGAGAGAATTAGGCATAGATTTTCACTTGTAGCTATATTCTGTTTCACATTAGAACTTTAATCTTTTATAGGAAATCCTTCTGCTTAGCCACTTTACTTATCCCATGTGGACTAATAGTTCATATATATATATATATATATATATGGTTTGTTTCCTGTTTCTTCATATTCTTTGGTTTGTTTGTTTCCTGTTTCTTTGGTTTGTTTCCTGTTTCTTCATATTCTTACTCAGCTTTCTGTTATTAGCACTTCACAGCTATGTATTCTGTGTAATATAACTCACCCTAACAATAGATAAAACCATATTTATTAGATGTACTTAGAACATTATGAATTCTGCCTCAACTTGAGTGAGATGTCCTACCCAAAAGAAAGTGTTAAACCCCTGTTTCCCTAGTGTTTTGAACAGCCAGTCAATTGTGTTGGGTGCTAATAACTGGCAATAAATAAATAGATCTGTGAAATGCTTTGTTAAACAAAGTTAAACATATTTCTACTGCTCAGACATTTGAATATGTGACTCTGTATTGCACATTTTTAAATGACTACATCCAGTATTTGTCATTCATCCTCTTATAGAGAGAACGCACGTTTTTCTTTTTTTTAATCAAGTATACAAATTTAGCACAGCAATGAAGCCATAACATAGTCAAGCAGAGAGTTTTCTCTAAAATGCTCTTCAAATAAACTCATCTACATTATAGAAATGCTAAGCACCAGTTGAAACACCAACAACAATCCTCTCAAGCAGAAAAGAATATAAAATTGAAGGAATAAGAATAATTGAAAAAGTCACTGGTTTGAAACTGAGTGTTGTCGAAAGTAAAGAGCTAGTTTGTAGCACTAACATATTCAAGGAAATGATGTTCAATTGTTTTCAGTGACAATCAGCAGGAGGGAATAGAGCACCTCACAGCAATTACTGAATTTCTGCCAGAATCTGTTATAACATTGCCTCAGGGAAGGCAAGATAAAGAAGATTCTACCTAAGAAGCCGCATCAAGGAAAGTAGGGAAATGAGAAAGACCATAACAGCTTTAACTTGTGAAGTTACCTAATAAAAGGTGTTACCTGATAAAAGGTGTTGTGCTTTGAGAGAGAGGGAGGGTTGATGGAATATTTCATACTGGGTAATTAAAAGCAGAATGATTTTTCTTATGAAAAATACCATAAATTATATAATTTTTAATTCAAAGTCAAAGGTTATATTACATTTAACATATTTTTAACACCTTTATTGGAGTATAATTGCTTTAAAATGTTGTTAGTTGCTGCTGTATAACAAAGTGAATCAGCTATATATATATATATATATATATATTCCCATATCTCCTCCCTCTTGCTTCTCAGTCCCACCCTCCCTATCCCATCCCACTAGGTGGACTCAGAGCACCGAGCTGATCTCCCTGTGCTATGCGACTGCTTCCCACTAGCTATCTATTTTACATTTGGTAGTGTATATATGTCCATGCCATGCTCTCACTTCATCCCAGGTTACCCTTCTCCCTCCCCGTGTCCTCAAGTCTTCTCTATGACTGCATCTTTATTCCTGTCTTGCCCCTAGGTTCTTCAGAACCATTTTTTTTTTATTCCATATATATGTGTTAGCATACGGTATTTGTTTTGTTCTTTCTGACTAACTTCACTCTGTATGACAGTATCTAGGTCCATCCACCTCACTACAAATAACTCAATTTCATTTCTTTTTATGGCTGAGTAACATTCCAATGTGTCACATCTTCTTTATCCATTCATCTGTCAATGGACACTTAGTTTGCTTCCATGTCCTGGCTATTGTAAATAGTGCTGCAGTGAACATTGTGGTACATGACCCCTTTTGAATTATGGTTTTCTTAGGGTATATGCCCAGTAGTGAGATTGCTGGGTCATATGGTAGTTCTATTGTCAGTTTTTAAAGGAACCTCCATACTGTTCTCCATAGTGGCTGTATCAATTTACATTCCCACCAACACTGCAGGAAGGCTCCCTTTTCTTTACACCCTGTCCAGCATTTATTGTTTGTAGATTTTTTTGATGATGGCCATTCTGACTGGTGTGAGGAGATATCTCATTGTAGTTTTGATTTGCATTTCTCTAATGATTAGTGATGCTGACCATCCTTTCATGTGTTTGCTGGCAGTCTGTATATCTTCTTTGGAGAAATGTCTGTTTAAGTCTTCTGCCCATTTTTGGATTGGGTTGTTTGTTTTTTAGATATTGAGCTGCATGAGCTGCTTGTATATTTTGGAGATTAATCCTTTGTCACTTGCTTCATTTGCAAGTATTTTCTCCCATTCTGAGGGCTGTCTTTTTGTCTTGTCTATGGTTTCCTTTGCTGTGCAAAAGCTTTTAAGTTTCATTAGGTTCCATTTGTTTATTTTTGTTTTTATTTCTATTTCTCTAAGAGGTGGGTCATAAAGGATCTTGCTCCGATTTATGTCATAAAGTGTTCTGCTTATGTTTTCCTCTAAGAGTTTTATAGTGTCTGGCCTTACATTTAGATCTTTAGTCCATTTTGAGTTTATTTTTGTGTATTGTGTTAGGGAGTGTTCTAATTTCATTCTTTTACATTTAGCTGCCCAGTTTTCCCAGCATCACATATTGAAGGGCTGTCTTTTCTCCATTGTATATTCTTGCCTCTTTTATCATAAATAAGGTGACCATATGGGCATGGGTTTATCTCTGGGCTTTCTGTCCTGTTCCATTTATCCATAGTTTTGTTTTTGTGCCAGTACCATACTGTCTTGATTACTGTAGCTTTGTAGTATAGTCTGAAGTACAGAAGCCTGATTCATCCAGCTCCTTTTTTCTTTCGTAAGATTGCTTTGGCTATTAGGGATCTTTTGTGTTTCCACACAAATTGTTAAATTTTTGTTCTAGTTCTGTGAAAAATGTCATTGGTAGTTTGATAGGGGTTTCATTGAATCTGTAGTTTACTTTAGGTAGTATAGTCATTTTCACAATGTTGATTCTTCCAATCCAAGAATACGGTATATCTCTCCATCGGTTTGTATCCTCTTTAATTTCTTTCATCAGTATCTTATAGTTTTCTGCATACAAGTCTTTTGTCTCCTTAGGTAGGTTTATTCCTAGGCATTTTATTATTTTTGTTGCAATGGTAGATGGAAGTATTTCCTTAATTTCTCTTTCAGATTTTTCATCATTAGTGTATAGGAATGCCAGAGATTTCTGTGCATTAATTTTGTATCCTGCTACTTTACCATATTCATTGATTAGCTCTAGTAGTTTTCTTGTAGCATCTTTAGGTTTCTCTGTGTATAGTATCATGTCATCTTCAAACACTGACAGGTTTACTTCTTCTTTTCCATACACTTAATATTTTATGTTTTTGAAATTTTAGCAAATAATAAAAATTTTACCCAGTGTCAAGAATTTGCATACAAATGGTGGAAAAATCAAGTAAAACTTTCAAATTATCTGATTTTAATGGATGTGCTATGTCATTAGATGTAGAGAGTGAAAATTTAATAATAGAAAAAACAATTGAATTCTGTAGCAAGCTATAATAACAAGAAACTAAGTAAATAAATATAAATTACAGTATACTTTGCTAGGTTTAGAATTGGATTGCTATGGCTTTTAAATTAAGGGTATATAACTTAAAATGCAAGGAAGATATTACAATCTTCAAAGATTTAGAGTATGTAAAATACGTATAATTTTAAAACCAACTTGATGACTCAAAGTAATTCACGATTGTAAAGTTCCCATAAATCATCATTTGAAAATTTTGATTATACTGAAAATGAATGGTACCCATACATAGCAATTTATTAATCCATAAGTTTATAAATATATACTGAAAAATGTAAAAAATAATTTTTTTGCAAGTAAGGTAATTGGAATGATGTTTGATGTAGATTATAGAAGATTAAGCTTTTGGGTTGCAACTTCCTTTGGAGTTTCCCAGGTGTAAACTGAAACTGGCTCCCACAAGAGTAGGGCAGGGAGAGTCTTAAGAAAAAGGTAGAACACACAAGATTGCTAAGTGGTAGATTTAATAACTAAGGAAACATACTTAAGAGGTTTGTGGTGGGTGGTCTCAAGATGAATAGATTTCTGCAATGGCCCACCAAATCTTAAAAGTTAATACAGTATAGAGGCTTTAACTGCGTTCAGCCATGTACACAGTCCAGATGGTCTCAACAGCAAATTACTATTTCAATTCTGTGTCTTAGGTAGCTTCTAACTCTGGGAAGACAAGCAGAGTGCACATTCCAAGGACAGGGGAGGGCATGAACAGCCTTCAAATAGCTGGGTCCAGCTCTCAGGTCAAACCAGCAGTCACATCTTCCTGATGACCTTCCCCACTAATTCACCCTTGTGACCAGCTCTTACAATCTCACATGACCGCCCCCCCCCCATCTGCAATGTACTCTGAGTGGTCAGCAAGCCATTTCATTAGCATGGAGATGGCTCATTTGGTGGCTATCTGACTGCATTGGAGGAAGGTACCATAGCAACAATATAGGACATGCAAGAGGAAACTCAGGTTAAGACAATAATTGTGAAAATCAGCAACAACTTTTTCCACCAAGGCCCTCTTGATCTGAACCTCTTTAGTCCCCTAGGCTGGGGGTTGATCATTCAGGGAGTTCACTTGTGGCCTCATATGATTTAATAAAAATGGGGCTTCCCTGGTGGCGCAGTGGTTGAGAGTCCGCCTGCCGATGTAGGGGACATGGGTTTGTTCCCCGGTCTGCGAAGATCCCACATGCCACGGAGTGGCTAGGCCCGTGAGCCATGGCCACTGAGCCTGCACGTCCAGAGCCTGTGCTCCACAACGGGAGAGGCCACAACAGTGAGAGGCCCGCTTACCGCAAAAAACAAACAAACAAACAAAATGACACATTAGCAGACTCATCAGGTATGAACAGACAATGTTTTTTGGATAATGGCACAGGTGCATCCTTTGGAGACAGTAATAATTTCCAAGCCTACTCTATTTTTGAGAACAGCTTTTCTCATTAGAGACATTTCAGTGTTCAGTAAAGACAGGCTTTTTTGATTGTCATTCAAGGTTTGCTGTTTGAGTTTACTAAGGGCTATAATGTCCTCCATGTCAATGGAGGAAACAAAGATGACAGCCAAATAATCTTGCCAGTGGAAAATAGAACATGTTTAGGAACTTGACTTGGTTGTACATATCATATATGTTGGGTGAGGAAGGCAGCACTGTCAAGAATAAGGAAATTGACTGAGGACAGAAATGCCAGACCAGGACCCTCACCTTCTCCCCTCTTTCTGTGGTCTGCATTTCATTTTAGGCATAGTGTGTTTCAACAGGTATGACTTGCAGCAGGACAATGGGATTCCAGTGAAATTGAGTAGGTCCCTTTTACCCAGGAGGGTGAGGTAATTAACTCATTCTGTTGGGACCATCAAATTGAATATTCCAGTTGATAAATCCTTTCCCAGGTATGATGGGGCTTGGTGGTCTCAGCAGCATAGCATATTGATCCATGGTGAGAGTCAGGGCAATGGCTCTTTCCCACAACTTTCATTCCTTTACAGTGTTGGGTGTGTTGGCAGGTGCTTCCTGTCTGGCACATGGGGTAACAAGCCCTAATGGTTGATCATTCAAATGTATTAAAGCCTAGAGTAGTACTCTAGTCCAGCACTTCCCAACCTTTTTGGCGCCAGTGACCAGTTTCGTGGAAGACATTCTTTCCACTGAACCGGAGGTGGGGTGGGGGTGGTGTTGGGGTGATTCAAGCACATTACATTTATTGTGCACTTTATTTCTATTATTATTACTTTATAATATATAATGGAATAATTATACAACTCACCATAATTCAGAATCAGTGGGAGCCCTGAGCTTGTTTTCCTGGAACTAGCTGGTCTCATCTGGGGGTGATGGAAGACAGTGACACCCAAAGTGTGTTGCTTACATCCAGTCTATTCTGTAAGATGCAGCTTAATTGTCACTTGCCACTCACTGATAGTGTTTTGATATGAGTCTGCAAGCAATTGATTTATTATGTTCTCTGTGCAGTCAAACCTCCCTTCTAATGATAATCTGTATTTGCAGCCACTCCCCAGCACTAGCATCACCGCCTCAGCTCTACCCCAGATCATCAGGCATTAGATTCTCATAAGGAGCACACCACCTAGATCACTCACATGCGCAGTTCACAGTAGGGTTCATGCTCCTATGAGAATCTAATGCTGCTACTGATCTGACAGGAGGTGGAGCTCAGGCGGTAATGCAAGTGATGGGGAGCAGCTGTAAATACAGATGAAGCTTTTCTCTCTTGCCCACCACTCACTTCCTGCTGTTCAGATGGTTTCTTAACAGGTCACTGGTATAGGTCCTTGGCCCGGAGGTTGGGGACCCCTACTCTAGTCCACTAGCCTAAAGTGGTTTTACCTCTTGGTAATTTAATCTGCTGCTTTTATATTCCAATCTTCCTTTCTATTAAACCTGATGCTTACAGGTTATAGGGGAGATGGGACCTCCATTCAATGGCATGTCTTTTGCTCAGTTTTGCATATCCTGACCTTTGCAATGTGACCCCCAATCATTGTCTATTCAATGCGGGTATCCATACATGGTACTCATGTTCTCTAATCCCTGAATAATGACAGCCTGATTTGCATTGCAAATCAGAAAAGCTTGGTTAGGCCAGACAATGATCACACAAATCAAGACATATTTAGAACCCTCACTTAGAGGGAGGGGGGCAATAGAATCAATGTGTCAATCCTTCACTGGTTGGGAACTCCAATGGATGGCAGTTACCTTGGGCATCATTTAGAACACACAGGACATGCTCTTACTGCTTTAGCCAAGTTACTGTCTTTCAAGTACAATCCAGCATCCTTGGCAATATGTGATCCCACCTGTGTACTGTGGTGGCCATTCTTTCTGTGCACCCAATCTGCTGTATGTTCTGAAGGGTTAGTTGCTAGGGCTCATATCCATCAGCTTCCTTATTGCCAAGGGCTGTTAGCACCTTATAAACTGGAATGTGAAAGACAATGAGGCTTTTTCAGGCAAACCCAAAAGTTCCTCCACACATTCTGACAACATAATGGCACACTCACGAGTCATCTATCCTTTGGCTTCTCATTGCCCTAGCCATAGGGTTAACCTCTTTAGAAAAGCCCAACGTCAGTGCAAAGGGTTAATGACAGGTCTCATGACTGATCACCAGCCAAGCTGCTCTCAGTGTAGCCCACTGGCTGCTGCAGTTCATTTTCTCCCTGAGAGCCTTCACTTGGTGGGGTGCTGTGTACACTGCTAAGAACTGTTACTCTGTGAGTCTATGTTGGGTTTCTGTCCTTTTCCAGAGATGGGACCAAAATTCTAGGGGATCTTTCCTTTCCTCTTCTGTTGTCTCTGCCACAGTGTCTGACTCATACTTTCTGGAGTCACAGGTACATCTAACATAAATGGTAACCCTGCCTGGGAGACACCCAGAGCTTTAATTTGCTTCACTCGTACTTTTGTCCTTTCAGAGATATTTGCTGCTTTGATCCCCAGTCCTGCACGTGCCCTTTCTTTATCAGGTGATGTGGTGGATGGAGTCACTGTTCTAGGTGGGGAATAAAGTCCTCTAAAACCTCCAGATCCCTACAAAGTCTTGCAGCTCCTCTGCATTCTTAAGGATTGGAAAGGCTTCTATCTTATCAAACACAGCTTCTGGGGTAACACACGTCATACCCAGCCAAATAACACCTCAAACCTTATGGCAGTACCTGGGTCTTTAATTTCCTATGAGTTCACCATCCATCTCCCTTGCAGATGTTCCAACAAGACCTGCAAAGTGTCCTGCAGCAGAGGTAAGATCTCACTTTGTTGACATTGGACCATCAATGTAAAGGGCCCATTTTACCGATGTGGGGAAGGAGAACAGGAGCAGGTCTCAGGTTACCTCCCACTTGGGGAGGCACTGGAAAGGTCCATTGTTGCCCCTCCCATATGAAAGCAAATTGGTCTTATAACTCAGTTGCCAAGGGTATACTGAAAAAAAATTTTTTTTTGTATGAATGCTCTTACAAATGCTTCAGAGTAAATCAATGACTGCAAATAACAAAAGACTTCAAAAAACGGACATGGTTAAAGATCCAATAAAGACAAACACAGAATATTTATTTTCTAGGCAGATTACATTAAAGGTAAAGAAAAACCTTTGTTTACAATTTCTTATTAAGAACAGACCAATTATATAAGAAAATGTTTGCCTTTTTAACAAGGAAAAAAACAAATTCTCATTTTGTACCAGTGGATTTTTGATATTAACTCTTTTTTTTCCCCTTTAACTTAAATAATTCTATTCCAACTTTAGTCAGCCTGACCACACATAAAATTTCTTTCTCAAGATTCCTCCTCCATAGAACTTCTGTGACTTCCACAAAACTGCAACTTCCTATATCTAATTAAAATTTGTCATATTTTTTCTTTTCTTATTCTAAAACAGTTATTTTATTTTAAAACAAAATTACTTTCTTTTTATTTTACCAAAAATAAAACATGTGCTTTATAACTTTTATTATTAAAAATCTATTTTCTTTACCCCAAATGCATCTCCATTCCTCATACCTATGTTCACGGTGAATTTGTGGTTCTTGATGTCTCCTTTCAAAAGTATTCAGTGAGACACAAAGTGATAGGTAAGAAGTGGATTTATTTAGAGAGAAACACACCCTACAGACAGAGTATGAGCCATCTCAGAAGGTGAGAGAGCCTCAAAATATGGTGTGGTTAGTTTTTATTGGCTGGATAATTTCATAGGCTAATGAGTGGGGAGATTATTCCAATTATTTCAGGGAAGGGGTGGGGATTTCCAGGAATTTGGCCACTGCCCACTTTTTGACCTTTTATGGTTGGTCACAGAACTGTCATGATGCTGGTGGGTATGTCACTTAGCTAATGCATTACAATTAGCATATAATGTGTATATGTAGTGGATGTCAAGGTGTAGTGGATGTCGAATCTTCTGCCATCTTGGCCCCAGTTGGTTCTAACCAGTCTTTGTCATGTCCTGTGGCTGCACCATTCTTTTAAAGCTTGTGCCCTGTCCCCTTCTCTCCTGTTTCACCTACTTTTATTACTGAAAACACACATTCTACTTTTCATATACAGTCATTTTCTTTCATCTTTATTATTTCTAGAAGTTTTGTAAAAACAAACAAACAAAAACTCTTAGCTCTCTTACAAATCAATTTAGACAAGGGAACTGCTACAGCAGTCTGTATTTTAAAAGGCTACGTTTCTCACCCCCCTTTTTTTCCCTTTAGTTTCTGTAGGCAATGTTTTTGTTAATTCCTGGAGTATTTAAATTTCAAAAATATGATAAGATTTACAAACTTCAAGGCACAGAGAAAAATGTAAGTTTTCTCATAAATGTTTCTCTTTAAATGCTACTTAAATTTATTCTTTGTATTAGTGGCCACTGGGCCTGGGGCATTTTGTCAGTTTTCTCATCAGTTACCATCACATCCTCCTCTCCATTCCCATCACTCTTCCAGAGATTTTACCTCTCATCTTCTAATCACAATTCGTCACAAACACCTGAATCATAGTCTTTGGCATCTTGTGCCCTCCTAGCTTTGCAAAATGGCATGCCAAGGTCTCTAACTTCTTATCCTGCTCTCCCACCTTGTCTGCCAGCCCTGAAGCAAGCAGAGTAGTGGAAAAACACACGTTCTAACCTCAGCTCTTCTTCCAACTTTCTAACTTGAATCTCAGCCTCTGCTTGAGCGTTGGTGTCCAGCTGAATTGCTCACCAATGGCTAGCTCACCATGGTGGCTATTTATTTTCCTTCTTGGCCACAGTGCACAGTGCAAGGTTCCTCAAACAAACACATTAAAGCAGCCAGCATTTTCAGGGCATCTCTGTACTCATGGGACAGGCCACAAGTGTCTGACATATGAGCCAAGCAGGATTTCCACCTCAGACACCTCTTTCCCAAAGCCTATTTCTTCATTCTCTGACAGGCTCACCAGCTGTTGGGTGGCTACCTCCTCAGGAGCCTCCCTCGGGGGCTTCCTGGGTATAATCTGAGGATTATAATCCTCTCCCAAGGCGGGCAGGGAGAAACCAAAGAAAAATGTAGACCATGCCAGATTGATAAGTGGCAGATTTAATGATCAAGGGAACTTGCTTATGAAGCTTGTCTCTGGAAGTCTTAAAATGAGTGGACATCCAAAACTACCCACTAAAACTTAAAAGTTAAACAGAGGCTTTAACTGGGTTCATTCACATACACAGTCCATCATATTACTGTCTTAGTGCTGTGTCCTTGGGTAGCTTCTCACTTCAGGAAGGCAAGAAGAGTGCACTTTCCAAGGACAGGGAAGGGCATGAGCAGATTTTGAATAGTGGGTACAGCTCACAGGTCAAATCAAAGTTACATCTTCTTGATAAGCTTCCCAAACAGAATTTTCACAAAACACAGATATAGATGTATTTTTGTATAGTGCTAACTTT
The DNA here is from genome assembly GCF_003676395.1 of Aethalodelphis obliquidens. Taxonomy (NCBI): domain Eukaryota; kingdom Metazoa; phylum Chordata; class Mammalia; order Artiodactyla; family Delphinidae; genus Aethalodelphis; species Aethalodelphis obliquidens. The sequence goes on along the minus strand of NW_020838020.1, from coordinate 1,481,287 downwards.
ATGTGGTATATATACACAGTTGACCCTTGAACAACACGGGTTTCAACTTGCACAAGTCCATATATACATGGAATTTCTTCAGTAAATACCTGCTATAGTACTGTGCAATCTAAAGTTGGCTGAATCTGCAGATGCAGAGCTATGGATATTGAGTGCCCACTTTAAGGTTATTTGCAGGTTTTTATTGTGTGTGTGTGTAGATATGTATATGTATATAAGTATATATGTGTGTATATATATATATATATATATATATAGAGAGAGAGAGAGAGAGAGAGAAAGTTAATGGGAATAACTTCATTGAGATAAGAAGTTAAGATATAAAGTAAAAAATGCAAAAAATTGAATTTGACAGGTTTAGGCATTCAAATAATTATTTACCTTAATTGAAGAAAGTCTTTTTCTTGTTTTGGTAGGCAACACAAAGCAAAACTACTGTATTTTCTTGAAAATGAAAATGAATTATGTAATGTAGAACTGTGACTAAAATGTTTCTTAAAATCTTGCCTGCCAATTTTGTAAATGTAGTGATTGTTTCATTGGAGGTACATTACAAAATCTTGAAAACTATTTCTCCTGCTGTATTACACCCCCCTAATCAAACTCCCCTTCCCACCCCAGAAATTAAAGACCTCTGTAAAACTGGTGAACTCTAGAATGTTGGAGAGGGTTAGGGCATAGAGATGCTTTGCTATAATCTAATTATTTCACAAATCAGAGAGTTGAGGTCAAGAAGAATTAAATTATTTACTTAAAATTGCCTGTTTAGTATGTGATTCTGTCCAAACCCCTCATATCTTTAGAGATCTGTCCACATTTCAAATTCTCCATGAAGCCTTCTTATTGAGTAAAAAAATCTTCTCTTCTAAGTATCTCACATTACCTGTTTTGAAACTTGCAAAATCTACTTTTCATCACAACGATTTGAATTTTTTACCTTGTGTCATATTCTGTCAGTTCTTAAATATACAAATTAAGTTATATATACATATATATATATATATATATGTATATATATTATTTCTTCTCTATGCCTTCCCTACTTGTATGAATTGATCTGCATTGGACAGGTAGCCACTTTCACTTGTTTTGTAATATCACTTTCCTCAATTTTTATGGATTCACAAATAATATATTGTTACATTTAAATTTTTGAATAATAGAAATATGCATATTATATATTATTAATAATTATCTTACTAGATGTAGCATTTTGTAACTTTTTTTCTAAATACTATATGTTTGCATCTAATCCATGCTTATCTTTATAGCAGCACTTCCTTTCTTTTTCTCTATTTGATAGAATCCCTTTATATGTTTTACCATGATCCATATGCCATTCCCTATTGATGACATTCAGATTATATCTCTCTTTGTAGCATTACAAACATTGCTCCTCTGAATAATATTATAACTGTTTCAATATTACATATAGAAGAATTCCCCAAGGATATACACCTTGCAATGGAAATATAAAGTCATTAGTGCAGGCACCTATCTACTCATATCTATAACTGCAACATATTTTCCAGAAAGATTTTGACAATTTACAATTCCCCTCAGATGATTACAGAATTCTTTGCACAACTTTTCAATGCACAATATTGTGAGATGCAAAGTTTGCTCAACTTTTGTACTAAAAATATTGCCCTAAATTGACAGAATTTCTCTAATAAATAATGAGGTTTAGCATAATTCCTAGGTGATTTTTATATAAACTAATACATTTTTTTACATTATTTAGGGTTATTCTCAATGGTGAAAAACTGAAAGCATTTCCTCTAAGATCAGGAAAAGACAAGGGTTTCCACTCTCGCCACTATTATTCAACATAGTTTTGGAAGCCCTAGCCACAGCAATCAGGGAAGAAAAAGAAATAAAAGGGATACAAATTGGAAAAGAAGAAATAAAGCTGTCACTGTTTGCAGATGACATGATACTATACATAGAAAATCCTAAAGATGCCACCAGAAAACTACTAGAGCTAATCAATGAATTTAGCAAAGCTGCAGGATACAAAATTAATACACAGAAATCTCTTGCATTCCTATACACTAGCAATGAAAGATCAGAAAGAGAAATTAAGGAAACAATCTCACTCACCACTGCAATAAAATAAAGAATAAAATACCTAGGAATAAACCTACCTAAGGAGGCAAAAGACCTGTATGCAGAAAACTATAAGATACTGATGAAAGAAATCAAAGATGTAGAGGTATACCATGTTCTTGGATTGGAAAAATCAATATTATGAAAATGACTATACTACCCAAAGCGATCTACAGATTCAACGCAATCCCTATCAAACTACCAATGGCATTTTTCTCAGAACTAGAACAAAAAATTTTACTATTTGTATGGCAACACAAGAGACCCTGAATAGCCAAAGCAATCTTGAGAAAGAAAAATGGAGGTGGATGAATCAGGCTCCCTGATTTCAGACAATGCTACAAAGTTACAGTAATCTACAAAGTATGGTACTGGCACAAAAACAGAAATATAGATCAATGGAACAGGATAGAAAGTCCAGAGATAAACCCATACAACTATGGTCACCTAATATATGACAAAGGAGGCAAAAGTGTACAATGGAGAAAAGACAGCTTCTTCAAGTGGTGCTGGGAAAACTGGACAGCTACATGTAAGTGAATGAAATTAGAACACTCCTTAATACCATACACAAAAATAAAATCAAAATGGATTAAAAACCTAAATGTAAGGCCAGACACTTATAAAATTTGAGAGGAAGACATAGGCAAAACACTCTATGATGTAAATTACAGCAAGATATTTTTTGACCCACCTCCTAGAGTAATGAAAATAAAAACAAAAATAAACAAATGGGACCTAATTAAACATAAAAGCTTTTGCACAGCAAAAGAAACCATAAACAAGATGAAAAGACAACCCTAAGAATAGAAGAAAATATTTGCAAATGAAGCAACTGACACAGGATTAATCTCCAAAATATACAAGCAGCTCATGCAGCTCATATCAGAAAAGCAAACAACCCAATCCAAACATGGGCAGAAGACCTATAAACAGACATTTCTCCAAAGAAGACATACAGATGGCCAACACACACATGAAAAGCTGTTCAACATAACTAATTATTAGAGAAATGAAAATCAAAATTACAAAAAGATATCACCTCACACCAGTCAGAATGGCCATCATTTAAAAAATCTACAAATGATAAATGCTAGAGAGAGTATGGTGAAAAGGGAACCCTCATGCACTGTTGGTGGGAATGTAAATTGATACAGCCACTATGGAAAACAGTATGGAGGTTCCTTAAAAAACTAAAAATAGGGGCTTCCCTGGTGGCGCAGTGGTTGAGAGTCCGCCTGCCGATGCAGGGGACACGGGTTCGTGCCCCGGTCCAGGAGGATCCCGCATGCCACGGAGCGGCTGGGCCCATGAGCCATAGCCGCTGGGCCTGCGCATCCGGAGCCTGTGCTCCGCAATGGGAGAGGCCACAGCAGTGAGAGGCCCGCGTACCAGAAAAAAAAAAAAAAAAAAAAAAACTAAAAATAGAGCTACCATATGACCCAGCAATCCCACTACTGGGCATATACCAAGAGAAAACCATAATTCAAAATGATACATGCACCCCAATGTTCACAGCAGCACTATTTACAATAGCCAGGACATGAAAGCCACTTAAATGTCCATCAACAGAGGAATAGATAAGGAAGATGTGGTACATATATACAAGGGAATATTACTCAGCCATAAAAATGAAAGAAATTGGGTCATTTATATACACATGGATGGACCTAGAGAGTGTCATACAGAGTGAAGTAAGTCAGAAAGAAAAACAAATATATATTAATGCATATATGTGGAATCTAGAAAAATTTTATATTTGACCTTATTTGCAAAGCAGAAATAGAGACACAGATATAATGAACAAATGTATGGATACAAAGGGGGAAAGGGGTGAGGTGGGAGGAATTGGGAGATTGAGATTGACACATATACAGTATTGATACTATGTATAAAATATACAACTGATGGGAACATAGAGTATTACACAGGGAACTCTACTTAATGCTCTGTGGTGCCCTAAATGGGAGGGAAACCCAGAAGTGAGGGGTTATATGTATATGTATGGCTGATTCATTTTGCTGTGCAGTAGAAGCTACACAACATTGTAAAACAACTGTACTCCAATAAAATTAATTAAAAAATAATTGCTTCTCTGAATAAGTGTATAGCTATTTTAATGTTACATATAGAAGAATTTTCTAAGGATATACATCTTGTCATGGAAATACAAAGTTATTAGTGCAGGCACCTACATACTCATATCTATAACTACAACATATTTCCCAGAAAGGTTTTGTCAATTTACAATTTCCCCCAAAAGATTATAGAATTCTTTGCACAATTTTTTCAGTGTACAATATTGTGAGATGCAAAGTTTGCTCACCTTTTGTACTAAAACTACTGCCCTAGGGCTTCCTTGGTGGCGCGGTGGTTGGGAGTCCGCCTGCCGATGCGGGGGGCATGGTTTCGTGCCCCGGTCTGGGAGGATACCGCGTGCTGCGGAGTGGCTGGGCCCATGGGCCGTGGCCGCTGGGCCTACGCATCCAGAGCTTGTGCTCCGCGGCGGGAGGGGCCGCAGCGGTGAGAGGCCCGCGTACCGCAAAAAAAAAAAAAAAAAAAAAAAAAAATTAAAAAAATAAAACAAAAACTATTGCCCTAAATTGATGGAATTTCTCTAATAAATAATGAGATTTAGCATAATTCCTAGGTGATTTTTATATAAAATACACTTTTTTTACATTATTTAGGGTTCAAATATATCAGTTTGTAGTTTTAATTTTTAATTTAATTTAATTAATTTGCTTGGTACTGGAGTATACAGATATTCTTTATCTTACAGCAGTCAAGTTTATTAAATAAAACGTTTTTCACTTTTGGAAGTTTTTTCCTTCCTGTTGAAGAAATCTTTTCCCTTTCAAATTTTATGAAGACATTCTTTCATATTGCCTTTTAAATAGTTTCTTTTACATATTATTTTTAATCTGTCTGAAATTTACTTTTCTTTTTATTGTGAGTTAGGGCAACTATTCTTTCCAAATGAATGACCAATTATTTCAGTATTCTTTTTTGAGTTGTCCATCCTTTCCTCCCTGGTATATAATGCAACTTCTCTCATACATCAACTATTTATTTATGTGTAACTCTGTTTCTAAATTCTATTTTGTGTCCCACTGATTTATTTTTCTATAGTTGCTGAACACTTTAAATCGTGATAACTACATAGTTCTGGATTTTTATTAATTTATCTTGCTCAGTATGCACTAGGATTTCAATATCTGGTAATTTGTCATTTTACTCACTTCCAAAAAATTATTATCCAGTATACATTTAATATATTTTCCCATTTTCATTATTTTTTATGTATGTTTAATTAGAAGTATGTCAGAACTATTTATTATTGTTAACTCTATTCAATATATCTATCAACATGTTGTTCATGTACTTTTATATCTTTGTTGCATTCTGTTTCTTGACTAATATTTTCCATTTTACTAATTTCACCTTCAGCTGGGTCTGTTCTATTATGTTACCAACACATCCATTGGATATATTATTTTAGTTATTATATTTTTTTCCTAAAGTTTCTATTTAATTATATTTCCTGTTTGTTTTACATTTAGATCGTTTTTTCTTATCCAGTTTTAAAACTCCTTCAATTTAAAATATCTATCCATTGTCATTTTATACTTTATATTGGATAATTCCAGCATTAATAGTACTTTGTGTCACAATCCATAAGAGGAAGACATTTTTGGAGAGAATATTGAGAGTTTTGCTTTTTACTAAAACAAATTTTATTTTTATTGGAACTAGGGTCTTCTACTTAACAGAGTTCAATGAGATTTAAATTTTATGCTTGGAATTTCCAAGATCATGTAGGGTTTATTATTTCAGTCATAGGACTCATTTGAGTGAAGATTTATGTCAACAATTTTCTGAATAATTCATTTTATTAATATTTTTCCACTTAATACCAGGCCAAGCAATTACATTTCCTTATTTTTTTTTTCATTTACAGGTGAAATGCTTTTTGTAAGCCTACATTTTACTGAGGCTATAATCTCTGCAGTCCCAACTTAATGCAGAGAACTCAGCATCACTTTTACTACTTTCTAAACATTCAAGTCTTAAAAAGCAGCTTCACTGCATAAAGCTATTCTACCCCAAGGCACAGGAAGAATCTGGCCTCAGGACCCATGTTTACTTTCCATTCTGTTCTCAGCTTTACTAAATTATTTTGGGGTTTTGCTTATTCCCTTATTTTCTTATGATCTCATTAGTATACTTTAATGTATGTTTGTTATATTTCTAAGATCTATGTGTTTTGTGCTGAGATAGTATATCAGTCAGGGTGGCCTACATTATACTTAGAAAACAGAATATCCTAGTGTGATCTTAACATAACTAGGCTTTATTTTTCCACGTGAAACATCTTGGTGTGCTAATTCATAAGGACAGAGTGCCCAAGGTTCTTGCGCAGCAATTAAATGCTGGTTTTCACGCTACTTCTACCAATAAATCATAGTTAGAATCACATGGCCCTGTCATTTGTGCAATTGTGTAATTGCAAGCCTCCCATATACCTAAAGAGAAGTTAAACCAGATATAGAAGAGCATTAAAAGACTTTACCATAAATCACATGTTTGGTTCTCTTTTCTTTCTATGTATAAAACATACTAAATATCTTCGCCAAGGAGGCAGTTTATAACATCTTCCATTCATGAGACAGCTCAAAATTTAGTACATCTGGGTTATGAGACTTAGTCTATACTAGAACAGTTGCATCCACATCAGCTTCACTTGTGACTTTTCTTGATCCAGGAACTTACATACTAACAGGACAAATTATCTTCTCACCACAAATGCAACATAGAGAGGTGGATTGTGTTCTGCAGAACTACTAGATCTCCAATCTGGAAAAAAGAAACAAATGGAAATTTGCATTGGTCCCTGGTCTATATTAATCCTTAAATCCCTCTGAACCAACACTGTCATGGTTTCCACCTCATGACTGGACAACATTCCTTAATTAGACTGTTCCTGCTCCCTGAAAATGGCCCTGAATGCCATTCTTCCTGGGCCCCTCTGAGAGATTCTCCTCTGCCTTTAGCCACTTTGGCTTCTGTGAAATAAGTATTGGGCAATGTCAATCTTTTGAGAGCAAAGCATGTCTCAGACAACGTTCTGCCTTTAAGTAGTTAGAAGTCCAAGAATTATTTTGTGCCTTAGAGTATTTATTAAGTTTTTAGGAATTTTACATATTTGATCTCAGTTATCTATATATGAAAATAGCTAAAAGAAGAAAGTTCTTTGAGATAATTCTCAAATTTGCTATATTGCTTTACTTCTTGCTGCCTCTACAATAGACCCAAATATAGGCACCCTGAGCTTAAATGTCTTTGATTTGGGGATTTTACCACTAGCCTCAATCCTCTGAGTCAACTTATGCAGTTAAAAGTACTAGATCCTACACAATAGTAAGGTCATGCTTGTACTGAGGCATCTTAATCCATTCAGGTTTTAAGCATGGGTAATAAAATACTAATATTTTTTTCATATTGCTAAATTTTAATAAATATTTATAGCTCAAATCTTCTTTTGTTTCTTCTTGCTTTCTGGAATAATGAGAGGGTAAGGTAAAAAATAATTTCTTCTTATGAACCTACAGGACTTCAATTATCTTGTCTCTCTATTCTTAATTCTTGTTCTTAATTCTGATAAGCTGGGGTTTCTATTGTTTTTTTTGTTTTGTTTTGTTTTTCCTGAGATCTTTTTTTTCTGGCAGTACCTTATCAAATACAACAAACAACAACAAATGTGTTCTATTAATAGTGTTTTCAGACTTCTTGTCCCAGAGTTAAAATTTCATGAGATATGTGATATTTTAGTATATTGCTAGGGATAGTTTTACTTTTTTCTGCTACTGTATAACATTTATCATTATTTTCCAGATTCCAATATTCATATCTTCTGTGCAAACTGATGAACCATGCCCATGGACAACCTGCTTCAGGTACAAATATCTATTTCAATCAGGAGAGAGTTATTCTATGATGATAATCAGCCTCAAAATCTCAGTGGCATATAGCAGCAAAGTTTTATTTCTTGGCCAATACTTATTAATGGTGCAGGGGTTGGGTACTACTGTAAAAGTCCATCTTCTTCTTTTCATCATGGCCAGTGATATCCCACATGGTATGACACTTAACTAGCTTGGATCCCAGAACAAATTTAAAATGTAGAAAAGAAATTCTTGTTGCTTCAAGGCATGGAGGTTTGGGAAATGTTTGTTAACACATCATCAATTAGACTACTCTTACTTATTTTATACAGAGTAAAATTTGAAGTATCTAATTTTTCCTATAGCTGGAAAGGGAAAACATTTTGGTGTCCTTTCACATCGCTTTTCTGCCTCTCTTAATATTGGCAATATCAGTTTAGTTTTCTATAAATGTTAAGACTTTGATACTATTATATTTTAAATCACCCCAGTTCCAATTAAAATAAATATTATCTATAATTGTTATTTCTCATAGGCAATAAGCTATATAATCACTTCCATCTTCAAGCACAGATAGAAACACATTCATAGGCAGAATTCCTAACCATACATTCTACACTGACAGCGCTAGTTATAGTATCTCTATAAATTTCTATAAATTTGCACTGGTACAGGGCTGCCTGCAGTGTGGGTGAAGAAGATGGGTGAGATGGACTTCAGGGTCCAGATGCTATTGGCATAGTCAGCCGAGAGGATTGTTTTGTCAGACATCTACAATGAACAGCTTGCTGATGCTCTAAGCTCTAATCCAAATCTGATAGAGCTGCTTTTGTATTGCAATGCCCTGAGAAGCTGGGGGGTGAAGCTGCTCTGTCAAAGACTCAGACATCGCAAATACAAACTGCAGAATTGAGGTTGAAGAGGTGCTGAGTTTCTAGCCCTGCATATCAGGACCTCACAGCAGCTCTGATATCCAATAAGAATTTAATAAGGATGGACCTAAGGAGCAATGACTTGGGGTTGTCAGGCATGGAACTGCTCTGTGAGGGGCTCCAGCATCCCAAATGCAGGATGCAGATGATTCAGTTGAGGAAGTGTCCTCTGGAAGTTGTGGCTTGACAGGACACTGCCTCCTTGCTCAGCACCAAGTGCACTGGAGGATTTGGATCTGAGGCTTTTCTGTTAAGCTTGAGGCACCCAGTCATTGGCTGAGGATCTTGCAGTTGAAGATTTGCCAAGTCACTGCTGCTGCCTGTGAAGACCTGACTCCCACCCTCAGTGTGAATCAGAGCCTGGCAGAGTTGGATCTAAACTTGAATGAGCTGGGGAACCTAAGTGCTGCTGCTGTATGAGGGTTTCAGGCATCCAAGTAAACTCCAGACCCTCTGGTTAGGCATTTGATGGCTCAGTTCTACAGCCTTTGAGTGTCTCTCTGCTGTGCCCTAGGCCAACCACCAACTCTGGGAGTTGGATCTGAGTTTGAATGACCTGGGAAACTGGGGCATATGTTTGCTGTGTGAGGGCCTGTGACACCCCACCTGTGGACTCCAGAAACTATGGCTGGATAGCTGTGGGCTCATAAGCAGAGATTTGACGTTTCTCTTCTAGCCTGGGGGTTACCCAGACAATGAGTTTATCTGACTAACAACGTGCTGGGAAACACAGGTATCAGGCTGCTATGATAGATCCTGAGTCATCCCAGCTGCAAACTTCAAGTCCTCTGGTTATTTGGAACAAGCCACGGAAGACTGGCAGCACTTCACCTAACAAAACCTTACTTAGACGTTGGCTGCCGAATGGTTCTATCTACTGCTTCTTCTCTTGCAGTAAGGAGGGAGGAAGATCATCCCAGGACCTGCCAATCAACATAATGATAAGGCCTTTTATTTCCTCAAGAGACAAATTTATATGCAGAATAAATCCTTTCTGCTTGGGGTTTATGTAATCATCATGTGACTGAGCTTGGAGTTTTAGTCTGAAGAATGTTGGTGCCATGGAGAGAATTTAGAGAATTGTCCCAGATGACTCTAGAGCAGAAGCTCACAACTGAGAGTGATTTTGCTCCACCAGGGGACACTTGGCAATGACAGAAGACATTGGGGTGGGGGAACCTACTGGCATCTAGTGGGTAGAGGCCAGGAATCCTGCAAATATCTTAAAATGCACAAGGCAACTCCTACAACAAAGTATTTGGCATACATGTCAATTGTGTCGAAGTTGAAAAACCCTATTCTCAAAGATTAATGGTGCAATAAAGATACTAGAGAGTCTGGAACACTGGTGAACCTCAGAATGCTTGTTATGGCAACAGCCCCAATAATAAACCTCGCAATTTTGTTTTTCACTATGATTCTGTCCCCTGGCTGGAGCCAACTGGACCATGGTTGGACACCTGCCATTGTTAGCCAACTATGGGCCAGCCAATAACTTATACCATGCTTTGGATGAAAACATGAATTAAATCAACCAGGATTTTACTATCAGGGATTTGAGCTAGGAAACTTCAGACAAACTAATGATTGTTGGGAAACTTCACAAGAATGCCATGAGCGTGCCATGCTGAATCCATAGTGAAGATATCTAGAAAGACCAAAATTTACTGGTAAGTGGAAGAAATTTGTAGAGATAAAAAATTTAGTGACCTTGTAACTTATGAAATGTTGAAAAGGAAGTAACTCAGATTCTGAAGACATCATTCCTGTGGATATCAATAAATGTTCCATGATTACTCACATTAAATAAATAAAGCATGTTGATATTGAAATATGTAAATTAGCTATTTGAGTAAGACATTTATTAGGTTATTAAAACTGAGTGTATATTTTTTTAGAAGAAACTGAACAGAATCTTCAAAATGCAAAGAAATTTAATTAGCTACGAAGGTGAAAAGTGAGTGTTGTATTTACCATTTGTGTGACAGAAGTCACTGTTTTTTGTTTTTGTTTATTTCTTCACAAGGGAAGTAGATTTTCTTGTTACTGACAGTACAAGAGATTTTTCCATATTTAATTTATATTTTTCCCTTGTCTTCATCTGATACATTTTAAAGTTATTTAAAGTGCATGTATAATTTTGTCCTTTCAAAGGTTTTAATAAAAGTGTGGTGACATATTCTGAGTGTTCAATTTCCTTATAATACACTGACTAATGATTGGTTCTAAGAAGCAATTTGGTTCAAGAAATGGCCAACTATTCAACACTTATAGCACCTTTAGATTAGAAAATTTGCTAATTGGATTTGTGCTTTTCTAAATCTAAGTAAAATGTGTGAATCATTTCTTGTAAAATTAAAATTATTTTGTCTTAGAAAAATGATGTAGGCAATGTACCTTGTGCACATTCTGAAAATTACATACTACCATATGAAGTACAAATAAAGCTGTATATTTTTATGTACACTTACAATTTTGTAGATGATAGTAATGATTTGAAAATATTAACTTGACTTCAATTTTGGCAAATTCTAATTTTGACAACACTAAGTCTGGCAAATTATGCTAGCATTTCATCAAAACATTTCCTCCTTCATCCATAGTTATAGCATTATAGCCAAGCACAAGATAGAGAACATTTCTTAGCCTCTCTTGCACTGAGATGTGACATTGTGACTACGTCATCTCTTATAGAATGGGAACAGAAATGATGTATTTTTAACAGAGTGTATTTGACTCCTTCACCCTCTCTTTTCCCCTCTCCTGAAAGAATGCAAACTATAGCAAAGCTTATGAATAAAGGAGACAAAGATGGGAGGATCTGAGTCTGTTGAGAAGAGCTACTTGCTGCCCTTGATCACCTTTCCTGTATTGTTAAATGAATGATAAATAAAATTAAGGATGTTTGTGCCATACTTTTGTTATTTTTTGAGTATTTTAATGTAACCTAACTGATTTCCTATATTAATTTCCTGAAACTGCTGTAACAAATTACCACAAATGGGGTTGTTTAACATGTCAGAAATATATTCTCTCACAATTCTGCAGACTAGAAGTCCAAAATCAGGTTTTAGCATTCCTTTTCCAGTTTCTGGTCTCGTGATGCATCACTCCAATTCTGCCTCCATCTTTAACGTGACCTTCTTTTCTTTTTTCCTATCTCACTTTCGTGTGCTTCTTTATAAGGATTCTTATCATTGAATTTAGGAGAATAATCTCACCTCAAGATCTTAATCTAATTACATCTGCAAAGTACGCTTTTTTCTGAATAATATTATTCAGATGTTCTTGGGGTTAGGATGTAGACATTCAATCTACTACAGTACTTTTAAGAAATGTTATGGGATTTTGTATTTTTTTCCACTCTGTAGTTGCACTATCTATAATGTATTGTATAGATCATATAAACATTCAATAAAGAATGCTTAAGTCTTTAAGTGGAGCCTTTCACAATTTTGTGTATCAGTTACAAATGGGAGTTCATAGTTTCTAATTTAACTGACATTAAAGTAAGATTTATCTGTAATGAATGGAATTAGAAAAATAGCAAATGAAAAAAATAATTGAATTATACTGTATTTTACTTTCTTTTACTTTTTTTTTTTACTTTCTTTTACTTTTTTATTTTACTTTTTTACTTTCTTTTCTCTCTAGTAATGAGAGATTTACATAAAAAGAGATTAAAATGCCAACAATTCCACTGCAGAAGTGGATCACTATAACATGATATTAGAATGGAACTCTTTGTACCTCAGTTTCAGCTGAAGCATAAACACAATAAGAACCAAGAATTCTCGAGACAGAAAATGAAAAATTTTTTAAAGGAGGGGAATTGCTAAAGAGGATTTAATTTGAAAAGAAGTCTTTGTGGCTTTCTCCAGAATAAGAACAGGAGATAGGGATGAAAGAATGCAATTTCTAATTCAACTATAATGAATAGGCTTTAACAGAGCAATTTGGAGCATGTGCTATGTGCTCTGGAAATTGAAGGACAAGAAGGACTATTTCCTGACCCATGCTTGGGAAAGATCAAATTACCTGTAGGGTAGCAGGGTAAAAGCTGCATCTGCCAAATAACTGTTCTTCCTTCTGGGAGTGATTAATAAGTGCATGAATCCCAGTGAGTTCTTGCAGTAGTGTCAGCCTGACCTCATTTTAGAACACAGTCTGCCCAAGAGGGAAGTCTGACATGGTAAAGAACCCCAGCAGTAAGAGAGTTACTGAGGAATGAGCTGCAGAGGAAGCAGAGGCACGGCCCACACAATCAGAAGGGCCTGGAGGGGTCAGACTCTGAAGAACCCACAAAAATATCCACAGGGCAAAGTCATTCTTAAACATCTGCCACATCTAGAGTGCATCAAGCTTCTTACAGGATTTCAAGTAGATTAAGAATTGCCTGTGTGTCAATCTTATTTCTCCTCCTCCTGCTCTAAGAAAGGGGATGGGAGCTGTGAATGAGAAAGAAAAGCAAAGGTCCATGGCCCTTCCCAGGAAGGAGGTGACAACCCTACAATAAGCACCAACTGGGAAACGAGGGTGGGGTGGGGGATTTACTGCAAATGAATACAGTTTTCTGTTAAAAAATTTATTTATAATGCAAGAATTTGTTCATGCACATTTGATAATCAGGTGAATAAAACCACAAAAATGGAAATCATGTTAGCTGTTAATTTTCTCTAAGCTACCAAGCAACACTAGATGTAGGGAAGTGAATACTTCCTAGTCCTTCTCTTGCCCTTTCACTGACTTATCTGTAACCATCCACTCCAACAGTGAGGAAATCTAGCTTCCACCTTCCACCATGAATTTACTTAGTTGTGTAAATCTAGTATGATGTATAGTTATTTCAGAATGGTTAATTCATATCCCCATGGAAAACACCTTTCTCAACCAGACTGCAGTACTGGTGTGGAGTTCCCTTTGCTTTTGTTTTTTTTATATTCCACTCAATTCCAAAGTTAATTAAATTGGCTCCTTTTTATCTTACCCTATTTGGTGAGATTGTTTCATACATTTATGAGGCAGTTAGGTTTTACTTTTTGGTCACATTCTTTATTCCATTCTGGAATCCTCTGACTTCCTTAATAAAAAAAAAAATACACACATTAAAGTCCATTCTTTGTGCTTTAAATTTCTGTAGATGGGTTAGGGTCATGTATATCCAGTTACAATATCATACACAATATTTTAAAATAAAATTCCTTTTCACTGTCTTATAAACAGAATTCCTCTTTGCTTTACCTATTTAATATATTCCTTCCAACTCCTGGCAACCACTGATGTGTTTACTATCCCAGCAGTTTTTAATTTTTCCATAATGTTATATAAATGGAATCATACAGTATTCAGCCTTTCAGACTGGTTTCTTTCAGTTAGCAGTGAACATTTAAGATTAACCCATATCCTTGTGTGGGTTTATTAAGTTAACCCTTTTTTAATTGCTGAGTAATACTGCACTATACATATGTATTCCTGTTTTGTTTTTGTTGTTTGTTTGTTTTTTAATTTATTCACCTATTGAAGGGCATCTTGGTTTATTCCAACTAGTGATAATTATGATTTAAATTGCTATAAACTTTCAGATTTTTGTGTGGACATACATTTTCAAATCAGTTGGATAAATATCTACAAGCATGATTGCTGGATCACATGTTAAGACAAAATTTAGCCTTCTAAGAAACTTCCAAACTGCCAAAGTGGGCGAACGACTTTGCATTCCCAGTGAATGAGAGTTTCTGTTACTTCACATTCATGTCAGATTTAGGAAGTTATCGATTCTAGTTGGTCTATACTAGTATCTCATTGTTTTAATTTGGAATTTAATGACAAATGATATTGAGCATCTTTTCATATGCTTCTTTGTCATCTGTATATCTTTGACATCTTGGTGAGATTTTTTTTCTGCTGATTTGTCCATTTTTAACTAGAATTTTAAATTTCTTATTGTGGAATTTTAAGAATTGTTTTTGTATTTTGAATAGGTGCCTGTATTAAAGTTTTTCAGAGAAATAGACCTGTAGAATATAGGAGATAATGATAGATAGATAGATAGATGGATGGATAGGTAGATAGATAGATATAAAGATATAAAGGAGATTTATTATCAGGAATTTATCTCATGCAATTATGGAGACTGAGGACTCCTACAATATGCCAAGTTCAAGCACAATACCCAGGAAAACTGGGAGGTTGTAATTCAATACGAATTTGAAGGTCTGAGAACCAGGGGAGCAACTGGTATGAAACCCACTCCAAGGGACAGAGAAGAAATGAGATGCCCCATCTCAAACACTGAGGCAGAAAAAAAGGGATGAATTTCTCCTTCCACATTTTGCTCTATTCAGGCCCTCATCTGATTGGATGAGGTCTCACTGGGGAGGTCAATATACTGAGTCCACCAATTCAAATGACAATCTCATCTGAAAACACCCTCACAGACATTCCCAGATATAATGTTTAATCTGAGCACTACTGGGCAGTTGAATTGACACATAAAATTAACCATCACAGTGTTCTTTATCAGATATGTGTTTTACATATATCTTCTCCCAGTTCGTGGCTTGCCTTTTCATTCTCTTAACATACTCTTTCATAAAGCAGAAACTTTCATTCTTATATAGTCCAATTTATCAATTTTTTAATGTATCATGTTTTTGGTGTCATATCTAAAACCTCAACCACAAGATTATGTAGAGTTTCCCCTTGTTTCTTTCTAGAAATTTTATAGTTTTTCCTTTGACATTTATATCTCAGGTGCATTTTGAGACAATTTTTTGAAAGGTGTAAGGTCTGTATCTAAGGTTTTTTTTTTTTTTTAGATATTGACTTACAATTAATTGTTCCAGCATCATTTGTTGAAATGACTATTCTTCTCCCATTGATTTGCTTTTTCTTTATAAGAAATCAGTTTTAGCTATATGTTCATGAGTTTATTTTCTTGACTCTCCATTATCTTGCACTGATCTATATGTCTATCATTTTGCCAATACCACACATTTTATTACTAAGTTTTATGGGAATTATTGAAAGTATTGTGGCTTCTCAAACTTTTTTCATCTACTTCAGTATTGTTTTGGTTATTCCAAGTCTTTTGACTTACCATAGAATTAAGTGTATTGAAATAGAGAATCTATTTGCCAGGTAAAACAGTTTCTTAGGAATCATTA
>NW_020838020.1:1208209-1464735 GCF_003676395.1 Aethalodelphis obliquidens | reverse complement strand
TTTGGAATAGGATTTTATGAAAATATTTTGGCAAACTTATCTAACCACTTAACACTAAGTATGAAAAAAAAAACCCATAAAAGATTCTTGTAATCTATGATAAAGCTAAAAGTACATGCTAAAATTAATACAATACCATCATTACTCTGAAACATATTCCCTTAGTTGATTTGCTAGAGTGTGTCCTGTAACAGCCAGGGACTTTGGAAGTAAATATATTTACTGTCCTGACTTAGTCATCATGGCACTGGGAGAACTTGGAGACATTTACTTCTGAGTTCCCCATCTTTAAATGCAATTAATATTGCACACACTCAGCCAAATGTTTTAAGCATAATTTAGTTATATTTTACATTTTAATACTAAAGAAAATTAAAACTATATCTTAATGTACAAATTAATGTGGACATCATACTCTCATGAATTTACAAGTAGATAAATTAAATCTCAGTGTTGGTTCTACCCCAAGAAAGTAAATTGATAAATGACTAAAAATTATTAGAGAGAATTCCTACACAAGAACTGTGAATTTCCTTAACTTGAATCTGGTATTCTTAAATTAATGTTTTCTTTTGGGAAATACTCAATACATGTTCTTATGTTAAACTGATGCAGTCATCAGTGTGAATAGTCATTTTTCATGCCTGCTCTTTAACCACTGGTATGATACACACCCATGAATTATTTCACATTTTCTCCATACTCAGTAAACAACTGCCTCAAATGTTCACTTCTGCAAACTAAGATAAATTGTAATGTCAGAAGTGCCTCCCTTTCCTTTAATTTAGTGTGGTTAGAATATGTGTCTCTTTCTAAAATTCTTATTTTTTAAACTTTAAATTTATGTACCCTTTTGAAAAGTATAGAATCAGCAAACTTGATAGAAATGAATATTTCTCAAGTAAAAGCTGAAATTGCCCAGAGATAGTTAATCTCATTCTCAAAGATTTTCTACTATATTAGTTGATTGTATGTTCCATTAAGTATGCACTCTGAGGAGTTGAATGAATTCATGTATTAATAGCTTTACTTCGTTAGTAAATCTATATTCATACTTACCACAAGACTTCATAAAATTGCCATTTTAGTATGAAGAACAAGAGCAATTGTGTAACAAGGGCATTAAGCTGTTTAGTGAACTGGAATACTGAAGTTAAATTAATAGGTTAGCGTGTTTACATATCAGGAAGAATATGAAAATTAAGTCCAAATAAACACTAAGAGAATGGCAGATGGATAAACAAACTATCAGTAAATGAATGTTTGTATGTTGCATAATGCAAAACTGTTTTCAGTGATGCATTTAACTATTGCACAACTAATTCATGAATATACGTTATGTATATCCTATAATATTAGAGCTATAAGCATTTAATGTCAAATTTGTGCAGAATATATTACCTATGCACTTCAAAAAATTAAATAGCTTATCAAAACATGAAATATTTTACTTCATTTCTTTTTGTCAGCAGAGAAATTATTAGTTAGCATCTTTACTTAAAAGAATGAACATTCTATGCAAAGCCACAAATTTGCTTTTGCTAAGGCAATTATAACTCTTAGACATTCCTGTCAATCTAAGTGGAGTGTATGGCTGCAATTTAAAGTTTGCAGTAAAGATTCAAAAGTTGATAAGTTATATAGTTGGACTAGTTGCTTGTGATTGTACATTTTAAATCACATCCAGTCCTCCGTTGGAAATAGTCTAGCATCCATACTTGGAAAACTGGGAAATCAGCTCTCTTCAAAGGGATTTGGATCATGGAAGTAACAATTAAGTTATCACTGCATAAAAGATATATTTAGAAATAGTATACAGGGAGTTGAGATACCTGTAGATGTAATCAAATTTGACAAAGTTTGTATTTCATCTCCTTATGTAGCATAATTAACTTGCAGGGAAACCACAATGTAGGTGAGTGTTTTTCAATCTTGACCAAAGGTTACAGTCCCCTGGGACATTAAAACAAAACAAAACTCACAATGATTATTCAGAATATTTTACTGTGGGCCCCAGATAATTGTTTTTTTCTAGGAAAAAAAATGCTATCTAGTTTATTTCATCATTCTTATTTCCAATACCTGAATGCTGACACTTGTGTAATCCTAGAAATTAAAAGAGTAATAGTACATCAATTATACCAATTTTCTCTTCTGATATTGGGGATATTAATGAAAATAATAGAGATTAAAGTTCTAACAAATACATGCTAGCAGTGTAAATTGAAGTAAATTTTCAACTTTCTTATCCTGAGCACAACTGGGAATGGGAAAGTAGAGACTTGGCTGCATTTTAATGCTTGAAAATACCCTTCCTCAACAGGGTGAAATAAGAATGAAAAAGAGGGAGAAAATCCTATCACCAAAAATATCTATGTATATTGTTATTTTCCCTCACAAAATTTCTTCTACTATATTGGGGCTAATGTAAAAATTGAGGGACATGTTGTCCTGAGATTTTACAAACGTTTTGAACTTGCTCCAGACAAAACAAACGTGACAGTCAGACCCTTGATGCCATGAGCATGCCTGATTTGTGTCAAACAGTAAAGATGCATGATATCAGGTGTCTATGTGATTGAATTGTTTCAAATCCAATTACCTTCAAAGTCTAATAAAAATTTCAAATTCAAATCTAAAGACCAATGAATAATCATTTAAAAATATAATTATCTATTAAAAACTACTTAACAATTGTTTTCCATTTTTTGAATACCTGTAACAAAGAATATTTGGGCGGTAATCAAGAAGGTTAGCTCTAAGTTGCAATGACATTATTGGAGATTTCCCTATGTCCCTGGTTATTGTTATATGTAATCTTTGTAAAAATATTATTTAGGTTTGGTGCTCTTTTCCCTTGTCTTTTTTCCATTCAAATTAGAACAAAAATGGAGACTCAATTTCACGTCTGTGGGAATGAGTTAACCCTATCTTTGACTGTTTAATTTGAGCATTTAAATGTCATGGGGCAGAGCATGGGACAGAGCATCCATTTAAAAATAATACACTGTCTCTTTGGAGATAGCACTGTCATTTATTTTCATTTTACTGAGGCGTCTCTCTTTAAATTGAAATACTTATTAAAGGGAAAATTGCTACTCCCTGAGACACGTAACCAAAGGATAAGATTTCTAAACTCACATCTTATCTGAAACACATTCTCCCACCTATTTCAGTGTGGTAGGTTATAAGCTACATTTTAAAACACAGTGCCTTGATCAAACTATTGAGCCTCGAGAGAAAGAGGTTCTCATTTAAGCTAAAACTTTATTATTCACTGTTCATCTTCCCATACATTATGCATTCTATTCATTGGTCATGTTCACTGTGCTTCTTTAAAAAATAATCCATAACAAGAGTATACTAGACTAGTATATAAAATTTGTTTCTGCTTCTTCAGGTCAAAGCTATGGGAAAGTGATATGAAATGATTATCTCTTGAAACAATTTTTATGAAGAAGCACTCTTGCTTTTTACTTTACTAAGTAAACCTAGCTTTAGATTATATTGCTTCAAAATGTCTTCAATGGCAGTATAGAATATGTTTCCATATAAGTGTTAGAATTAGACTGAATAACAACTATTATCTTATGTGAGCATGTATATCTTTTGTTTAATGATATTGGGGGGGAGGGGTGAGTGTTAAAAGGATATTTGTGTACCTGGAAGAAATGTAGATATATGATGCTTTGTATAGGTACATACTGAAAGCATTGTTAATTTTCAATAAGAATTTTATTAGTGACAAAGCACGTACATAAGGGCGATTAGACTATATGTCTGAGTTATAAAAAAAGGAATTCTACAACAGGAGGAATTCCTGCTATGTTAAGAAGAGCTATTTAAAAAGTTACATAATTGAAGGAAATCATGAATTAAAGGCAGAGTAAGACTTTTTGATGCTGTTCATATACCTTCAGTGAAGGAGGAAAATAGTCTCATGCAAAGGACAGAATTTTAAGTGTTTTTTCTTTAATTTTAGAGAAATGAAAAGACAAATATCAGTTGTTATTCAAAAATGACATCTGCTCTGTCAAAAGCAATATTAATAAAAGTTAAATTTTCCAGTTAGAGTTACAGTAGATAATATAACAATTTTTTAGCAAGGCACTTATTTGCTTAATTTTAAAAACATTTAATAAATTTTGTTAGAGTGGCTCTTAATGCTATATTGTCCTTAATGTGTTTTCTTTCTTGCAGAAGGTAAACTAGAAATTATTGTCATCATGATTTATGGGAAAATATCAGGTGTCTGATATTTTCAGAAATATCACCTTTATTAGAATTTAAATTTATGAATAAAATATTCCAAAAAAATTATGATGGAAGATAATATAACTTTTATTTTTGCCTTCAACAGGAACCACAAATAAACATACTAATTAACTCTTCCTATTAGTTTATCTATTTGAAAGGTTTTCTTTGAATATTTAACAATGTCATATGATCAGAGGCTTTATGAGTGACTGAACAGGCTCATAATTATATTCGATATTTGATCAATGAGTGAATTAATTACACAGAAGCAATTTGAATCTCTTGGTTGCTAGTGAAAATAGCAACTCCTACCTGTTTTATTTTAGAATTTTTTTAATCTAGAAGAAATTAGGAGAAGAGAACTCCTCTATATGGGAATATAATTGGTAGCTTTGATTTAAGTTGTATCAAATACTATTCTATAATTTCCTCTATATTGAAATATTTTGTTTATATAGCAGTAGAAGCAGATATCCAAATTAAAAATGATCCTGTATTACCAGAGATAATCAACTTTAAGATTTGATTTTAAGATACTATCTAATTGTTGTTTTAATTTTCATGTTTTTTTCTACCAGGAAATTCTCAGATTTAGTGTCTTTTGGAACATTTTCCTTTTCTTAATTACCTGTTTTATTTTCTGAAAATTACCATTACATGATCTTTTCTATCTCTTTTTTTTAATGCCTTTCTATCTCTTGTTTTTTAATGCCTTTAAAATAAGTACTCATTATTTATAATGATGCCCCTTCTTCATATAATTTTTATTTTTTTTCCTTAGTCTGATATTTTATTTTTAAAGGATTTTAAATATATATTTTCATATACAAATTTTTAAAAATTCATAGAGTTCAGTATCTCCATCCTTTCTATATGGATTCTAAAGCATGATTAATTCTTATTAATAAACTGAAGGCACTATTTTTCCTCCTTTTTGAGAATTATCAATCAGAGTGAATAATAATATCCTCAAGGCCCATCCATGTTGTCACAAATGGCAAGATTTCATTTTTTTCTAAGTAGTATTCCACTGTGTATATATATCAAATCTTCTTTATCCATTAATCCACTGATGGGCTTTTAGTTTGCTTCTGTATCTTGGCTATTGTGAATAATGCTGCAATGAACATAAGGGTGCTTATATCTTTTCAAATTAGTGTTTTATTTGTCTTCGGATAAATACCCAGTAGCAAAAATGTTGGATCAGATGGTAGCTGCTTTTTTTAAAGTTTTTGAGGACCCTCCATACTGTTTTCCATAGTGGCTGTACCAATTTTACCACCAATAGTGCACGAAAGTTTCCTTTTCTTTACATCATCGCCAACATGTACCTGTAGTGCATTCTGATGGGTGTGAGGTGATATCTCACTGTATTCTTAATTTGCATTTCTCTGATGGTTAGTGACGTTGAGCATCTTTTCATGTGCTTATTGGCCATCCGTATGTCTTTTGAAAAATGTCTATTCAGATCCTCTGCCCATTTTTAATCAGAAAGCATCAGACCTAAATGCATGTCAATTTTATTTATAAATTAAAGCATCCCTTACTCAGAAACTTCTAAATCTAACATTGTCATATATTAGGATCCTGAGCATATTGGCTTTATTTCTGAATGGTAAATCTGTTTCACTTATATATGTTTGTATTCATTTGTTAACCTTTTACATTTTGGTTGTAATAACAGAATAATAAGATTTGAAAACCTAAGACAAAACTCTCCTTTTCAAATAATCTTTTCATTCATAAAAAGCTACTTTTTCTTTGGGAGATATGAATTTCTTTGAAAATATATTTTACCTCACTGATTGTGAACTTCTTTGTTGACATATGGTAAGAATGTTTTTTAAATTTTCCTACTTGATTATAATTACTATTACAAACATCAGTAAAATAATAAAAACAGTAGATCCACCAGAAACATAGATCCATTCAGAAATTAACTTTAACCATCAAAATCAGTCTGCTACTTTCACTGGTGATATTTTTAATCAATTAATATTGATTTCTACGCAGTATGATTCAAGAATAAAATCAATAAGATTGAAGGACAATCACAATAATCAGACACACTGATAATAGCAAAAATATATTCAAGCAGTTTTTCTATGCTGTGGTTTATTTAAAGAGCATATGTAGATAACCATGAAGTTTAAGGCATGAGGACAAAACTCTCTACAAGAACATTTATTTTAAGAAATTATATGCACCCTTCAAAAAAGAATATCAAAAAGAAAATCTCATTTTAAGTAACTATTTTAATGAAGCATTCGCATAAATGTATGACCTATTTAGGGAAGTACGAGACTAAGGTATGAAGGGACACAATGATCTTAGTAACATTGTAAATATTAACTGATATTAAATCTGAGAAGACAGAATTTCTAAATGAAACTAACACATCAGGATAATTTTCAGAATTTGGGAATATCTTGAGTCTATGACCTTAATAAAATTAATCTATAATGGATAGTATTTGTTATTCACAAAGTAATATAAGGCAAGGTAAAACAAATGTATGTCTGATGGCATTGTACCAAAAATACATTGTAAATATATGATGAATTCATATGTAAAAACACAGAACATAATCATAAACAATGTATTCTTTGATTCAGTACATTTATCCTGATGTGTAATTATGCATTCATTGTTAAAACCCTCTGAATGATGCATGACCATCACAGTAATCTGTAAGCACCAAAAGAGCAGGGACATTATATCAAATTTGTGCCATAATCCCAGACAGAATGCTGAAACACTTACTAGCTGCAAGTCATTCCTTGAGCAAAAATGTAACTTCTTTCACTTTCAACATACCATCTGTAAAACTGAAATACTAGTAGTATCTACCTTGTTGTGTTCTTTAGATCAGTAATGAAATAATCCATGTAAGATATTTAGCAGAGTTCCTGGAGCTTAGTAAGCAGTCAATACATTCTAGCTCTTCATTGAATTCCTTCCACGTTCCTTGCTCAAAATTGATCATTTTTAAATGTTGATAAAATATTGTTTCCACTCTAAAGTATCTCATGACCTATGTTGTTGTGTAGTAGGAAAGACATACAGATAAACAATAATTGCATTCATAGTCTTCCAAGACAAGTTGGCACTTTATTGTTAAATAAGACAAAGAAGGAGTAACACTTTTTGCAGATCAAGGAGCTGTAGAATATTTTAATACTTATCTAATTAGATCTTTGAATCAATCCTGAAATGATAGCGTGAATTTTGTAAAAGAAAGTTAGTTAAGAAATTTTTCCTTGGTTTTGTTTCTAGAAACTAGCTAGATGGTAACAATACTAGATAACAGTGTATATTTAGAAAAGCTGTATTGAACAGAAACAGATCTGTGACCAGAGCGGTGGTATTGGGTTGTGTTGAAGGTAGGAAATTATAAGCTTTGTTAATCAACCTTCTCTTAATCAGTGATCTGGCTTCTATGTTTTTCCTTTTCTGTGAAAAATGACTGATGTTTATGTAATGAAAGGCTTCTGATAATAAGCTGCATTGTAACATGTTCTGAAAGTTTTCCATCTACAAGTTGAGTTGTGTTTCTACCAAAAGTCAATTATACTCATTATTAAATGTGTTTTATGTTAGTTTTAATAATTTTTAATTGACTAATATAATAGAGTATCAGTAAAATGATGGAATATAAATATTGAAAGTAAAGGGCTATGCTTTTATAGAAAGTAAATAGATTCAGTTGTGAAGATTATATCAAGAGAAGTGGAGAGCTACCAAAACAAATACTGAGTGCTATAAATATAAAAGAAATGAAAAATTATTTTTAAAATGGTATGCATGTAGATATATCTGCAAATATCTATAAGTTTTTACTTCTTTATAAGTAGTATGAAATTACAAAAGTAGATGGTGCTATGCTGAATGTGTTCTATTTATTTTTTGATTACAGGAATTTTACAGAAGTTGATTGATTGATTAGAAACTTAGATCAATGAACCATACACAATAAAAAGCCTGAGACTTAAATCAGAAAATTGGAGAATGGAAGAATATATATTGTTCAGCTAGGCTAAATATTGTGGCAAACAACACTAGAATTTCAGTAGACTATCACAATAAAGTGTATTTCTAACAGAAGATACAGTTGGTTAGAGATCAATGGGTCACTTTCATGCAATCATTCTGGTGTCCAGTTTTCTTCCATTAATTCACTCCACTAAACCCTGCGGCCTCCAAATCCTCTGATGCATCCTCTATCTTGATGGCAGCAGAGGAAAGAGAACAAGATGAGTCCTCCTTCTCTCTTATGCACTTCAACTAGAAGTGACCACCATCACTTCCACACATATTCCAAGTACAAGAACGACTCAAAGCAAAGGCCTTGTGAAACCTTGTTTAGTGGTGTATTCATAGGGAAGAGGAGAGCCCTGATATTAGCTTGGACCAGCAGTCTCTATCACAGTATATTAAAATTGTCTTCGAAATAATTATTCCACCTATTGGGTATGTGGTCAAGGTGAGACCAATCATCTTTCTTTCTCCAGAATTTTTTTTGGAAATTCAGCTGAGTTGAAGGAATCTACTCATATCAAGAGGTAACAAAATAAACATGTAACTTAGAGTTTCCCGGACCTTTGTTTCTAGCATCTGGAATAAGCAGGTTAAGAGAAAGTGGACACCTAGAGATAAACTGAGGCATGAGAATAAGATTTAGTGGTGACAGGATATATTTTATCAGTTTCCTCCTTTCTCTCCTTCCTCCAGGGTATTATATTTATTTGTGCTATATTGAATGAGGACTAACCAATTGTCAGGCATTGTTTCCTTAGTGTGGAGAATGCAACTGTGAACAAATGGTGTCCTTTCTCTAATCTGTTTTATATTCTTATGTGGGGATACACAAAATAAATACATATAAATTCATAAACAATATAACATAATGGTAGAGTAAAATGCATGGCAAAAATTTAAAAAACAGAATGAAGTGATTGAGAGTGAGTTGATATTGGGAGTAATTTATATTGGACAGTTAGAATGTAAGAGTTTGAGTCAACATCTGAACAACGTATTCAGTCAACCAAAGGGAGGTCAGGGAGCAAACCAAAGAGTAAACAAAGGAAACAACTAGTCTAAGCCTAAGAATTGGGGGGATCTCAATGAATTCAAGAAACATAAAAATGATCTGTATGCTGGAATTCAGGAAGGTAGGGAGATAAGAATAGGCTACATGTCCAATGAGGTCAGCATGTTTGAAATCACATTGGACTTTATGGGCAATCAAAGACCACTAGGGAGATTTATATTAAGATACTGTAGTTATCTGATTAAGTTTTACAAAGATCTCAGTAGTCACCAAATGGAGGGGGAGAAAGGAAACTAGTTAGAAAGCTACTTTAATATTCCAGGTAACAAATGACAGTAGTTCAAACTGGAATTATGAAGAAAGATTAAAAATTTTTAAAAATGAAATTTAAGCTCTAATAAATTCCTCTTTTGTCCTAAACTATGGTGAATTGAATTTTGCCTATTGCAACCAACAGTGTTAACTAATCAAGTAGTATCTGCTTCTGCTGTGAAGTCGTGTAAGACAATAGATGAAAATGTCCATTGATTTTGGAAGTAAATAGAAGGCAGTTGATGTCAGTTGTAGACATGATATATTTATCTTAGCAAACCACTAAAAACCACCTTTGATATTCTTGTGAAAATGTTCAAAATTTGAGCTACAGTAGATGACAAATATTTATATAAAAATTCTCCAAAATTATCAATATGGAAATTAGGTGAGGTCTCTGGTGTTTCATTTTATGATAGTCTCATATCTTGTATAAATTAATCAAATTAAAATATTAGATGTTGTTTACAAAATTATGGATAAAGGAAAATAGAAAGGATGTCTAATGTGTTAGATATAATAATTGGGATTTAAAATTTCTTAACAATATCAGAATGAATTAATAGTATTTTAAAAGAAACTTTAAAAATACTACATTAATTTATATGATATGACAGGGCATGAATTTGGATTAATAGCTTATTTGAATAATACTTGATGTTCTAGAAGTTGATGAGCTCAATATGAGCTCTAACTATCCCATTGATTGATAGAATAAAAGTGAAATTAGTTAAAGTTAACAGACGTACGTGTTTAAATAAATTACTCAAAATTATCTGTGGAGTACTAGACCATTTATGTTTGCCACAATTTAAAATGGACATAGATAACAGTCAAAACATCTCCTATAGTGTGTGAAATTAAGATTTATGAGAAATTGAGGATTAAGAGATTTGCAGAGATAGTATAAGAACATGGTATCTGAGTTAAGTTGACTTAAAATTTTTCCATGTTAAATATTTTTTACATATTGTTCCAGAAAAAAACCTAGAGTAATTGGTAGGAAAAGTAAAATGGTGAAATATGAAAGGAGACCAATTCAGATGAATATAGGGAAGCACCTAGAAGGATTCTTAATTCTCTGTTTCAATTGCTTTCAAGAGTAGGCTGCTCTCTCATTATAAATATTTACAGCCAGGGCAGTTATCTGCTCCAGAGAATGGAGAAAACATGTAAAAATGAAGGTGGATGGTTAAGTAGAACCTCAGGTCTTTTCAAATCTTAACCTTCCACGTTTCTCTAATTCCATGTGGTAGATAGATAGATAGATAGATAGATAGACACGGAGATAAACTGATTGATCAAATGGAAGAAATATTACACAACCCAGAATAAAGTAAAACAAAGACAAAAAAAGATATTGAAGAAGCTGGATTTACAATGCATTTAAACCACACTGTATTGACTTCTCACCGTTCCTTTCATTTATTGAGTGAAATCATGTTTCCTGTCCCTATATTAAAAAAAAAAAAAAGCAAGTCTTATCTAGATAAGAATCCTGGCAACCTCTGTAGGTCATCTAATTAATCTTATGAGGCAGACATTCTGTTGACAAGTTTTAAAGACAGATTCAATTCAACCTTTATAATGCCAGACCAAGATATTAATCAAGATTCTGAATTGATCCAGTGATAAATTTATATCCCTCTTGCAGCTCAAGTAGCTTCAGGTGGGGTGCCCAAAGTGGGAAAGAGCATTATTGGATCCTATAATCTCCTACTGGTTGCTTCTCTCCTTACTGCTATCTCTTGCCAGCAGTTCCATTGATTTTTTTTTTTAATAAATTTATTTATTTATTTATTTTTGGCTGTGTTGGGTCCTCGTTGCTGCACGCGGGCTTTCTCTATTTGCAGCGAGCAGGGGCTACTCTTCATTGCAGTGCACGTGCTTCTCACTGCAGTGGCTTCTCTTGTTGTGGAGCACAGGCTCTAGGTGTGTGGGTTTCAGAAGTTGTGGCATTCGGGCTCAGTAGTTGTGGCTCAGAGGCTCTAGAACTCAGGCTCAGTAGTTGTGTCACACTGGCTTAATTGTTCCGTGGCATGTGGGTCTTCCTGGATCAGGGCTTGAACCCGTGTCCCCTGCATTGGCAGGTGATTCTTAACCGCTGTGCCATCAGGGAAGTCCCAGTTCCATTGATTTTTATGAAATGAGAGGCACAGAAGTACAGCAGTTTCATTTAATACTTTCATTAAGTACTTTCATTAGTACTGTCCTAAGCTTACTTCATTCTATATGACCCTCACTGTTTAAGATGACTCTTTGTCTCCTGGGACACAATTTTGAGGCTATTCAGACATTTCTGCCAGACTGGTCCAAGTGCCTTTCCCTTCACTCTTGCAGATTCTTCTGTATTCTAGGGAGTCAGTTGATAATTCATCCTTAGTTTCAGCTCGCTTACTTCCAGTTTCTTGCTACTGGGTTCTTTATACCCATCTGTGTGGCCCTGTAGGCCCTGTTGCTTCTCTTTCTTGTGAGGACCACACCTCAACTTCTGGAAACATATATTTAACCCTTGCCCAATAAACCATGGGAAAGTTGACAAATCCCATAGTAATGATGTTTCTCAGCTTTGGTACCAAAACTGTCAGAGAAACTCTTGTCCTCAATGCTTCTCAGGCTGAAGTCAAATTCTAGACCACTCTGAACCCAACTAGTTTTTGTCACCTATTAAGCTTTTTTAGGTCCCTCTCAAAGCCCTGCTCTTTACTAGGTTTGAGGTAAGAGGACTAGCACTAGGTTTCCCATGGTGGGATGTGGAAGGAACACAGTGAAGACTTCTCCTAAAATACCATCCTCACAAAATGATCTCACTCATTCTCTCAAAACTTTTGTACTTTCAAAGTATACGAGGGTGCTCAAGATCAAAGAAATAGTTCATAGTGAAATTATTCAAAAATCAGTACATGGTTATTTGGTAAATTATTTTCAAATATTGTGTCTATTTTATCTTGGTGCCCAGTATAAACTTCTGATATAAAATCCTGTTTTAAAGACAATCATTGAGAGAAAAGCTAGCTTCATGTAGGTAGATCTACAATCTTAAAATGAGGATAATAGACATTTTAAAAGGAGAAAACAGAATCAGAAAAAAGAAATAATTCCTATTTAAAGATTATTCACCTGCAAAATTGAATGCTCAGATTGGAAGGGTACATTACATCAAGGATAACACACAGAAAATGATCATATTCATGTATCCCTTGGTAAAATTCCTATAATAGAAGAATAAATAGAAAAGTATTATAGGTTTCTAGATGTAGAGAAAATATTGCTTAGAGAGTCTGAAATAGGTGACCAAACCAGTTACTTCTTTCAAAATTACTGCATTAAATAATCTGTCATATCTTTTTTTTTTGCATTAGAGACACACCTTTAGAGCATTCTCTCTACCTTTTCCTATCAGGGTTTATTTGAATTTCAGTTGACTGCACTTGTGTTATTTGGAGCTTTTCTTAAACATGATTCTAAGTATACATTTTGCCTTACTTCTGTTTTGAACTACCAGTTCAGTAGATCTCTTTTTTGGTCTTATCTCCTTATTTTTTTGGAACAAGTCCCAGTACCACCCTGACAGGAAGAGTGCATAAAAAACAGTCATAGAAAACAAACTTATGGGTGCCAAAGGGGAAAGCAGGGGAAGAGCTAAATTAAGGGCATGGGATTAACGAATACACACCACTACATGTAAAATAGATAAACGACAAGGATTTACTGTGCAGCACAGGGAATTATGTTCAATATTTTGTAATAGCTTATAATGGAGAAGAATCTGAATATATATATATATATATATATATATATATATATATATATATATATGTATAACTGAATTAATTTGTTGTACACCTGAATCTAACAAAATACTGGAAATCAAATATACTTCAATAAAAAAGGGAAAAAAGGTATTTCACTTACTGGAAAAAAAAGTTTTAAAGCTTAATTATGTTATAGTCAAATATGAAATGCTTTCATGTTGCCTCAATTGGGGCTAAAGAGAAAATATTAAAAATAAATCAACCAGAGGCTCCTTGATGACTCGTCTATGGATAATATTTCTTGTGAGGCTATCATGATGTTAGAAGAGAATAATTCCCATCTCTCTGTTGTCTCTTACAATTCCAGCTAACAAGGATCACTTGCAAATGGATAACATTTCAAATGGGTGATGATTTACTAGTATATACATACACTTGTTTTGAGTATTTTTCATTTTGTTTTTCACTCTTGAAAAACTGCTGTTGAAGACATTCTTTAACTTAGTTTTAGTAAGACTGTATTAGATTACATTATGCTATAGAAGGAATGTCTGTGCCACCTCCCAAATTCATATATTGAAATCCCAGGCTCCAGTGTATTGGTATTAGGAGGTGGAGCCCTTCGTAGGTGATTTGAGGGCAGAGCCTTCATGAAAGAGATTAGTGCCCTTACAAAAGAAACCTGGAAAAATTTCCTTGTCCCATCAACCATGTAAGGATACAGTGAAAAGATGGCTGGCTGTGAATGAGAAATCAAGCTTTCACCAGACACCGAATCTGCTGATGCCTTGATCTTGGACTTCTCAGCCTCCAGAACTGTAAGAAATAAATTTCTGTTGTCTATGTCTATTCTGTTGTCTAACACCCCGTCTATGGTTTTCTGTTACAACAGCCTGAACAGACAAAGACATGTTAGTATTGAAAAATAGTAACTCCTTTTACCTGAACTCCATGAGAAGAGTGCATTCATTACTAGTTGAACTTGGGTTCAACCATGTTCCTTTTTGGCCAATGGGATGTTAGCAGGTGTGACATTAACAGGGCTTTTAGTGTGTCTGTGTGCTTGGGTGTGTCATCTCACTCATCTGTGACCTTTAGGAGAGCTGTAACTGAGTAGCCCTTGTCCTTTAGCCTTGGCCCCAGGAGGAACACTTTGGAGCAGAGACCCCTAAACTAAACTGCAGAGACATGAAAAAAATAAATATCTACTGCTAGAAGCTAGAAGATTTTAATTTTTGCTTCTCTTTTCTTATGTAGTAAAAGCTGGTACAAAAATTGACACTAGAAATAGGAGGACTGGCTTGTGTAAAAATAACCTAGAATATATGGTTCTTGGATTTTGGACCAAGTGCTTGAAGTGAAAAAACTGATAACAGAGGTAGGAAAAATAGCAATTTATTTTCTTTAGGGCTAAATAATTTGGTGAAATTTTCTTATGATCTTCTAAAAGGCAGAAAATATTCCTGATATATTTTAAATGTAGGGCTTGGCAGTCTTGAGGCAAATGTTGAAATAATGAGCTGGTTGCTACTAGCTGTATTTCATAGTTTACTAAAACACAGAGATAAGGTCACAGAAAGTATTTGCCAGTTTGCAAACAGAATTTAGAGCAAATATAGCAAAGCCATAACTCATAGGTTTTTTAAAATAAAGCTCCTTTCACCAAGTAAAATATAAGTGTTATTGTCTATGATAAGAAAAAACCCAAATTAGGTGTGTTGCTCAAATACTTTTAGTTACAATTTCTGAAAATAAATAGTTAGTGTCAAGTATACCCTTTAAGTTGGATAAAAGGATCCAAGGAAAAATGTGGTCTCACAGCAGCCTAAGTTGCTCAAAGAAACTTCAATTTAGTCTAGAGACAGAAATAATTGAGAGTGTGGCTCTTGGCACATGGAATTGACTGGATGAATTGGGAGATTGGAATTTACATATATACACTATTGATACTATGTATAAAATAAATAACTAATGAGAACCTACTGTATAGCACAGGTACCTCTACTCAGTTTTCTATGGTGACCTAAACAGGAAGGAAATCAAAAAAAGAGGGGCTATATATGTATTTATAGCTGATTCAATTTGCTGCACACTAGAAACTAACATAGTATTGTAAAGCAACTATGCTCCAATAAAATTTTTAAAAAAGATAAATGAATAAGTAAAAAGTGAAAAAAAAGTTATGAAAACTATATTGTCAAAAGTTCTGTCAGCCAAATTGCAAGAAACTGAAATTATTCAAATTATAAGAAGTCTATCAGCCCCCACATTTCCAAAGACAGGAGTCAGGTTGAGAGAGATTCTCAAACTCCCCAAAGGGCATATTCTTTACTTTCTAAAATTATTTTATTCTTAACCAATTTTCCAGAATTGTCAATGGTCATACTGCAAAAAGAAGAAACTTCCAGAGGGCAAAGGGAACAGCTGTGGTAACAAAACCTGTGCCTAAAGAGGAAATATTCTTTTCCTTCAGAGTACAGATACCTCATATCATTTGTCCAGAATTATTAACGATGGAAGACTTCTATGTGCCTTGGGAAAATACCAGCTCCCTGTACTACACATTAATGTTGAGTGTGGGTGATATTTGATTTTTTATTATTTGTTTGTTTCTTTTGGTTCAGAGGATCCCAGATAAGTGGAGCTGCATCAAGATTTCATCAAGATTTCAAAAACTTGGACTTCAAACCTGACACCATGATTTTCACAAACATATGAGATTCTTATATTTTGCATACTAGAGAGACTTGAAGTAGACAGATCATGAGAATTTGAATATTATTTTAAAATACGTATTTACTCTACTTTACTTCTACTGGTAGAATATTCTCCCTAAACTTTGTCTTTGGTCTCAGTCAGGTAACTTGTTTTGAACAATGAGCCCCTTAATAGGTGTTAAACAACCAAGGACTTAAAATTTGCTTGCATGGCATGTTCTCTTGTGTTCCCACCATTTTTGTGAAAATAGATGTTCCTGAATATGTGTTTCCCTGTAAGTTAAAACCCTAGACTGAACACATATGTAGCAGAACATTTTAGTAGATCTGTGGACTTGAATTATGAACAATAGCTCTTACAGCCAGAGGCAGAGTGATTGAGCCAATTCCAGAATGAGTGATCAAAAGTAAAAATTATTGTCATTTAAATAAATATGTTCATATCTAAGAAAATTAAATATGCAGTTAAATATCTTAAAAATTAATTACTTGGTAAAATGGCATAATTGAGCATCTTTTTTTTTCCCGAAACTGTACTTCAGTCAAATAATGTAAAATTGTGTTTCCATTTACATACTTAATAACGGATTTTTAGAGAAATGTCTTAAAAATATTTCAACCATTTAAAAGTTCAAAACAATCGTCAAGTCAGTGTAAAAAGGAGAGATATGTTGATCAAAGGAAGTGAGTAGGATCCCAACTTGGACCCACATAAGCATAGTCAATTGATTCTTCAAAAACTTTAGACGTTTGGGAGGGGTATTTTTAAAACTGTGGCAGTTTCTATATGTAGTTCTAAACCCATCCTTTCTGGATCATGTCTATTCCTCCTTTAAAAATTTTTTTTTCATAATAATATCACGACTTTAACAAGTGGGCTAAACTTTAATGTTACCAAAACCATACCAAATATATTTTTTATGAAAATAATTTAAATACTTATATCATTCATATACATCTATGTATATTATATTTATGCATACGTACTGAGCTATCCTGAGAATCTCTCTTTTTATTCTCCTTGCTGGGTTCACCACAAGGTCCCTGAAGCATCCTGTTTTTAAATAAATACATTCATCATCCAATCCATTGCTTCTGAAGGTTGGGTGGCAGAGTTGCCTGTTTCCCATTTGGGACAGTCTGACAAGCCTTCTCTTCTGGGTTAACAATGAAGGCATCTTAGCAACACAGAAAATTGTCAACACAATTCAACTAAATGTTTCTTGTTTTTTTCTAAAACCAAAAGTGGCTTTGCTTATATTTTTTCTGAATAGACAGGAATCCAACACATAAACCTATTTTTATTTTTGAGGGATATCTCAAAGTATCCAGGTCACTGGACCTCCAAAAATATTCCCTGAGTAAAGAAACCATTTATTTTTATGGAATTTCACAAACTATCATGGAATGATATGCTGCTTTCTAAATCTTATAAGAATAAGGTCCTTATTTGGTGGGCAAGTGTCATGTTCTTTTGGACAGTACTACGATCAATATACCTGCAAATTAAAATGTATTAAAACTTAAAAGCAAGATGGAGAAGATGTATTACTCTCCTGCCACGTGGAAGCAAACTATTTCTGAGTATTCAGGGGAAAGAAAATGAGGAGAGAGAGAAATTCCACCTAAATATTTGATAAAACAAAAAAACAAAAACTAGTTTTACAACTAGTTGTAAAATAAGTGTTTAGAATTTGATCTGTGACTTCCTCAAGTAAGGAGACAACATCTACATGAATAGTTGAAATCAAAGTCATTTCCTGCTAAAACTTAAAATAATCCACTTTCATATTGCAAGGTCACTCTCTCTTGAGCATTAGGTTAATAGGTGAAGTAAAGGAGATGGGATGGTAACCACCCATGATAGTTAGCTACTAATTCAATAAAATTGCATATCCAGATGCAATATTTAACTGGCCTAAATCAAAAATCCTATTGTTTCTCTTGAGTCTCAGTCCCATTGGGTGTTTTTGCTGACCTGGACCAGCTCTGCATACTTTCTGTTAGTCTCATTTACACATCTGTGATCAAGTGGGCCTCACAGGGGATGACTTAGCTCTCCACCTTCTCCACACATTTTATCCTCCTGCAGGCTCCAGGACATGTTGTCAAGGTTAGTTAGAAGAAAGAAATTGGTTAAAGAGCCAGTCCTACTGTGCAATGGCTTTCCCAATCTCAGCTTTCATCCCATTTGCTAACATATCATTTGTCAAAGCAAGTTATGTGTGTAGAACAGAGTACCCCCTCCCAATGCAGCCATTGATGAAATCCATCTGTGCGTTACTACTCCTATATCTTTTGTAAATTCAGCATATTACTAGTATTTTTGTCTCTATCACAAATGTGTTTCTGGTTTTGGTTTACTCATTTGTTGGAATGTGGGAAATACAGAAACTTCCACTTACTATTTCTGCTCAAATGACCCTCATACTTCAAGTCAGGGAGCCATTATGGGGATAAGATAAAAGGCATTTATATCTTAATTAATGCACAAGAATTTGGGAAAAGACATGAGTATGAATTTGTTATCCCACTGAACCCATTTTAAAATATAAGTAGGTTAAAATGCCAATTTCCACCTAAATTCCATAAACCTTCACTCTAACTGGTAGATCACATACACATCCTGTATTCCCAGGGTTCAGAGTCATTCATTAATTCCTAATAGGGATGAATAGTTTCTCTTTCCAAGTACACAGTTCCCATTTCCCCTGTTCCAAACCCTGGAAGATATTGCATAGACTTGTGTTGTTATTGCAAAGTCCTTCCTCAAGATAGGACTTTACATAGGACCAAACATACTTTACTCCAGGGTCTTTAGGATTATCAGCTGAGTCATATCTCAGAATTAAGTAAAAGCTCCTGACATTTTATTGTGGTAAGCCAAACCAAGCCTTCGTTTACCAGATCTATTATGTTTAAGAATTAAATGGGTCAAGTAAGTCTTTACTAATCAGGATTGCCATCCACATGATTCTGAGTGATTGATTATGTATTTGGTATCACCAAAGATCTCTGTAGATCAAATTTTTCTGATTACCAGTCTAGCTTTTCTGCTTGTAATGATAACTATGGACACCTCTCCTTTGGAAGTTAAAAGCAATGACTTGGCCTGTGATCCCAGTATTCCATCATTCCTGTTGGAATCAGGCAGCTATTTTAATGGCACTGTCTCCCACTTTTACCTTCATTTTATAGAAGCCAATCACTGTTGCACTTTCCACTGATGCTCTGCTCTCATCACCAAAGTATTTATCAAAGCCATGACAAAAGGAACGCCATAGTCCTCTACCTCTATGTTTATTACTTCCTCACTCTCTCTAACCATATCTGTACCTCTGTATCTCTGTTTCAGTCTATCTCTTGCATTTCTATTGCCAGACTGTGATTTCTCCCCTTTACTCCAGCACTCCAGATTTATGTATTCAACTCTTTATTGCACAACTTGACTTAGATGTCTTATATGTGCCTTAAACCATTGCAGAATTTCAATTTTCAATTACATGCCCCATTAAAAAGTGAATTCACTATAATACCATTGAATCCCAACTTCTGCAGCAGGCTTAAGCTTGGATGCATTGCGTTGATCTGAAAACTTATGTAATTGAAATGTTGGACCCATTTATGACATTATGATGATATGCTACTGCATTTTCAAAACAACAGTTTTTTCTCATGTCTTTATTATAAAAATCTTCAAATATATGGAAAAGTTGAAATAAAAGTGTGATAAACACCTCAAAATGACTCTTGATATTTTCTCCTGTTTCCTTTCTAATCCAAGTCTCACCCTCATTTAGAAAGGCAACCATTGGTCAGTTTTCAGTTCAAAAGTAGGATTCATACATGCATCCTCTCTTTCTTTATATCTGATATCTTCTCCCTGTACGAACTCTTTTGGTTTGATCCTCCAAATATAGTCCTGGTCCAGTTAACCCTCAAGAGCCCTATAACTAGTCCTAACACTATAGGACGATAATCTTTCACCTGGGCTATTGAAGTAGCCTCTGACTAATCTCCTTATTCTGCACTGGATTCTCTCACACCAAGTCAGAGATATTGCTGATACATAAATATAAAACATATTTCCTACTCAAAATCCTTTCATTCCTTCACCATAATCCTAGAAAAAAAACGTAAACTCCTTGTCTTTCCCTTTCTGGCCCTAAATAATTTAAATACTGCATAATTGACTTCATCTTCATCCTCTTTACGCTTGTCCTTCCATTGTAGAACAGTGGTCCTAACTCAGAGAGAAAAATCAGGACTCCTTAATTCAATTCCTACCTCTGTTCCCTAAATTGTGTAAATTTGAGTATGCTGGTCAATATATAAAATGTTGGACAGGAGCACTTCATGATGGTGGAGGAGTAAGACATGGAGATCACATTCCTCCCCACAAATACATCAAAAATACATCTACACATGGAACAGGTCCTACAGAACACCTACTGAACACTGGCAGAAGATCTCAAACTTCCCAAAATGCAAGAAAATACTCACATACCTGGGTAGGGCAAAAGAAAAAACAGAGACAAAAGAATAGAGATGGGATCTGTCCATCAGGGAGGGAGCTGTGAAGGAGGAAAAGTTTCTATGCACTAGGAAGCCCCTTCACTGGTGGAGAGGGGGGGGGGGGGGGGGGCAGTGGGGAAGCTTCAGAGCCATGGAGGATAGCTCAGCAACAAGGGTGAAGAAGGCAAAACAGAGAGATTCCTGCACAGAGGATTGGTGCCTACCAGCACTCACTACACTGAGAGGCTTGTCTGTTCACCCACCAGGGTGGGTGGGGGCTGGGAGCTGAGGCTCAGGTATTGGAGGTCAGATCCCAAGGAGAGGACTGGAGATGGCTGTGTGAACACAGCCTGAATGGGGCTAGTATGCCACAACTAATGAGGAGGGAATCTGGGAGAAGTCTGGAACTGCCTAAGAGTCAAGAGACCATTGTTTTGGGGTGTGTGAGGAGAGGGGATTCAGAGCACCACTTAAATGAGATTCAGAGAAGGACGTGAGCTGTGGCTATCAGTGCAGACACCAGAGATGGGCATGAAATGCTAAAGCTGTTGCTACAGCCACCAAGAATCCTATGTGCAAACACAGGTCACTATCCACACCTCCCCTCCTGGAGCCTGTGCAGCCCGCCACTGCCAGGGTCCTGTGATCCAAGAACAATTTCCCCAGGAGAACACGTGTTGTGCCTCAGACTGTTGTAATATGATGCTGGTCTCTGCTGCTGCAGGCTCACCCCGCATTCCATAGCCTTTCCTCTCTCCAGCCTGAGTGAGCCAGAGTCCCCTAATCAACCACTCCTTTAACACCCTCCAGTCTGGGTGAAAAACAGACACCAGAGAATGACCTACAAGCAGAGGCAGGGCCAGATCCAATGCTTGACCAGAGAAGCTGTGGGAAAAAAGAAGAGAAAGGGAAATTATTCCATGCAGACTCAGAAGCCGTGGATTAAATCTCTGCAATCAACTTGATGTATCCTGCATCTCTGGAATACCTGAATAGACAACAAAACATCCCAAAATTGAGGCAGTGGACTTTGGGAGTAACTATCGACTTGGAGTTTGCTGTATGCGACTGAGTAGTTTCTGATTTATATGTTTATCTTAGTTTAGTTTTTAGTGCTTGTTATTATTGGTGGATTTGTTTGTTGGTTTTGTTGCTCTCTTCTTTTTTTATTTTTACTTTTTAATTTTGATAATTTTTTTATTTTAATAACTTTATTTATTATTTTCTTTCTTTTTTTCTCCCTTTTCTTCTGAGCTGGATAGCTGACAGAGTCTTGGTGCTCTGGCTGGGTGTCAGGACTGAGCCTCTGAGGTGGAAGAGCCGAGTTCAGGACAGTGGTCCACCAGAGACCTCCCAGCCCCATGTAACATCAATAGGCAATAGCTCTCTCAGAGATCTCTGTCTCAACGCCAGGACCCAGGTCCACTCAATGACCAGCAAACTACAGTGCTGGACACACCATGCCAAACAACTAACAAGAGAGGAACACAATCCCACCCATTAGCTGAGAGGCTGCCTAAAATTATAATAAGTTCACAGGCACCCCAAAACACACCACTGGATGTGGTCTTGCCAACCAGAAAGAAGGATCCAGCCTCATCCACCAGAACAGAGACACCAGTCCCCTCCACCAGGAAGCCCACACAACCCACTGAACCAACCTTAGCCACTGTGGGCAGACACCAAAAACCATGGGAACTACAAACCAGCAGCCCATGAAAAGGAGACGCAAAACACAGTGAGTTAAGCAAAATGAGAAGACAAACACACAGTAAATGAAGGAGCAAGTTAAAACCCACCAGACCTAACAAATGAAGAGGAAATAGGCAGTCTACCTGAAAAAGGATTCAGAGTAATGGTAATAAAGATGATCTAATATCTTGGAAATTGAATGGAGAAAAGACAAGAAACATTTAACAAAGACCTGCAATAACTAAAGAGCAAATAAACAATGATGAACAACACAATAAATGAAATTAAAAATTCTCTAGAAGGAGTCAATAGTAGATAACTGAGGCAGAAGAAAGGATAAGTGACCTGGAAGATAAAATAGTGGAAATAACTACTGCAGGGCAGAATAAAGAAAAAAGAATGACAAGAATTGAGGACAGTCTCAGAGACTTCTGGGACAACATTAAACACACCAACATTCAAATTATAGGGGTAAGAGAAGAAGAAAAGGAAAAGAAAGAGACCAAGAAAATATTTGAAGAGATTTTAGTTGAAAACTTCCCTAATATGGTAAAGGAAATTGTCAATCAAGTCCAGGAATTGCAGAGAGTCCCATACAGGATAAATCCAAGGAGAAACACACTAAGACACATTAATCAAACTATCAAAAATTAATACAGAGCTTCCCTGGTGGCACAATGGTTGAGAGTCAGCCTGCCGATGCAGGGGACACGGGTTCATGCCCCAGTCTGGGAAGATGCCACAGAGCGGTTAGGCCTGTGAGCCATGGCTGTTGAGCCTGCACGTCCGGAGCCTGTGCTCCACAGTGGGAGAGGCCACAAAAGTGAGAGGCCCACGCAACGCAAAAAAAAAAAAAAAAAATTAATACAAAGAAAAAATATTAAAAGCAGCAAGGGAAATACAACAAATGACATAAAAGGGAATCCCCATAAGGTTAACAGCTGACCTTTCAGCAGAATCTCTGCAAACCAGAAGGAAGTGGCAGGACATATTTAAATTGATGAAAGGGAAAAACCTACAACCAAGATTACTCTACACCACAAGAATCTCATTCAGATTTGATGGAGAAATTAAAACCTTTACAGACAAGCAAACGCTAAGAGAATTCAGCAGCACCAAATCAGCATTGCAACAAATGCTAAAGGAACTCCTCTAAGCAGGAAACACAAGAGAAGGAAAAGACCTACAAAAACAAACCCAATACAATTAAGAAAATGGTAATAGGAACACACATATCAATAACTACCTTAAATGTAAATGATTTAAATGCTCCAACCAAAAGACATAGACTGGCTGAATGCATACAAAAACAAGACTCACATATATGCTGTCTGTAAGAGACCCATTTCAGACCTAGGGACACATACAGACTGAAAGTGAAGGAATGGGAAAAAATATTCCATGCAAATGGAAATCAAAAGAAAGCTGGAGTAGCAATTCTCATATCAGACAAAATAGATTTTAAAATAAAAATTATTATAAGAGACAAAGACGGACACTATATAATGATCAAGGGATCAATCGAAGAAGAAGATATAACAACTGAAAATATTTATGCACCCAACATAGGAGCACCTCAATACATAAGGCAAATGCTAACAGCCATAAAAGGAGAAATCAACAGTAACACAATGATAGTAGGGGATTTTAACACCCCACTTTCACCAATGGACAGTTCAACCAAACTAAAAATAAATAAGGAAACACAAGCTTTAAATGATACATTAAACAAGATAGACTTAATTGATATTTATAGGACATTCCATCCAAAAACAACAGAATACAATTTCTTCTCAAGTGCCCATGGATCATTCTTCAGGATAGATCATATCTTGGGTCACAAATCAAGCCTTTCTAAATTTAAGATAATTGAAATCGTATCATGTATCTCTTCCAACCACAATGCTATGAGACTAAAGGTCAATTACAGGAAAAAAAATCATCAAAAATACAAACACATGGAGGCTAAACAATACACTACTAAATAACCAAGAGCTCTGTGAAGAAATCAAAGAGGAAACTTAAAAAATACATAGAAACAAATAACAATAAATACACAACAGCCCAAAACCTATGGGATGTAGCAAAAGCAGTTCTAAGAGGAAAGTTTAGAGCAATGCAGTCCTACCTCAGGAAACAAGAAACATCTCAAATAAACAACCTAACCTTAAACCTAAAGCAATTTGAGAAAGAAGAACCAAAAAACCCAAAAGTTAGCAGAAGGAAAGAAATCATAAAGATCATCAGAAATAAATGAAAGAGAAATGAAGGAAATGATAGCAAACATCAATAAAACTAAAAGCTGGTTCTTTGAAAAGATAAACAAACTTGATAAACCATTAACCAGGCCCATTAAGAAAAAAAGGGATTAGACTCAAATCAACAAAATTAAAAATGAAAAAGGAGATGTAACAAGTGACACTACAGAAACACAGAGGTTCATGAGAAATTACTACAAGCAACTATATGCCAATAAAATGGACAACCAGGAAGAAATGGACAAATTCTTAGAAAAGCACACATTCTGAGACTGAACCAGGAAGAAATAGAAAATATGAACAGACCAATCACAAGCATTGAAATTGAAACTGTGATAAGAAATCTTCCAACAAACAAAAGCTCAGGACCAAATGGTTTCACAGGCAAATTCTACCAAACATTTAGAGAATGGCTAACACCTATCCTTCTCAAACTCGTTCAGAACATAGCAGAGGGAGGAACACTCCAAAACTCATTCGATGAGGCCACCATCACCCTGATACCAAAAGCAGACAAAGATACTACAAAGAAAGAAAATTACAGACCAATATCACTGATAAACATGGACACAAAAATTGTCGACAAAATACTAGCAAACAGAATCCAGCAACATATTAAAAGAATCAAACACCATGATCAAGTGGGGTTAATCCAAGTAATGCAAGGATTATTCAATATAGGCAAATCAATAATGTGATACACCATATTAACAAACTGAAGGATAAAATTCATATGATAATCTCAATAGATGCAGAAAAAACTTTTGACAAAATTCAACCCCCAATTATGATAAAAACTTTCCAGAAAGTACACATAGAGAGAACCTACGTCAACATAGTAAAGGTCATATATGACAAACCCACAGCCAACATCATTCTCTATGGTGAAAAACTGAAACCATTTTCTCTAAAATCAGGAACAAGAGAAGGTTGCTAACTGTCATGACTATTATTCAACATAATTTTGGAAGTTTTAGCCACAGCAGAGATGAAAAAGAAATAAAAGGAATTCAAATAGGAAGAAAAGTAAAACTGTCACTGTTTGCAGATGACATGAAACTATACACAGAGAATCCTAAAGATGCTACCAGGAAACGACTAGAGCTAATCAATGAATTTGGTAAAGTAGCAGGATACAAAATTAATGCACAGAAATTTCTTGCATTCTTATACACCAATGATGAAAAATCTGAAAGAGAAATTAAGGAAACACTCCCATTTACCACTGCAAAAAAAAAGAATAATATACCTAGGAATAAACCTACCTAAGAAGTCAAAAGACCTGTATGCAGAAAACTATAAGAAACTGATGAAAGAAATTAAAGATGATGTAAACAGATGGAGAGATATACCATGCTCTTGGATTGGAAGAATCAGCATTGTGAAAATGACTTTACTACCCAAAGCAATCTACAGATTCAATGTAATCCCTATCAAACTACCAATGGCATTTTTCATAGAACTAGAAAAATTTTTTTACAATTTCTATGGAAACACAAAAGACCCTTAATAGCCAAAGCAATCTTGAGAAAGAAAAACGGAGCTGGAGGAATCAGCCTCCCTGACTACAAACTATGCTACAAAACTACAATAATCAAGACAGTATGGTACTGGCATAAAAACAAAAATATAGATTGATAGAATAGGAGAGAAAGCCCAGACATAAACCCACTCACATATGGTCAACTTACCTTTGATAAAGGAGTCAAGAATACACAATGGAGAAAAGACTGCCTCTTCAATAAGTAGTGCTGGGAAAACTGGACAGCTACATGTAAAAGAATAAAATTAGAACACTCCCTAACACCGTACACAAAAAAGAAACTCTAAAAGGATTAAAGACTTAAATGTAAGCCCAGACACTATCAAACTCTTAGAGGAAAACATAGGCAGAACACTCTATGACATAAATCACAGCAAGATCCTTTTGACCCACCTCCTAGAGAAATGGAAATAAAAACAAAAATAAACAACTGGGACCTAAAGAAATTTAAAAGTTTTGCACAGCAAAGGAAATCATAAACAAGGAGAATGGACAACCCTCAGAATGGGAGAAAATATTTGCAAATGAATCAGCTGACAAAGGCTTAATCTCCAAAATTTACAAGCAGCTCATTCAGCTCAATATCAACAAAACAAACAACCCAATCCAAAAATAGGGCAGAAGTCCTAAATAGACATTTCTCCACAGAAGATACACAGATTGCCAACAAACACCTGAGAGGATGCTCAACATCACTAATCATTAAAAAAATGCAAACTTGGGCTTCCTTG
The DNA here is from genome assembly GCF_003676395.1 of Aethalodelphis obliquidens. Lineage (NCBI taxonomy): Eukaryota > Metazoa > Chordata > Mammalia > Artiodactyla > Delphinidae > Aethalodelphis > Aethalodelphis obliquidens. The sequence goes on along the minus strand of NW_020838020.1, from coordinate 1,437,905 downwards.
GTGGCGCAGTGGTTGGGAGCCCACCTGCCGATGCAGGGGATGCAGGTTTGTGCTCCAGTCCGGGAGGATCCCACATGCCATGGAGCGGCTGGGCCCGTGAGCCATGACTGATGAGCCTGCACGTCCGGAGCCTGTGCTCCGCAATGGGAGAGTCCACAACAGTGAGAGACCCATATACTGCAAAAAAAAAAAAAAAAAAAAAATGCAAACAAAAACTGCAATGAGGAATCACCTCACACATGTCAGAATGGCCATCATCAAAATATCTACAAGCAATAAATGCTGGAGAGGCTGTGGAGAAAAGGGAACCCATTTGCACTGTTTGTGGGAATGTAAATCAATACAGCCACTATGAAGAACACTCTGGAGGTTCCTTAAAAAACTAAAAATAGAACTACCATATGACCCAGCAATCCTACTACTGGACATATACCCTAAGAAGACCATAATTCAAAAAAAGTCATGTACCACAATATTCATTGCAGCACTATTTACAATAGACAGGACATGGAAGCAACATAAGTGTCCATTGACAGATGAATGGATAGAGAATATGTGGCACATATCTACAATGGAATATTACTCAGCCATAAAAAGAAACAAAATTGAGTTATTTGTAGTGAGGTGGATGAACCCAGAGTCTGTCATACAGAGTGAAGTAAGTCAGAAAGAGAAAATTGAATACTGTATGCTAACACATATATATGGAATCTAAAAAAAAAAAAAAAGTGGTTCTGAAGAACCTAGTTGCAGGACAGGAATAAAGACATGGACGTAGAGAATGGACCTGGGAACACAGGGAAGGGGAACAGTAAGCTGGGATGAAGTGAGAGAATGGCATTGACATATATACACTACCAAATGTAAAATAGCTAGCTAGTGGGAAGCAGCTGCATAGCACAGAGAGATCAGCTCCGTGCTTTGTGACCACCTAGAGATGTGGGCTAAGGAGGGTGGGAGGGAGACAGAAGAGGGAGGAGATATGGGGATATATGTATACATATAGCTGTTTCACTTTGTTATACAGCAGCAAGTAACACAACAATGTACAGTAATTATACCCCAATGAAGAGGTTACAAAAAAAATGTTGGACATATTTGTTTTCATAAAATGAAGGGCTTTTAGCAAAGTATTTCTAAGGCCTATCTATAAGGTATGAGCAGGTTTCTTTTTTTGCGGTACGTGGGCCTCTCACCACTGTGGCCCCTCCCGCTGCAGAGCACAAGCTCTGGACGCGCAGGCCCAGTGGCCACGGCTCACAGGCCCAGGCACTCTGCGGCACACGGTACCCTCCTGGACCGGAGCACGAACCCACGTCCCCTGCATCAGCAGGTGGGCACTCAATCACTGTGCCACTAGGGAAGCCTGAGCAGGTTTTTAAATTTATAAATGTAAAGATTTATGAATAAAGACCTCAAATCCTTGAAAAAAGAAACAATGGAGAAATTGTTTGGGTTTTTTGTTTTGTTTTGTAGAATTGTTTCCTTTTGGTAATGACATTAATCAGAGTAAATGATATTCAGCTAGGCAGTGGGTTTTATCTGCCTTATTTATCACACATATTTATTATGTATCTTTCTACGTATTCTTCTTGCATGGCAGATAGGTTCAAGCTTAGTATGCGATGACCATACAAAATGATTCCATGGAAATAAGAGGTTTTAACTAGGCATGGCATCCTGATGAAAATTTTTGCAAAGCTAAGAAAATCTGGATGGAAGAGTTCAGTTCCAGTTTTTTTCCTTCAGTCTCTTCTCTCTTCCTTCTTTTTTTTTTTTTTTTTTTTTTTCCTGGCCTTCAACTTCAATTCCTAACTCTATTCTCAAATCCTCTCACACATGTATGCTACCTCACATTGGTTATTTTAAAATATAACAACCCTAACATTCAACAACAACCAAGTTATTCTCCAACTAAAGCCTCATATTTATATTTTTGTTTAGGCTTCTTAAGCACATTTTTGTTCTTTCTTTTACTTTTTGCTGTTCTTGTTGTTTCCTAAATGTTTTCTTGAGAATTTGGCTTTCATTTAAACTTCCTGATAAACTCATACTGCTGATTAAGAATAATCTCTTTCCAATATTTTCTCATGTAAACACAGAGTAACAGTTCTATTTTCCAATTTGTTTTGTATTTAGTGAAATCTTATTGTTAAGATAAACTCCATTTTCTTATTTATTATTATGTGACTGAATTAGTTAACTCTTCAAACAGAAGTTTCAACTTATTTCACTTTTGTTGAAGCTGTCTAACAAGGTGACTCACACAACCACTTCTTGTAGATGAGTGAATTATTTTATTATTTTTTAATAGATCTTTATTGGAGTACAATTGCTTCACAATACTGTTAGTTTCTGTTGTACAACAAAGTGAATCAGCCATATGCATACATATATCCCCATAGCCCCTCCCTCTTGAGGCTCCGTGCCACCCTCCCTATCCCATGTCCCTAGCTCATCGCAGAGCACTGAGCTGATCTCCCTGTGCTATGCTGCTGCTTCTCACTAGCTATTTTACATTTGGTAGTGTATATATGTTGATGGTACTCTCACTTTGCCCAGCTTCCCCCTCCCTGCCCCATGTCCTCAAGTCCATTCTCTATGTCTACATCTTTATTCCTGCCCTGCCACTAGGTTCATCAGTACCTCTTTTTTTTTTTTTTAAGGTTCTAAATATACGTGTTAGCATATGGAAGGGGAAACATAGGAAAAACACTCTTTGACAAAAAGCACAGCAAGATCTTTTTTGACCCACCTCCTAGGGTAATGAAAATAAAAACAAAAAGTGGCATGGACATATATACACTACCAAACGTAAAATAGATAGCTAGTGGGAAGCAGCTGCATAGCACAGGGAGATCAGCTCAGTGCTTTGTTACCACCTAGAGGGGTGAGATAGGGAGGGTGGGAAGGAGGGAGATGCAAGAGGGAAGACATGTGGGAACATATGTATATGTATAACTGATTCACTTTGTTATAAAGCAGAAATTAACACACCATTGTAAGGCAATTATACTCCAATAAAGATGTTAAATAAATGAATAAATAAATAAATAAACAAACAAATGGGACCTAATTAAACTTCAGAGCTTTTGCACAGCAAAGGAAATCATAAACAAGACGAAAAGGCAACCCTCAGAATGGGAGAAAATATTTGCAAATGAAACAATGGGCAAAGGATCAATCTCCAGAATTATTTTTAATTTTTGTTTAGTGTACCACTTTTGTACAATTTTCTCAGGGAAAACAACAATAAAAGCAAAAGAAAAGTAAACAAAAAATTATAACTTTTTCATGAAAATATTTTCAAGTCCCACATTTTTGTCTATGGAGTAAGTCATACAAATTCAGTTTTAAAAAAGAAAAAAATCAATGGATTTAATGTCAAAAAAATAAAAATTATGTCACATAATTGCACATTGATTAACTGGGGCTATACAACTTCTTTGTCATATTTACCTTGGCAAAGCCTGCTAGATATTGATTGAAAGTGAGTATAGATTTCTTAATGGCACATGGCTAAACAGTGTTACCTATCCATCTTTGCTTTTAGGTGCAGAACTAGCTACACGATTTGCAGGGCCCAGTAAAGAATGTATGTGCAGGGCCCCTTGCCAAAAAAAATTATTAAGAATTTCAAGATTGCAAGGGCAGAATATTAAAACAAACATGGCCCCTTGTAAGCATGGGGCCCTAAGCAACTGCATAGGTCATATGATTGTGAAACAAGTTTTGGTTAAGTGTGGCTATCTGTGCCTAAATCATTAAGGGAATATAAGCCAAAGTGGTGTGTGCATTGTTTGGTTCTGGGCTTCAAAACCTCAGCACCCTAACCCTAGCCCTAACAATAAACATAACCCTAACCCACGTGCTTCATCTGACATTACAATCAAATAGTCTATCAGTTTTTTAGAAAAGAGCATTCTATTTTCTCTTTGTGCTACTTTTTCATGTAATTCCTTTTGCACTGAATGTCGGCTCCCCTTTCTTCTCATGCTGAACTTCTATTCTTACTTCAAGACCTTTTTTAAATGTCATGTCCTCTGAAAACCTCAGCTCATCAGGCAGTCTCTCACAGCTCTCTTTCTCCACAGCATGATGTACATGCCTCTAGTGTAATATTGCTCCCTTGAAATTAGAATTATACTTGTCTTCTGGACTATGAGTTCTCAATAGACTAAGTATCATTCTTATTAACCTTTGTATCCCCTTGACCTATCACATAGGTATGAAATGTTTAATGACTTTACCTTTGCTAAATTATTAAAAGTCTGTATTAATATTTAGTAAGTATAAAGTTCTTTGATATTATCTTCTGTTCTCTTAAATACTTCAAATGTAAAACATTAGAGATGAGAGATTTCCCTGGTGGTGCTGTGGTTAAGAACCCACCTGCAAATGCAAGGAACATGGGTTTGAGCCCTGGTCTGGGAAGATCCCACATGCTGTGGAGTAACTAAGCCTGTGTGCCACAACTACTGAGCCTGTGCTCTAGAGCTGCAAGCCACAACTACAGAGTCTGCTTGCCATGAATACTGAAGCCTGCACACCTAGATCCTGTGATCTGCAACAAGAGAAGCCACCGCGGTGAGAAGCCTGCACACTGCAAAGAAGAGTAGCCTTCACTCACCGCAACTAGAGAAAGCCTGCACTAGGCAACAAAAACTCAACACAGCCAAAAATAAATAAATAAATAAAATAAATTAAAAAAAAAAATCTAGACATGGGTTCTCTCTCCTCTCTCCGAAAATGTCCATTTGTTGCATTCTAGGATAATTTGCAGAAATTTAATTCTCTGAATAAGTTTAATTTATAGTGCTTTATTAAGTAGAATGCTGAGAAGACAATTATATTCTTTATGGTAAAGTTAAGGAAGAAAAATAATAACTCATTAAATAACTTTCAAGCTCAACAAATCCTGGCATAAGCTAAGTATAACAGGCAATTGTAATAGAGGAAATTAATTTAATGCACTGACATTTCATTCCACAAACAATGAGCATGAATGATTATAAAATGTTGAATTTGTGCATTCAGCATGTAAGAGTATTCAATTATACTCTGTGTAATAGGCCATACCTGTTATACTCAGTTTCTGGAAGGAATACTTTCAAATAAGTGATTAAAAGTAACTGATAAAAACATATTTATGTTGGAAAATAACTTAAATTTAACACTCGTGGGTCTTTTACATTTTATGTGCTACAGTAAATATGTTCAACTTGCTGTGTCATTTTGGCATTAACTATGGTTCAGAACAAGATAACATTCATATCATGGGATAATGTGAAGCAGTGGAAAGAACAAGACTAAGCAAGAACTCAGTAGTTGTGGCTCTCAGGCTCTAGAGTGCAGGCTCATTAGTTGTGGTGCATGGGCTTAGTTATTCTGCGGCATGTGGGATCTTCTGGGCCAGGGCTCAGACCTGTGTCCCTTGCTTTGGCAGGTGGATTCTTAACCACTGTGACCCCAGGGAAGTGGGTTATAGATACTGTGTTTGCTTTTCTCTCGCCAATGTGTAGTTGGTTTTTCATTTAAACTTCAGCCTTCTGACATATAACATAAGTAGGTTGCATCACACAATTTCTAGGAGAGAAATTTTAAACTCATATACCATCAAAATGGGAATAAATTTCAGGATAAATCTATGTATCTATTTATAAAGCCTTTTTTTTTCTTTAGGAAGAGCTTCCATAAATTTCAGAATTTCTAAAATAGAAAATTCAGTCATACAAAAAGAATCTAGTCTCTTTAACATTCTTTAGAGAGTAGATTTTTCTATAATTTCATTACTAGTTTTATTACCAAAATGGATTTGATTCTTTAAATGTGATTCAGAGAGAAAACTTCCTCCTTTTAATGTAAATTTAAATACAGTAAATCCCCTACATATGAAGGAGTCATTCTGAGAGCACGTTCATAAGTCCAATTTGTTCATAAGTCCAACAAAGTTAGCCTAGGTATCCAACTAACACAATCGGCTATATAGTACTGTAGTGTAATCGATTTATAATACTTTTCACACAAATAATACATAAAAATAAACAAAAAAAATAAAGGAAACATTTTAAATCTTACAGTACAGTACCTTGAAAAGTACAGTAGTACCAGTTACATCACCACTGCTTTTACGCTTGCTTCCAGACATCCTGGGCTTGAAATAGAAATACTTTATAACTGTACTCTATATAGTAAAGTACACAAAACACACCACTTGTAGAGGATGCACGCATGTGAAAATGTATGCTAAACACATGAACTAACTTACGTGATTGGACATGTGAACGCACGTTTGCATCTTTGAAAGTTTGCAACTTGAAGCTTTGTTTGTAGGGGACTTACTGTACTCACAAAGCCTTAGAGCCAAATTATTAACATCCATTAAAGTCATACTTATTCAAATATAACAGAAACCAGTTATCTGTTGACAAAATTCAGATCACTTTCCTTCTGAACTCAGAGCTAGGTTCCATTTCTCAATGTGCCTTGAACTTAAAGGTGGAAATGTGACAGAGACATAGCCAATGGCTGTAGGCAAAATTCATCCACCAATTTCAGGAATGACAACTAAAAGCTTCTTTTTCTCCAGTTGCTGGAGACTTGTTAATCACAAGGGAGATGTGGGCAGCACTAGATTGAAGATGACAGAATCTCTGTTAGACTAAACCCACCACTCTCACACCACCACCATTTGTATTCTACCTAAGGGATAAATAAATATTTGTTAAATTAATGAGATACCAAGTTTTATTAGGTACAGCAACCCCTTAACTAACTCAATGATGCACTTGAAAGAACAAATTGTAGATCCATGCATTTATGATGCAAAACTGTACCCTCTTTTATATTTTGCAGAAGCAGAATTATTAATATTTTTTCACTTTTATTCTTTTTGAAATTACATTATATTTTACCATCTTTTTAGGTAGATTACCATATCTGTTATTGACTAGAAAGTCATGATAATAAGCATATAATATATGATATGTACTATGTCACATGGCTTATTCATATATATATTACATATTTTACATTAACTAAAATACCATCGTTCACAAAATTTCACTGTATGTGAATTGAGCTTTAGAAAAGAAGACATTTTATTTCATTTTTATATTATTTTATATTTTCAGTTTGCTACAAATATGTTACTATGTTGTTTTAACCTTCTGATTTTATTATTGTACCTTTTTTTTTTGCAGTTTTAAAACTTATTTGTAATATATTCTTGCTTAAATATTTAGGTATAAATTTATGGTCAGAGAGCATTGCCAAACTTATATAACATAATTTACATATGTATAGAACATAAAATAAATGTTCTCTAATCACTTTTTTTACTTTTTATTGAAAGAATATGTCTTTGACAATTTGAAAAAAATTCCATATTTTTATAATAACAATACCTTGGGATGCTTATTAAACAGTCACCTTCCCAGATGAAAACTCTGATTATGTGATTCTTTGCCTGGAGCCTAGGAATTTACAAGTTAAAAGAGAAACTCCAGAGTTTTCATTATCAAAAATATTTGAGTAACTATGCTAAATCTATTTCTTTATTTTTAAAAATTGATCGTTATTACATTTAAAAAATTAAAAATCACTTAAAATAAAATGCTGCCAATTCAATGGAGGAAGGATAATATTTTCAGCAAACGGTGCTATGATTATTGGACATCAACAGGAAAAATAAAAAAGTGATACACTGGGAAACCATATACCTGACAAATGACTAGTATCTGGAAAAATGTGAAAAAAAAATCTCAAAACTTAATAGTAAAAACAATTCAACAATCTATTGAATAAAAAAGGAAAATATATGAAAATACTTTTCACCAAAGTGGATATATAGGTGACAAACAACTATATGGAAAGATGTTCAACATCATTAACCACTAGGGAAATATAAATTAAAATCACAGTGAGCTATCACTATACACCTGTAACAATGGTTAAAATAAAAATAGTGGCAACAACATATGCTGGTAAGGATGTGAAGAAGCTGGATTTCTCACACTTTCCTGGTAGGACTTTAAAATGGTACAAAGACAACCCACAGAATGGGAGAAAATATTAGCAAATGATGTGACTGACAAGGGATTAGTCTCCAAATTTACAAACATCTCACATGGCTCAATATTCAAAAAACAAACAACCCAATCAAAAAATGGGCAGAAGACCTAAATAGACATTTCTCCAAAGAAGACATATAGATGGCCAAGAGGCACATCAAAAGATACTCAACATGGCTAATTATTAGAGAAATGCAAATCAAAACTACAATGAGTTATCACCTCACACCAGTCAGAATAGCCATCATCAAAAAATCTACAGACAGTAAACACTGGAGAAGGTGTGGAGAAGAGGGAACCCTCCTACACTGTTGGTGGGAATGTAAATTGGTACAGCCACTGTGGAGAACAGTATGGAGTTTCCTGAAGAAACTAAAATAGAGCTAACATATGATCCAGCACTACTACTCCTGGGCATATATCCAGAGAAAATCATGGTTCGAAAGGATACATGCACCCAATGTTTATTGCAGCACTGTTTACAATAACCAAGACATGAGAGAAGCCTAAATGTCCATCGACAGAAAAATGGATAAAGAAGATGTGGTACATATGTGCAATGGGATATTACTCAGCCATTGAAAAGAATGAAATAATGTTATTTACAGCAACATGGATGGAAATATTTACAAAACAGACTCACAAACTCACAAACTTAGAGAATGAACTTAGAGTTACCAGGGGAAAATGGTGCAGGGGAGGATAGATTGGGAGTTTGGGATTGACATGTACTCACTGCTATATTTAAAATAGATAACCAAAAGCGACCTACTGTAAAAAAATAAATAAATAAATAACAGGTGTTTCTCAGAATATGAATACAAAAATAAAATTGTACACTGTGGAAAACAGTTTGAGAATTTGTTATAAAACTAAACATACAACAACTATAAAACCTAGAAATTGCACTCTTGGGCATTTATCTTAGAAAAATGAAAACATTTTCACATAAAAAGTCTGTACAGAAATGTTCATAACAATAACAATCTAGATGTCCTTCAATAAATAAAGATACAACTATACCACGGTATATATATCCAGGAATAACTCCTCATCAATAAAAATGAATACATTTTTGATACACAAAATGCCTTGTGAAAATTCAATTGGTGTAATCCATCACATCAACAGGTTAAAAAGGAGAAATCACAGGATCATATCAGTAGATGCAGAAAAAACATTTGATAAAATCCAAAACCCAATCATGATACAAAACTCTCAGTAAACTAGAAATAGAAGAGAACATCCTCAACTTTACAAAGAGTATCTGCATAAAATATACAGAGAACATAATACTTAATGATGAGAAACTCAGACCTTTCACACTAAGAACAGGTACAATGCCAGCCTGTCCCCTCACACTCCTTTTCAACATCATAGTGGAATTTCTAACTAATATAATAAGTCGAGAAAAGAAATTAAAGCTGCACAGATTTGGAAAGAAGAAATAAAACTGTCTTTATTTCCATTTGATATAATCATCTATGTAGAAAATCTGAAAGAATTGACAAAAAAAAAAAACCTCTTAACAATTATAGCAAGGTTTTAAGATACAAGGTTAATATACAAAAGTCTATTTCTTTCCTATCTGTCAGCAATAAACAAATGAAATCTGAAATTAAAAATAATACTATTTACATTAGCACTCCCCAAAATTAAATACTTAGGCATAAATCTAACAAAATATGTATAAGATCTATAGGAGGAAAACTAAAAATTCTTATGAATGAAATCAAAGAACTGAAGAGATAGAGATATTTCATGTTCATTGGTAAGAATGCTCAATATTGTCAAGATGTCAGTTCTTCCCAGCTTGTTCTATAGATTCAATGAATCTCAAACAAAATCTCAGGAAATTATTTTATGGATATCAAAAAACTAATTCTAAAGTTTACATGAAGAGGTAAAAGACCCAGAATAGCCAACACAATACTGGAGGAGAAGAACAAAGTTGGAAGACTGACACTACCTGACCTCAAGACATGCTATAAATCTACAGTAATCAAGACAGTGTGATATTGGTAGAGAAATGGACAAATAGCTCAGTGGAACAGAATAGAGAACCCATAACTAGACTCTCATAAATATAGTCAACGTATCTTTAACAAAAGAGCAAGGTCAGAATAATGGAGCAAAGAACCTCTTCAACAAATGGTGCAGGAACAACTGGACATACAAATGCAAAAAAGTGAATCTAGACACAGACTTTTTACTCCTCATAAAAATTAACTCAAAATAGCTAATAGGCCAAAACATAAAGTGCAAAACTATAAAAACACTTATAAGATAGCATAGGAGAAAATATAGTGGACCTTGGGTGTGGTGATGCCAATTAGGTATAATACCAAAGACATAATCCATGAATGCAAAAATTGATAAGCTAGACTTCACTAAAATTAAAAACTTCTGTGAATGACAGTATCAAGAGAATTAGAAAACAAGCCATAGACTGGGAGAAAATGTTTGCAAAAGACATATCTGATAAAGGACTCTTGTCCAAAATATACAAACAACTTTTAAAACTCAACAATAAGAAAACAAAAGAGCCATTTAAAAAATGAGCCAAAGACTTTAACAGACACTTCACCGAAGATGATATAAAGACTGTAAGTAAGCATATGAAAAGATGTTCCATATCATATGTCATCAGGGAAATTCAAATTAAAGTGACAATGAGATACCATTGTGCAACCATTAGAATGGCCAAAATCTGGAACACTGATAATACATAATTTTAGAGATAATGTGGCACAATAAGACTTCTCATTCATTGCTGGTGATATGCAGAATGGTATAGCAACTTTAGGGGACAATTTGTTAGTTTCTTACAAAACTAAACATACTCTTTTTCATAAAATCTAGCAATTGTTCTCCTTGATATTTGCACAAAGAAGCTGAAAACATATGTCCACACAAAAATCTGCACCCAGATGATTATAGCACCTTTTTTCATCATTGCAAATCTTGGAAGCAATCAAAATGTCTTTCAGTAAGTGAGTGGAGATATAAAGTGTGGTACATCCAAACAAAGGCATGCTATTCAGCTCTTAAAAAAAAGGGAAAAGAATCTAAAAAAGAGTGTATATATATGTGTATATATATATATATATATATATATATATATATATATATATATATATACACACACACACACACATATATATATGTACAAACACACACCCCATTGTAAATCAACTACACTCTCATAAAACAAATTTTTTAATTTAAAAAATTTAAAAAGCTAAGAAAAAAAAGAAATGAGCCATCAAGCCATAGAAAAACCTGGAAGAACCTTAAATGCATGTTATTAAGTGAAAGAAGCCAAGCGGAATGGCTACATACTGTATTATTCCAACTATATGACATTATGGAAAAGGCAAAACTATGAAAACAAACAAACAAACAAAAAAATGGTGTTTCCCCGAGGAGCAAGAGTGGTAGAACAAATAGGCAGAGTACAGAGGATTTTTAGAGCAGTGAAATACTCTGTATGATACCATAACGATGGATATATATCATTATACATACATTTGGTGAAACGCATTGAATAAACAAAATCAAGAGTGAACCCTAATATAAACTATGGACTTCAGGTAATTATGATATGTTAATGTAGATTCATCAGTTTTAACAAATGTACCACTCTGATGAAGGATGTTGATAATGTGTGAGGGCAGGGGTACATGAGAAATCTCTGTATCTTCCCTTCAATTTTGCTATGAACCTTAAACTCTAAATAATAAAGTCTTAATAAAAATATTTTTAATTAAAAAATAAAACACTTAGATGAATCTTTAGGAGGTTAGACTGAGTCAAAAAAAAATGCCAATCCTAAAAGGTTGCATACTATATGATTGCATTTATATATTATTGAAAAAATAATAATATACAAATGCAGAATAGATTACCAGGTGTCAGTAATGGAGGGGGTGTAAAGTAGAAGGGCTATAAAAAGGTAACACAGTAGATTTTTATGGTGCTGAAATTGTTCTGTTTGTTGACCTTATCCATGCCAATAACCTGATTGTGATATTTAACTATAGTTTTGCAAGATGCTACTGTGCTACCCAGTGGGAACTGGATAAAGATTAAATGGAATATCTGTATTTTATATATAAAATACATATATATTTTAAATGATGCATAACAATCTAAACTTCTCAAACCCTTTGTGATGTTTGCATTCAATTGATTTAAAACTTCATTTATTTAAAAAGTATCATCTAGTCTAATGAAAATATTTTATATATAAGAAAGCAAATTTATTTTATTTTTTGTCTATCATTTGTACAATAGTATAATGGTATTACATTGCATACTAAACAGCCCTTTTAATCAAAAGTAAACATTTGAGTGTGGTGGGACAGCGGTGAGAAGGAAACAATTTAACTCCAATAAAAGCCATATACGTATTAACTAATGATCCAAGGAAAGCAAAACATAAGTCAGTGAAAGTAACTACACTGTAATTATCAATATAGAATTTGAACACATTATTGGTATGTGTAGATGGAGATTTTCCAATCATTCATGTATTGTTGGGAAAAGAAGAGAGGCAACAATGGCTGAACCCTAGGAGTAGTACAAAGACTTTATCCGTATTATCTCATTTAATACTCATACAGTCCTATAATTTGGAGACTATTATCTCCATATGAATGAGGAATCTCAGAAAGAAAGAGGATGAATAAATTGTCTGAGAAAACCAGCCAATAAGTGAAAGATCCAAGATTGAAGCACAGATGAATTGATTCTAAAGTGTGTGTTCTTTCTACTACACAACCATTTAAGGCCAATGGGATCATATTTGTTAGAGATAATGAAAAGGATTTCATGTATAAAAAATTAATTTGGATGACATGATTTCTAGCTTTCATTTTGTTCTCAGATTTAGAGATATGACAGCATAGATATCATATGTGCTACAAACATACTAATTTTCTCATAATGACTACAAGTGAAGTAATATGAATATAGTCCCCCTATAATAGAAGAGAGAATATTACACAGAGTAATAAGACCTGGTGTTTAAGAAATTATATTAATTTTTAAATATTAAGAACATTGGATTGTTGAAATAAGGTTGCAAAATCACTGAAGATGATCATTAGTTCTTGCAAGGAAATTTAAACAAATTCTTTATATTACTAAAACGTTACAGATGCATTTATATACACATTTATATATAAATATAAGTATATTTATAAATACATATATTTACCTGTCCTATTGTTACATGGATTGGTTTTGAGGCAAAAGGATGATTTTGTCAGAAACCAGGATGCATGAGTTACAATAGAGTTTCAGGGATTGATAATTAATGACTAAATATATCCAAATATTTATATCTGTAATGTGTATGTCTATCAATATATCTATATCTAATTTAGTGGGCCTCAAATAGTGTATGTGGAGTTATAAATTAAACAAGTAATTTGTAAATGGATGGTCTTGTAGAGTTTACAATATGCATGTACAAACATAGCCTATGGCTGTAAAATAGCTTTTACCTTGCTTTATTTGCTACTTACCTATGTGAAATCTTCTGAGTGATAAGAATGGAGCTAAGTCACTTAATTCGAGAGGTTTTGGATAAATAATTATTTAGGAATGGTGATCATTTGTAACTGAGGATGCTAAAAGAAGGAATATTTAAAGAATGAGAGTCATGTCTTGGATAACTAATCATTTATGTATCCTGTTACCAAGATAAATATTCAGGAAAATGAGCAGTTTTAGGAACAGGGGTGTGAACGTGGACAAAGATGATAAACTCTTATTTTTCACACAGAAAATCTATACTTTAGTACTGACTTCTTGTTTTGTATAACATTTTTATGTGGAGCTGACAGCTAAATTGTGAGTCTAATTCTCAAGAAGTATTTGGATAATGGATGGACCTAGAAATTATCATACTAAATGAAATAAATCAGAAAGAGAAAGACAAATACAATATGATATCACTTCATGTGTAGAATCTAAAATATGACACACATGAACCTATCTATGAAACAAAAACAGAGTCACAGACATAGAGAACAGACTTGTGGTTGCCAAGGCGGAGGGGGGAGGGGAGGGATGGATTGGGAGTTCGGGGTTAGTAAATGCAAACTATTATATATAGAATGGATAAACAACAAGGTCCTAGTGTATAGCACAGGGAATTTTTTCAATATACTGTGATAAACCATAACGGAAAAGAATATTAAAAAGAATGTATATATATGTTTAAATGAATCACTCTGCTATACAGCAGAAATTAATGCAATATTGTAAATCAACTATACTTCTCTAAAAAAGGAAGTATTTGGATAACAAAATTTGAAGTAAATGTTTACAAAATAACTCCTACTTCTCCCAAAGTAAGAAAGAGTATAAACACAAAGTTCCAAAAGTAAAGTTAACAGGCACACAATTATTCGGTAATGAGACACTTTTACAGTCCATACCTGTAAAGAACCTTATTCAGTGACCTACCAAGCTTGTCATCCTTTAGTAACTCTTATCTTTTAATAATGTTCTCTTTTATTAACACCAACTTGGGAACCTCCATTTCAGTGATTGAATTACCTGTGAATAATTCATAGTTCTGATGCTGATGATTTTTTTCTGCTTCTGTTTTAGCTCGAATTCTTCAAAGATCCTGCTGCTTTTTAACACAAAATGGTTTTCTGGACTCCAAAGCATGTATAGTGACATTGTTGTTGTCCCTTATGCATTAGTTTTCAAAAAAGTAGAAATGAACCTTTAAAAATTATTAAAATATTTATATGTTATATCCTACTGTTGGGTAAAAAAAAATTCCCAATCATAATGCACTATATTTTAACCTTTGATTGTATGTGCCATACACACTATTCCTGGTTATGTCTAAATACTGATTTGCAATCTCAAAAAAGTAGGCATTTGGATTGTAAGTAGTTAGTGAGATAAACCATGAAAATTACAAATCACCAGAACTAAGATGGATTTTCTTTGCCTTATGTATTTATTTTAGCTAAGCAAAATAATTGCTAAATTTTCTAGCTTGTATCTCTAATTAACTTCATATTCAACAAATCAGTAATTTAGTTAAACCTTCATACAGGGTATTTTAGTTGAGCTTTATCAGATTTCCATAACACCCACATATGAAATATCTCTGTGACTAACTCTTCTGTCCCACCAATCTACCACACATCACCAGCAGCATAATCACCACAGAAATACAAACCTGTGTACATGTTATGTAACAAAGACACACTATTTCTCATAGATGGGCTATTCTAAACTAAAACTGAGAAAGGAGGGGCAAAACTTACCAGTGAGGCTTTTTGGTCTATGATCTAAGATTATATTTTCTAATAGACTGTATCTTTGATAAAGCTAATTACTTTATTTTTAATTTTCTTTACCCTATTCCAATTATTTCCAAATTCAGGTGAGGAAGAAAAAAGTCATTTTATTAAATCTTTGAAATCACAAAGTTACAAAAAGTATAGATTTATTTAAATGCTAGATTATTATGCATATACAAATATAAATATTATCCATAAGCCAAAATTTATAAATATTAAGTGAAAAATATACAATAATAATATCAATATAAGTATTCAGTAAATAATATTTGCATTACTTTTAAATTCATTGTCATTATTCTATAATAAATTGGAACCATTATACAATATTAAATATTAATATAAGTAAAACATTTTCCCTGAAACTGATTTTTATTCTAATTTTTTATATACTTATATTTTATTTCTCTCTTTACATGATCACTTTTAAACATAAAAGTTCTATACTATTACTCTTGTTTTTTACTCTAGAATGTAAAATCATTGTTCCTTTTATGAAATTATACTTTTAATTTTAATATATTTTAAATGTATCTATGAGATATTTACACATTATATACATTTATATAATATATATTACACTTATATGTATATACATACATTTTCTTCAATATTTTTACAGCAAAAAATTTGTGACTGTATCCTACTTTTTCACCAATAAAAGTAAAGGGCTAAAGACATGTATTTCAAATTATACTTTCAGCCAATATAAGGAAACAATATTTGCTACACAGTCAATTGCCTAGTGTTGAAAGAAAATTCTTGAGAGATAAAATTATTTCTTCTTTGCTACTCTCATTTTCAGACCTCTAAGTGTGGTACCTGCCCTTATATTCTTTTATATATTATACTAACAGCAAAAGTTTTATATTTGGCCAAACTGAATTTTGTCTGAAACTTGTAAGTTTCAGGATTTTGTTTCAGTAGAGAAGCAAATATTTTTTCTAACACAAATATGATCATATCACTTTTATGTTTAGTTTTATTTCCAGTTCTTTCTTATATAACTTTCTGTGTTCCCCTTATTTCATGCACTGCTTCTTTTTATCCCTGTGCCCCCATAACTTAGAATACTGAGAGAAATTTTCATACCTTGTTTTGATAAGTGGCTATTAATTTACAAAATAAAAACATGTTTACTTGTAAACCAATTTTAATTGATTGGCTCTTCTGAGAATATGTCATTACTTGTGAAATTTTAAAGCATTATTAAATTGTATCAAAAGCAAAAATATATATTTTCATAAAGTTGGAAAATTTGTAAAATACATTATTTCTGAATATTCTAGTCCCAAAGTTTCCCTCAAAGAATTTATAAAGGAGTACATGCTCAATGTAAATTCCACAGACACACAGTGAAATTACAATGTTAGGATAAAGGGTGGAGGAAGCTAATTAATTCCCCCCCAAATAGTAATCACTCTGAAAATCACAAATTTTGAATGCTGATAAAATTTTTGACACTACTAATTAACACTTTAAATTCCTAGGAGAAAAATACAGCATTTGGACTACATTTAAATTCTTTCCCTTTTTACCTTCATTTATACAGTATTGGTCAGGGCTGTATCCCAAAGCAATCTACAGATTCAATGCAATCCCTATCAAATTACCAATGTCATTTTTCACAGAATTAGAACAGAAAAATTCACAATTTTTATGGAAACAATAAAGACACTGAATAGCCAAAACAACCTTGGGAAAGAAAAATGAAACTGGAGGAATCAGGCTCCCTGACTTCAGACTATACTACAAAGCTACTGTAATCAAAACAATATGGTACTGGCACAAAAACAGAAATACATATCAATAAAACAGGATAGAAAGTCCAGAGAAAAACCCACAGACTTATGTTCACCTAATCTATGACAAAGGAGGCAAGAATATACAATGGAGAAAAGACAGTCTCTTCAATAAGTGGTGCTGGGAAAACTGAACAGCTACAGCTAAAAAATTTAAATTAGAACATTCCATAACACCATACACAAAAATAAACTCAAAATAGATTAAAGACCTAAATGTAAAGCCAGACTTTATAAAACTCTCAGAGGAAAACATAAGCAGAACACCTTTTGACATAAATTGCAGCAAGATATTTTTATCCACCTCTTAGAGTAATGAAAATAAAAGCAAAAATAAACAAATGGAATCTAATTAAACTTAAAAGCTTTTACACAGCAAAGGAAACCATAAACAAAAGGAAAGGCATCACTCAGAATGGGAGAAAATATTTGCAAATGAAGCAAAAGACAAGGGATTAATCTCCAAAATATAAAAAGAGCTCATGCAGCTCAATATCAAAGAACAAACAATCTAATCAAAAAATGGGTGGAAGACCTAAATAAACATTTGTCCAAAGAAGACATACAGATGGTTAAAAAAAAAAAAAAAAAAGATACTCAACATCACTAATTATTAGAGAAATGCAAATCAAAACTACAATGAGGTATCACCTAACACCAGTCAGAATGACCATCATAAAAAATCTGCCAATGATAAATGCTGGGAGAGGGTGTGGAGAAAAGGGAACCCACTTACACTGTTGGTGGGAGTGTAAATTGGTACAGCCACTATAGAGAGCAGTATTGAGTTTCCCTAAAAAAACTAAAAATAGAACTACCATATGACCCAGGATTCCCACTCCTAGGCATATACCCGGAGAAAACCATAATTTGAAAAGATACATGCACCCCAATGTTCATTGCAGCACTATTTACAATAGCCAGGATATGAAAGCAACCTAAAGGTCCATCAACAGATGAATGGATAAAGAAGATGTGGTACATATATACAATGGAATATTACTCAGCCATAAGAAATAATGCCATTTTCAGTGACATGGATGGACCTAGAGATTGTCTTAGTGTGTGAAGTCAGACAGAAAGACAAATATCATATGATATTACTTATATGTGGAATCTAAAACAAAAGGTACAAATGAACTTATTTACAAAACAGAAGTAGAGTCACAGATGTAGAAAACAACCTTATGGTTGCCAGGATGTAAGAGAGGGGGGAGGGATAAATTGGGAGATTGAGATTCATGAATACACAATACTATATAGAGAACAGATAATTAATAAGGACCTACTGTATAGCACAGAGAACTCTACTCAATGCTCTGTAATGGCCTATATGGGAAAAGAATCTAAAAAAAAGAGTGGCTATATGTATAACTGATTCATTTTGCTGTACACCTCAAACTAACACAACATTGTACATCAAATATACTTCAATAAAAATGTTTTAAAAGAATATTTAATACAAATTTATCCAAGAAAGCATATATGTAGACATGAATTAGGAAGTACACTTGAAATGGAAAGCTATAAATTTGAAGAGAGCATTTATTTCCACTATCATTCAAACAAATATTGTCCTCTTCCTAAAAGGACATCTAATCTATATTTTGCCTTGGTCCATTTATCTGAACATCATATTTATTGCTATATATTGAATTCGAGTATTTATGTGAATGTAATAGAATCCTGGAAGAAAATATATTTGCCATGGAAAATGGATTAGTATTGGTCATTAATTAGGTGTTAATTTTAGTATAGGAGTTGATGGATGGGTAGATAAATGAATTGATATTTAGAATGATGGGCAAAAGATTTCACTTGTGCTGTTCAAATATTTTGTGTGGGCATAGTGAGGGACAATCCCAGGACAAGAAAATTCCCTGCAAGCTCATTGGCTTTAGTAGTCACCTATACACAGTGACTTTATTAAGCAATGTAGATGGCCAGAGAGAAAGAACAGTAGCCAAGGTCTTGGAGATCCTCCTACACACCTAGTAGTCTTACTGATTCTCACTCCAACTTCCCATTTGCTATGAAGGAGATTTACAAGGGGAAGTAGAAATTAAGTAACGATCCAGTGTGGAAATTATATTAAGATTCAGCACCCTACCTGGAACAAAGGTTTAACACAACTTCTCTATAGTCTGGACAATTATCCAGAATGGTTCAACAGTGATTTTATTTTCAATATATTCTATTAAAATCAAAGACGTTTGTGTGTGTGTGTGTGTGTGTGTGTGTGAAGAGAAACAGGGAATTTAATTTCAATCTTTAGAATTTAGGCTAATTTTCAAATGAATAAAAATTTGCTGGAAAGTCCTTATTAAAATGAAGGCAGATCTCTGTTTCAAAATGTATGAAATAGAGTTCAGGGACTGAGTTTTAAAGAAACACTTAAGTGATTCTCTTATGGTTGAGAATTTGCTAACCACCTAGTCTAACTCAGGTGAATTTTTTATATACTCTTATTAAAACATGTTTTATTAAGTCAATCCACATCATTTATACTAATAAATATAATACTATGATTAATATATTATGTATTTCTATATCATAGTATTATGCAATCATACACAGAGTGCTGTCTTCTATGTAGGTATTGTCTGGAGTATAAGAGAAGAAAAATCGCAAAGACAATGGCAAGAATTTTTTCTTTGATATAATGTTTTACAAAAAAGAAGACCTGAAAATAAGCTCTTTCTTGGTTAGTACATATATCATTAGAGACTCAAAGGTCATACTTTCATCTATCATAATGTTCAAATTTAGTAAACACAGAAATGAATTTTCAAAAATTTATAACCTAGTACTAAATAAATTGTACACATGTTGTAAAAAGGAAGCATTAAATTTGAATACACTTATGAGAAAGAAATAGTTGCTAAAGAATCCTGTCATATTTAAAAAGTAATTGAGCACAAAAGTATAAGAAGATGCACAATCTGTGGTGTTTTATTTCTATTTATTCTAAAGTACCATATTTTTCAGTACTTAAATGTAATAAATATATTTTTCATTATAATATGAATCTATTTTAAAGTATTTAACATCAAAATGTCAATGTGTTTACAAAGTCTCAGTATATCTCATTTAAATAATAGTCATAAATAAATACTAAAAATATTCTGTTTCATAAACAATTGAAAGGGGTATTAACATTGTCCATAGCTAAGGAAATTCATTTGGGCAATATTAGCATAATTTATACATTATACAGAAATAAGCCTTCCTTTTATTTATTTTTTATTTTTTAAAAAATTATTTATTTTAATTTTGGCTGCATTGAGTCTTTGTTGCTGTGCGCAGGCTTTCTCTAGTTGCGGTGAATGGGGGCTACTCTTCTTGCAGTGTGTGGGCTTCTCATTGCAGTGGCTTCTCTTGTTGCAGAGCACAGACTATAGGCTCACGGGATTCAGTAGTTGTAGCATGCAGGCTCAGTAGTTGTGGTACATGGGATTAGTTGTTCCATGGTATATGGGATCTTCCTGGACCAGGGCTCAGGCTCATGTCCCCTGCATTGGCAGGCAGATTCTTAACCACTGCACCACCAAGGAAGCCCAACCCTTCCTTTTAAATTAACTACTTGATATAAAAAATTGCACAGTATTTAGTTAATAAGATATTACCTAATTTCTGATTTCTAGCTATTTTAACTCTTTTATTTCCTTTATATTGCTGGGCCCTAGAATTTTATAAAATTATTCAGAACATATAAATAAAAAAATAAAGTTTCCTGAAATCGATCAATGACCTTAATTTTCCTATCCATTTTATACACTTGCAAATATTTTTAATTTATTTTTCAGAGCAGCATCAATAGATTTACATTCATAATGTCAACAAAAGATATTCTTACTTTCTCTAGTTTTATTAAGATATAACTGAGATACAACATTGTATTAGTTTAAGGCATACAATGTAATGATTTGATAAATGTATATGTCATGAAATGAATACCACAAAATTTAGTTAATATCCGTTACTTCACGTACTTAGAAATATTTTTCTTGTGATGAGAGTTTTTAAGATTTACTCTCCTAACAACTTTCAAATATACAATAGAGTGTTAACTATAGTCACCATGCTGTTACATTACATCCCCAAAATTTATTTCTTCTATAACTGGAAGTTGGTCCCTTTGGCCACCTATACTCATTTCCCCCACTCCACACTCCTGGCCTCTGGCAAGCACCAATACATTCTCTGTTTATATGAGTTTGTTTGTTTGTTTTTAGGTTCCGCATATAGCGATATCACAAAGAATTTGCATTTCTCTCTCTCTCACTTATTTTATTACCAAAATTCCCTAAAGTCCATCCATGTTGTTGTAAAAGACAGTTTCTGTCATTTTTATAGTATGTACATATACATACACATATCTGAGGCTTTTGGCATGTATGTTCATCAGGGATATTCACCTATAATTTTCTTTTCCTGTAGTCTCCTTGTCTGGATTTGGGTTAGGGTAATGGGGTCCTTGTATTATAGAATGAGTTTGGAAGTGTTTCCTCCTCTGCTTTATTTCAGAAGAGTTTGAGAAATATTGGTATTAATTATTCTTTCAATGTTTTGTATAATTCACCAGTGAAGCCATCTGGTCCTAGACTTTTCTTTGTGGGAAAATTTTTGGTTACTGACTCAGCCTCCTTACTAGCAATTGGTCTATTCATATTTTATATTTCTTCATGATTCAGTCTGGATAGGTTGTATATTTCTAGAAATTTATCCATTTCTTCTAGGTTGTCCAATTTATTGATATGTAATTGTTCATACTAGTATATTATGATCCTTTATATTTGTGTGGTATCAGCTGTGATGTCTCCTCTTTCATTTATAAATTTATTTATTTGAAACTTCTGTTTCAAATGACAGAAGAGGCAAAAGAGTGGTAGACATACCTGAGAAGAGAGGGACCTCACATTAGCCAACAAGTTCACATTGGAAAATGCAACAGGCTAAATGCATACAGCTAACACTGGGTTACATCCAGCTACAGATGAGTGCAAGTGTCCACTAGTGACAATAAGCATTACATATCAATAATTACATTAATTTTAAGTGGATTGAATGCACTAATAAAAAGATATAGAGGAGCTTAATGGACACAAAACGAAGACCCTTATATATGCTGCATGCAAGATATTCACATGAGGTCGAAATACACACACAGATTGAATGTGAGCGGATGGAAGAAGATATTCCATGTCACTGGAAAATAAAAGATGGCTGGATAGCAATACATATATCAGAAAAAATAGCCTGATAAAACTTAAAACAATGACTGCTACAAGAGACAAAGAAGGATATTACATATGATCAAGGGATCAGTTAAAGAAGATATAACAATTGTAAATATATATGCATCCAACATAAGATGACCTAAATAAATAAAGCAAACATTAAAAGAAATAAACAGAGAAATTGACAGTAACACAGTAAAAGCAGTGGAAATTAACACCCTATTTAGACCAATTAACAAATCATTCAGACAGAAAATGAATAAGGATAACTGGCTGTAATTGACACATTACAGCAAATGTACCAGATATATGTATCCATATATATACATAAATGTACAGATAAATATATTAATATATGTTATATATTATAGTATTATATATAGTAATATATATTATATTATATAAAATATATTATGTATCATATTATATTGTTATATATAATATCATTTTATGTTATATTAATTTATAATATTATATATTATGTCATTGTATTATATATAATAATAATAAAATGACATAAATAATAATATAATAAAATAACATATACTAATTGTCAAATTATAATTATTAAATTATTATATATAACTATAATATCATAATATAATATAATTAATTATATATATTAATTATGTTATATATTATTATTATGTATATATTATTTTATATCCATATTTTATTATATATTATATATAATATAATATATAACATGTACATATATAATACATATAATATATAATATAAAACAATAAAACATGTAGTAGAATATATATACTTATATGTTATATGTAATATAATATTATAATTATACTATTTATTATATTGATATCTACTATATTAATATATATTATATTATATTTATATTATACATATAATTTATAATATATATTATATACTATAATATGTATATTATATATTATATTATGTATAATATAATTGATTTAAATATATATAATACAGTATTACATATTACAAGTATGTTCAGCAGAATGCACTTTCTTTTCAAGTGCACATAGAACATTCTCCAGGATAGATTCCATGCTAGGCCATAAAACAAGCCTCTGTCAATTTAAGAAAACTGAAATAATAACAGGCATCATTTCTGACCACAACACTATGAGACTAGAAATCAACGATAAGAAGAAAAATGTATAAAACACAAACATGTGGAGCTAAACATTATGCTACCTAACTAGCAGTGAATCACTGAAGAAGTTAAAGAAAATTCAAATAATACTTGGAGACAAATGAAAATGAAAATATAATGATCGAAAACCTTTTTGACACAGAAAAAAACAGTTCTAAGAGGGAAGTTTATAGCAATACAAACTTACCTCAAGAAACAGGAAAAATCTCAAAAATAAACAACCTAACCTTATAGCTAAAGGAGCTAGAAAAAGAAAGAACTAAACCCAAAGTTAGTAGAGGAAAAGAAATCATAAAGATCAGAGAAAAAATAAATGAAATGGAAACAAAAAATAAATAAACAGAAAAGATAATTGATATAAGAGCTGGTTCTTTGAAGAGATAAACAAAATTGATAAAACTATAGACAGATACATCAAGCAAGAGGGAGAGCCCCAAACAAAATCAGAAATGAAAATGGAGAAATTACAACTAACACCACAGAAATGCAAGGGTCATAATAGACTATTTCAAACAACTACTTGCAAATGAAATGGGCAACATAGAAGAATTGGACAAATTCCTAGAAATGTACAATTTCCTAGGACTGAACCAGGAAGAAATAGAAAATATAAGCAGATCAATTTTCAGTAATGACATTGAATCAGTAATAATGATAATAATAATGAATTACCAACAAAGAAAATTCCAGGATCTGATGGTTTTACAGGTGAATTCTACCAAACACTGAGAGAAGATTTAACAGCTATCCTCAAAGTATTCTGAAATATTGGAGAAGAAATGATTCAAAAATCCTTTGATGAGGCCAACATCATCCTGATTCCAAAACCAGAAGTAGATATTAGAAAAAAGGAATATTACAGTCCAATGTCACTGATAAACATAGATGCAAAAATCCTCAACAAAATTTTATCAAACCAAATCCAACAATACATTAAAATGTTATACACTATGATCAAGTGGGATGTATCCCAGGGATGCAAAGATGGTTCAATATACTCAAATCAATCAATGCGATACATCACAGTAGCAAGTTGAAGAATAAAAACAATTTGTTCATCTCAATAGATGCAGAAAATAAACTTTTGACAAAATTCAACATCCATTTATGATAAAAACTCTCCAGAAAGTGAGTATAGAGGGAACATGCCACAACATATTAAAGACCATATATGATAAACTCATACCTAGCATCATATTCAATGGTATAAAGCAGAAAGCATTTTCTCTAAGATCAGAAACAAGACAAAGATGCCCACTCTCATCAATTTTGTTCAATATAATATTGGAAGTCTTATCCATAGCAATCAGAAAAAATAAAGAAATAAAATGCATCCAAATTGGAAAGGAAAAACTGTTTGCAGGTGACATGATACTATACATAGAGGATTCTAAAGAAGCAACCAAAAAACTAGTAGAACACTTCAGTGATTTCAGTAAATTTGCAGGATACAAATTTTATATACAGAAACCTGTTGCATTGATATATGCTAAAAACAAACTGTCAGAAAGAGAGATTAAGGAAACAATCCTATTTACAATCACATGAAAAAGAATAAAATATCTAGGAATAAACCCACCTAAGGAGGCGAAAGACCTGTACCACAAAAACTATAAGATTAGGAGAAAACAAATTGAAGATCACACAAATGTAAAGATATGCCATGTTCACGGATTAGAAGAATTAATATTATTAAAATGAACAGCTACTCAAAGCAATCTAAACAGTCAATACAATTTCCTATCAAAATACCAAGGGCATTTTACACAGAAGTAGAACAAATAATTTTAAAATTTGTATGGAAACACAGAAGACACTGAATAGCCAAAATAATCTTGAGAAAGAACAAAGCTCAATATTCCACCCTGAATTCAGACTATACAACAAAGATACAGTATCAAAACTGTATGGCACTGGCACAGAATTAGACATATAGATCAATGGAACACAATAAAGAGCCCAGAACTAAACCCACACACTCAGGTCAATTAACCTAAAAGTGAGTAGGCAAGAACATCCACTGGAGGAAAAACAGTGTGATGCTGGTATAACAGTGTAGACATGAAAAGAATGAAATTAGAATACTTTCACATACAATATACAATAATAAACTCAAAATAGATTAAAGGCCCAAATGTAAGACCAGAAAGCATAAAACTTCTAGAAGAAAGCATAGGCAGAACACTCTATGACCTAAATTGTAGAATTATTTTTTGGATCTGGCTTCTAAGGTAAAAATAAACAAATAAACAAAAAATAAACAAATGGAACCTAATTAAACTTAAAAGATTTTGAACAGCAAATGAAATCACCAACAAAATGAAAGGACAAATTAAGTGCAAATGATATGACCAGTAAGGGGTTAATATCCAACATACATAATCAACACAAAGAACTCAATATGGAAAAAACAAACAACCCAATTAAAAAGTTGACAGAAGATCTGGAGAAACTTTTTTGTTTTTTTGCAGTATGCGGGCCTCTCACTGTTGTGGCCTCTCCCATTGCGGAGCACAGGTTCTGGACTCGCAGGCTCAGTGGCCATGGCTCACAGGTCTAGCTGCTCTGCGGCATGTGGGATCTTCCCGGACTGGGGCACGAACCAGTGTCCCCTGCATTGGCAGGTGGACTCTCAACCACTGCATCACCAGAGAAGCCCTGGAGAGACATTTTTCCAAAGTTCCTGGTCAACAGAAACATGTAAATTATTGTTAACTAATTACTGCTAATTATTTGAAACCGTAATGAGATATCACTTCATACCTGTCAGAATTGCTATTATCAAGATCACAAATAACAAATGTTGGCTTGTATGTGGAGAAAAGGGAATGCTTCTACCTGCTGGTGGAAATGGAAGTTGCTGCAGCCATTGTGGAAAACATTAGGGAGGTTCCTCAAAGGACTAAAAATAGAAGTACAATATGATCAAGCAATTCCACTTCTGTGTATATATCTGAAGGAAGCAAAAACACTAATGCAAAAAGATACATGCACTCTAATGTTCATAGCAACATTATTTACAATAGCCAAGATATAGAAACAACCTAAGTGTCCATTAACAGGTGAATGGATAAAGAAGATGTGATGTGTGTGTGTGTGTGTGTGTGTGCGTTCCACAAACACAATGGAATATTACTCAGCCATGAAAAGGAATGAAAATTTTCCATTTACAACACATGGATTGTATTTTTCTTAGCGAAATAAGTCATACAGAGAAAGACAAATGATGTATGTTATCACTTATATATGGAACATACAAAATAAAATAAACGAGTAAATATAATAAAAATGAGACTCACAGATATAGAGAACAAACCAGTGGTTAACACTGGGGAGCGGAAAAGGAGGAAGGGCAAATTAGGGGTAGGGAATTAAGAGGTACAAACACAGTACTATGAATAAAATAGATAAATTACAAGGATATATTGTTCAGGACAGGGAATCCAGCCAATATTTTATAATAACTATAAATGGAGTATAATCTATACAATTTTTGAATCAAAAAATAAGTAAAAAATAAAATAATGGCAAAACTGACATCTATGTAGTAAAAAGAATTTATATACTTACTTTTTGCTGTTAACATTTTATTACTAAAATTTTCTAATATAAAATAGTTGAAACAATTTTGCAGTGAACTCCATATATTTTCCATCTAGACTGTACAAGTAGAATTTTACTGATTACTGTATACAAAAAGTTCATCTCACTTTCTATGACTCATTTTTCCACAAATGCTTCAGCATGCCTATCAATAGTTCAATATATGATAATAACCCATACATTTGTATATGTACTATTTGATATAAAATTTATAAACTTTGGAATGCACAAGTCTTGAGAGTACCTATTCAGTGAGTGTTGACAAGTGCATACACTTTTTTTTTTAATATATCTTTATTGGAGTATAATTGCTTTACATTGTTAGTTTCTGCTGTACAACAAAGTGAATTAGCTATATGTATACATATATCCCTCTATACCCTCCCTCTTGAGCCTCCCTCCCACCCTCTCTATCCCACTCCTCTAGGTCATTATAAAGTATCTAGCTGATCTCCCTGTGTTATACAGCAGCTTCCCACTAGCCATCCATTTTACATTTGGTAGTGTACATATGTCAGTGTTACTCTCTCCCTTCATCCCAGCTTCCCCTTCCACCCCTGTGTCCTCAAGTCTGTTCTGTACATCTGCATCTTTATTCCTGAATTGACACTAGGCTGATCAGTCCTTAGTTTTTAGATTCCATATATGTGCATTAGCATATGGTATTTGTTTTCCTCTTTGACTTACTTCACTCTGTATGACAGACTCTAGGTCCAACCAACTCATTACAAATAACTCAATTTTGTTCCTTTTTATGGCTGACTAATATTCCATTGTGCATATGTGCCACATCTTCTTTATCCATTCATCTGTTGATGGACACTTAGGTTGTTTCCATGTCCTGGCTATTGTAAATAGTGCTGCAATGAACATTGCGGTACATGTACCTCTGTGAATTGTGGTTTTCTTAGTGTATATGCCAAGTAGTGGGATTACTGGGTCATATGGTAGTTCTAACAAATGCATACACTTTTATCTTAAAGCTTTATCAAGATATAAAACATTACCAGCACCTCTGACATTTCCCATATGCATCTTTAATCCTTACTCCTCAAACCTCAGAAGCAACAGTTATTTCAATCACTTTTTTCAACACAGATTATTTTTGCCAATTCCAAGTATCATGTATTATCTACTCTTTTGTGCATCTTATACCACTATATGCTATTTTCACACTTTTCCATGTTATGTGTATATGAGAATGTTACTTTTTATGGTTTAACAGTATTTTATTGAAAGAATATGTCCCAGTCTGTGAAAGCATTCTAAACAAAATTGTTTCTAGATTTTGACAATTATAAATAAGGGAAGTATGAAAATTATACAAACCTTTGTAAATATACATATTTTTTACTTCTTTTGAATAAAAATATATTGGTGGAATTAGTGGTCATAGGGTAGGTATGTGTTAAGGAAATGGCCTTTATAAGGCATGGCAGAATTTCCCAAAATTTTTGTTTTATTTTACATTTTCATTATCAATTTATGAGAGTTCCAGTTTTTCCACATCCTTGTCCATATTTAGTACCAGTAGTCTTTATTCTTAAATTTTCTGTCACACTAGTAGGTAAGTGGTGCCGTTTTATTGTGGAAAGATAGATGGATATAGATATAAAAATAGATGAATCTAAATTTTCTCTCTCTATAAAAATATCTACTATCTCTACATATAGACAAATCAATCAATATCTATCCATCTATCTACCTATCAAGAGACAGAGAAAGACAGAGTGAGAGATGTAGGTTTATATATGTATGGAGAGAGAGAGAGAGAGAGAGAGAGAGAGAGAGAGAAAGTGAGAGAGAAGAGAGATAATATTTTTCTGAAGAGAAATTCTAAATTAAGAATGCTAACATATTTTTTTGTTTCTTCAAACTTTTAAGAAAGTCTCATTCATATATTGAATTTGAATTGAATTGAATTCATTGAATTGAATTGAATTCATGTATTGAATTTGTATACCTAAATGTATCTGTAATCAGAAATTTGGAAAAGTAATTGTGATATTCTTATTTAGATTAATACCCTGATGCAAACTAGTATGTATATACAAAC
Source organism: Aethalodelphis obliquidens (assembly GCF_003676395.1). Taxonomy (NCBI): domain Eukaryota; kingdom Metazoa; phylum Chordata; class Mammalia; order Artiodactyla; family Delphinidae; genus Aethalodelphis; species Aethalodelphis obliquidens. The sequence goes on along the minus strand of NW_020838020.1, from coordinate 1,408,651 downwards.
TCACATAATCACATAAATACTGATCACTAACATTGTGGGGGAAAACTTTGGAGTATAAAATATATTCAAATGCTTTGATTACTTAATTTGCTTTTTGTGGTTAATCACATAAACTTTTCAAAAATCTCTTTAAATAAATTTGATTACTAAAGGCAACAGTAATACAAAGACATGATGAGGGTGAATCTTTCAAAATATGTTTTAACAACAACAAAAACCTCAAAAATGTTAAATTCTGAATACAAAAGTGGAATGAATAGGTAATTAACAAGTAGTATGGAAACAAGCATTTTATAGTGCCAGTGTCCATTCCTGTTTTTATTACCATTAGTATTCCACTGTTACTTGAAATTTATAACAAAAAATATATATTTTTACCAATAAATGACTGAAGAAAAAATAGGTAATTTGATGGAGATAAAATAGAAGACAAAATGCTATTTACATCTAAATTCATGCTGACAATAATGATGACACTACATGTTTACCCCTTTTCACCTCTATTTCAGGTCCTTCCATCAAATTGTATCATTAAAACCTCAGGAATGACATTAATCTTACCATGTACAGTATAATAGGCAATTTCATCCTTAGCTTTGTGTGCCTATATTATTTCATGGAATTTTTGTGTTTAATTTACAAATGATATCTGCTAAAATACTTTATTTAAATAAAGTTGCTACTGTTGACTTTGACAGCTTGCATTGTTAATTGCAGCTGCCAGCTTTCTGCCAGTTTAAATGTTCACTGCTATGGAACATTAAATGGACCATTAGTAAAATTCCTGAGAATTTGACTTAGAGAAAATGTGTCATAATCATTTTGTCATGAATTGTGGTAGGATTAAACTGTCACAAAGATTATTTTTAACTGGGGAAATCTATGTTTGGCAGATTAAGAATAGTTTATTTCTTTATGTGGACTGCTATGCAATAAAAGAACAAATATGCAAAAAAGAAGCCTGAGAGAGCACATTAATTTTTCAAATTATGCTATCACATCTAGGTGGTTACCTGCACTAACTGAAGGGTGGTTCCTGTGACATTACCTCCATTACATCATCATGCAGGTACATTAACACTATGTAGAAAAGTACCCCACTGAGCATCACATACTTTATTTAACTGGAAAACCCAGATGAACTGAGATGATTTATAATAAATTGGGACAAGATTAATATGAAGGTATTAATAATTCAGTACAACCAATCAGTGACTGAAGAAAATGACTTTAAATTGTGAATTCAAAGAATCACCATTAAATAAAACTCATTAGTCACTTAAGTACTCTGGATTTAATATTAAATATCACAAATAAATTACTGTAGTCTCTTGAAGTTTACAAAAGTGATTCAAACATACTTCAAAGAATATGTCTTAAAAAGTGATGTCAACTTTGTGGATAAAGCATCAACAATTTTTGATGAAATTAAACTTGAGAAAGCATTATACCTAATGATCTATTCAAAGAACTTCAAATGGTTAATTTAATTGTCAATATAATATTTTGCTAGATTCTGTGTAGTATATACATTTATATTTAAATATATTAGTACAAGTTATATGTATATATAGAGTTAGGTAGAAAAGCAAAGGAAATAGTTCTTATTCTTACTCATTTCAAAAGATTCTCAAACTTTTGTAATTTTAAAAATACAAATTAAAATTATGAAAATCTAGATGTTACATTTTTGGTAAAAAAATGTATTAAAAAGGTAAGAATATTTTGTGTTGCAGCCATGTGGAAAATAATAGGCATTACCATGAATTCCAGGTGATAATAAAAAGTATTAAACATCTTTGGAGAAAAATTTGGCAACATCTACTAAAAAACATTTATTTGTACTACGTAAAATTATATTTTACCTATAAACTTGCAAATATTAGAAAAGATATATTAAGAAAAGATTAATTATAGCATTATTTGATAAAGTAATTGAAAACTGTACACTAAGATTAATTAGGTATATTAACTTCCTCCCATGTAAAGTTATAGTGGTCTACAGTTTGATTTAAATGGTTGCACTATATAGTCTGTCAGTGAATCATAATAAATTTTTTAAAAATTGTAGTTAAATAAAGCAAGGGAAAAACAGGTAATGTAGTATTTAGCACACAACCAGTTATACATTCCCTCCCCAAATAACTGGATAGATGATCTCTGGGAAACTCAGAAGGAAATATTAAGCCCCAGTTACAATGTTTATCTCTGGGGTGGGAAATTGTGTACTTAATGAATACTGGTAATGTTTCCTTTCCATTATTTTCCTTTTTTTCCCTCATTGTGTGTGTGTGTGTGTGTGTGTGTGTGTGTGTGTGTGTGTGTTTATATTTGTATTTAACCAGGGAGGAGTGATAGTTATTTCAAAAGTAGAAAATTATAACCATGTTAAACTTTTTTATATTATCTCTGTTTTTTGTGGAATGTTGTACTAATATGAATCTTTTACATTAAATATAATAGACCACTTTGATATTTTTGTGCATGTCATGAATTCTTAAAAGCAGGCATACTATTAAATATATCAGCAGAAATGACATTTTTTTGTTAAATTAAAACTGCATTTTTGTATACATGGTAAACATTTACAGAAACCAATAAGATTTTTTTAATGAAATAAATCAAAACAATTACATCAAAAGTTTACAGAGTTCTAAATTACCTTTTTAACTCAGTAGTATATAAAATGTAATATTTTATATACAATAACCATTTATTTAACATTTGATCTATATTCTAATGTTCAAATGACTTAGCTTGTCTAAATAACAGAGACAAATGATAATGTAATTAGTGAGTACTGTGAGAACATGGCCTTAATTAGAAATAAAATTAAATTGCATATGTATAATCATCAGTAAATCCATATTATTTAATAAAAGACAAAAGGAAATATCAAGTCATTCTGGCTGACATATTTCAAATGATCATGGTGGAATAACTTGATAACATGAATTTCAATAGTCAATTTGCTTTGCTTATAAAAAAGATTAATTAGTTGGTTGAAGGAAAATTGTACACTATTAGAATCAAGGATATATACATATATATTTTTTCTAACAATTTACTGATAATGTTAAAGTTGTTTTTGTAAGGCACATAGTCATTTGTCTAATCCAAGAAAGTCATATTTATTGAAATAAGTCCCATTTGTACAGAATGTTTATGATCACTTCAAATCTGAATATATTTTAGATAAGTAGTGACTTGGATATTTGAGTCCTTCATTGTAAAGGTAAATGAATGAGAACCAATACATTTCAATGAAGTTAATTAATTTTTCCTATAAATAATAAAAACAAACTACAGGTGAACAATATTTTGTTCTATTTTATCTTCAATTATGATATCATTATTCGGTTTTCTGAATCATACACTACATGATACATTGATATGTTTGTTCAGTAAATATATTTTTTCAGTGTGTAAAATAAGTCAGAAACAGTGATGAGTACTGGAGACAAAAATATAAATTAAGCAAAATTCCTGAACTCAACAAGAGATAAGAACATTTAAATTACTTGAAAAAAAAAGCCATTAAATTTAGCTTGCCAAAAACTTCATAAAAGGTAGTCTTTGAAGGATGAAGAAAGGTTGGAAAAGCAAGAAGTAGTCTTAGATTTCAAAGGGAATGGCAAATATGTAACCCAGACCCATAAAACAGAATTGAAGTGTATATATGAAAAAAAAGTGATTTCTAAGAAATGACATTGAAGAGATTGTCAGGAGTCATGTCATTGATAAATTCTCCTAGAGGCAAACATAAATAAATATACATTAAGAATGGGCAGTTACTGAAGTGAATTTGAGCAAGAAAATGAAAATTATATTTGCAATAAAAGAAGACTGGAACTTGGAAAGCTAAGGTTATTCTCATGCTTTAGGTTTGGACACTCAAATGATGGACAAAAATAAATATATCATTAATAATTTCAATATGTCTCTGAGCTCAAAGAAAGAAAGCCATAGTAAATATGGCCATGATTTAAGGAAATGTTGGTGCAATCAGATTCAAGAAAAACTAAGTTCTAAGGGCTGTGATCTAGGATTTAATAGCCAAGTGAACTTAGCTGTAATAGCATTTGAACTTCATACAGTGAAAAGTTTGATATGAGATTCCTACCTAAGAATGAGCCCTGTGCAAAAGGAAATCAAAATAACACCATCCCTGAGTTCAGGGGAGTGCCTTGTATTCACCCCAGATTTAGTAAAAAAGCAAAACCAAAAATCTATATATGTATGCATTGAATACAACTTAAACTATTCCCTTGTTATGGTTATTATCAAACCTAAAACCCCTTTCATAAAACGAAGTTTGAAGGGGATACAAGGTGAGGAAAAGCAAGGTAGAAAAAATAGATTCACAGGGGCAGAAATATCGAAAAATAAAATTTGCCTCTTTATTTCACAGTTTAAAAGGTGTGAAAGAGACAGTTAATAGAATAAAACTATGATTTAAAATAAAATAATATTTGTATGACTGATAAAATGGTGGAATGAAGACCTCTGTAATCTATTCCTCCAAGGAAGAAAAGAAAACAGGCAAAAATAACCAAAATCGGCACTTTCAGAACTCTGCAAATAAAACAAAGGTTTAAAAAAGTCTGTTTATTCAAGAATATCTGCAGAATCTTGGTAAGAATAACAGGATTTGTAGTGTCGTGAATCAATCTCCTCCCAGCACCAACCCACCACTTTACAAATACAATTGATGTGAAACCAGCAACCTTGAAACTGCCAGAGGGAACAGATAATGTATGGAGTTACTAAAAGTTCCTGTTTCTGGAGCACTGCTACTTCTTGACCTGCCTTGCAACACCATGAAAAAGATTCATTCACAGGGCATTGTTGTTATCTGTCTGGATTTGTGCTCCATTGTGGGAAATGCCTTATTTCCAAAGCTTTTGTTGGAAACTATCAGTGGCATTTGTTTAACACTGCAGATGACTGAGGCTGTGATAATTGGTGGTATAAACAGAAGCATGGATAAGAGTGAAAAAGAAGAACTGAGAAACGAGTTGTTCACTGAGAGAGTTCAAAATGCTTTCCTGGGGAATCTAGAAAGTCACACTCATTTGCAGGACTATATGCTTGCCCAGGAAATACCTGAGTGGGCTCCAGTCACTCAGTGTGGTAACACTGAGGCCTTTCACAAGCTATAAGTGAAAGCTGATGCAGAGTTGTAAACTGCCTAAGAATTGAAGCCTGCTCCAATTTGTACAAAGTCTTTCACTGAAGGGTGGAAAATTTAATGGTTCAATGAATTTAAGGAAATCTCTAGCCATCATTAGCTGAACACTTAGTTAACAAAACACTGACATCAGCGGCCACAAACTATAGAGGAAACAAACTTTAAGAATTAGCCCAAGGAGTCACTAAACAAACAAACAACTACAACTGTAGCTACAGCAGCAACAACAACAAAACAGCCATAACAATAAACCTTGAGGAGTAGGACCATATAATAGGCAGAGTTGCCATGTTATATTAAGTAAAGTGTCCAGTTTTTATCAGAAAATAAAAACCATGAAAATAAACAGGAAATTATGGTCTCAACATAGAAAGAGTCAATAGAAATTGTCCCCAGGGGAAGACAGATATTAAATTTACCAAAGAAAGATTTTAAATTAGCTATTGTAAATGCATTCAATGGACTAAAGAAAATCATGTCTAAGAATTAAATGAAAGTATGGTAACAATATCTCATCAAATAGAGAATTAAAAATAAACAAATAGAAATTTTGGAGCTTAAGAGTACAGTAAGCAAAATATAAAATTTACTAGAGGTGTTTGAGAGAAAATTTGAACTGACAGAATAAATAATCAGTGAAATTCAAAATAGGTCAATGGAGATTATACAGTCTGAGTAAGAGAAAGAAAATGATATGAAGAAAAATGAACAGAACTTATCAGATGCCATCAAGTGCAACAATATATGCCTAATGAGATTCCCAGAAAAAGTAGAGTGAAGTTGGAAGAAAAACTATTTGAAGAAATAATGTCTGAAGACTGAAAATTTCATGAACAATTTTAATATACACACACTCAAGAAACTCAAATTTTAAGTAGCATTAAATGAAACAGATCTACTGCTAATCTCATAAAAGGGACAAGACTGAAAATCTTGAAAAAAACAAGGGAAAAAGATGGCAACATATAAAACAAAACAAAACAAAAGTTGGAGGCTGGAAGTCAGTAGGGCCCCATATTCAAAGGGGTGCAGGAAAAATACTGCAAAAAAAGAAATCTTTAGCCAGAAACTATGTTTCAAAAATGGAGACATTAAGATATATCAAGATAAACAAAAAATGAGAAAATCTGTGGTTGGTAGACCTGCCCTTCAAGAGGGAGTTTTTAGGCTGAAATAAAAAGACAATTCAACTCAAATTAGCACAACGAGATGAAGAAAAATTACAAAGTTTACTACATAAGTAAATATAGATGACAGCATAAAGGTATTTTTGTAATAATTTTCTTCTCCTTTATTATTAAAATACATTATAAAACAATAATTAGAAAATCATGTTGATGGGCTAACCATGTATAAAAATGTTATTATTATAATAAAGTATCACAAATTAGGGTGCTACTTTAGAGCACTGTTTCTGTATGCTATTTAATTAAATTAATAATAATCTGATCCCTATTATTTTACATGTTGATGTAAGCCCCTTAGTGGTCACAAGGAAAATATCTCAAAAGGTTTATTAAAAGAAACAACAATGGAATTAGAAGGACACACTGAATATATCTATTTAACATGAAGGAAGGCAATAGAGGAAAAAGTAGCAAATACATAAGACAGAGCAAATAGGAAACAAATAGCAAAATGAAAAACAAATTTCTTAAATTAGTAACTACATCAAATTAAACAGATTAAACACTTTAAAAGGCGGAGATGGATGGATATAAAAATATGATCCTACTATATGCTATAAGATGGAAAGATAAATATATATCTTATTATTATGTATATAATACAAACTATAACCAAAAGAGAAATAAATGACCCCATTAATATAAGACAAAATAGACTTTCAGACAAGAAATAATTTTACTAGAGATGAAGACAGGTATTTTATAAAGATAAAATAGTAAATTCATTCTGCAGATATAATTATAACCGCATATGATCATAACAATATCACTCCAAATTACATGAGGAAATAACTGAAAAAAATTTAAAGGAGCAATAGAGAATTTAACAATAATAATTGGGGACTTCCATAACTCACTTTCAATAGTGGGTAGACAGAAGATTACCAAGGAAATAGAATCCTTGAGCAACATGATAAAACAACTAATTTTATTAGGCATTTATAAAACACTAGACTCAACAGTAACAGAATGTATGTTCTTCTCAAGCACACATGGAACATAATCTAGGATAGACCATATGCTAGACCATAAAGCAAGACTGGAAAATTTCAAAAGATTGACATCATATGAAATATATTCTCAAATCGAAATAGATTTAAGTTAGAAATCAAAAACCAAATGAAATATGGGAAATTCACAAAGAAGTAAATATTAAAAAAACACCTGTCCATATAACCAGTGAGTCAAGGAGACATCATGTGAGAAATTACAAGATACTTTGAGATAAATGGAAAAGAAAGCAAGAAATAAACACACAAACAAATAAACCAAAAAAAAAAATCCCAGTGATATTATCATTAACTAGTATCAGGATAAAAGTAGAGACAGCTGATACCTACCATAAAGAAATGAAAAGGAATATAATGGAATGCTATAAACAGCTGTGTGGCAACAAATTAGACACTTATGATACTAAGATGAGATGAATAAATTCCTAGTAAAATGCACTCTACCAGAACTTACTCAAAAAGAAATAGAAAATATGAATAGACCTTTAACAACTAAAAATAATAAATTATTAATTTAAAAATACCCCCTAAATGAAACAAAACAACCAAACAAACAAAACATAGTCTTAGATGGCTTCACTGACAAACTACCAAAAACTTAGGTAAGAATTAATACCAATCCTTCACAAACTCTTCCAAAAAATAGAAGAGGAGCAAACAATTTCCAAGTGATCTAAGAGGCTGGTTTGAGCTTGATACTAAAATTAGACACAGGTATCACAAAAAATAAAAACTACTGACTTACACACCTTATGATTATAGACAAAAAAAAAAAATCCTCAAAAAAGTACTAGCAAAACAAATCCAGTAACTTATAAAATAAAAAGACAACCCAATTTTAAAATGAGAAAATTATTTGAAGAGATATTTCTCCAAAGAAACACAAATGGCTAATAAGCCCAAGAAAAATTTGCTAATATTTGTTAATCATTAAATAAATGCAAAGCAAAACTATACTGAGAAACAACTTGAAACACATTAAAATGGCAAACAGGCAATAACAACTGTTGAAGACAGAAAGAAATTGAAATCCTCATGCACTGCAGGTGGGAATGAGAAATGGTGCAGTGACTTTAGAAAACAATTTGTTAGTTACAAAATATTAAATCCAGTTGTTATATGGCTTGGCAATTACCCTGCTAAGCTTATACCCAAGACAACTGTAAACATATCTATACAGATGTTTCTTCAGAAATGTTGATAACAGTATTATCCATAATAGCCAAAAAGTGGAAGAAATGCAAATGTCAATCAGTTGACGGATAGATAATTGAACTACAGTATATCTATTAAATAGAATATTATTCAGAAATATAAAAGAGTGGACACTGATATATTTTTCAACAAGGATGAAACTTGAAAACGTTAGCTCATTGAAATATCGGTCCCAAATAAATTTATTTTATGATGTCTTTCATATGAAATGTCCAGAATAAGCAACTCTATAAACATATACAATAGAATAGTGGTTTCAGGGGCTGGGGAAAAAGGGGAATGAGGGTGACTGCTAATAAGAATTAAATTTCTATTTGGAGAGATGAAAATGTTCTAACAATAGACCAAGGTGTGGTTGTGCAAATCTATGAGTATACTAAAAACATTGAAGTGTACATTTTAAATGGATGGATTTTATAGTTTATGATTTATATATGAATAAATTTATTTGTCAATACAGTTGTTAGTAAAACAGAATTATCTCCATCTACCTTTCCTCATAGATAAAGATCAAAGGAAATATAAGATGTAAAAGATGTAAGGTGTAAACTGCTCCTTAATGTGTACAGTTACATTAAAATTATATGATCCAAAAAAATAGACTCTTAAACAATTTACTTGTTTTGTTTTTGTTTTTTGTTTTTGTGGTACATGGGCCTCTCACTGTCACAGCCTCTCCCATTGTGGAGCACAGGCTCTGGATGCAGCAGGCTCAGTGGCCATGGCTCACGGGCCCAGACGCTCTGTGGCATGTGGGATCCTCCGGGACCGGGGCATGAACCCATGTCCCCTGCATTGGCAGGCAGACTCTCAACCACTGCGCCACCAGGGAAGACCCACAATTTACTTTTTAAAAAAGCTAATTTCACGCATACTCACAATCCGTAAACATAAACATTAAAGGCAGAACAATATTGTTTATAAAAGAGATATAAAGATAAATAAAACTAACTCAGAGGTTAAGGGGTTCAAAAAAGAATAAAATAAATGAGACTATTTGTGACAAGAGGGAATACTATGATTGTAAAAATGGCTACTATTTTAAAAAGGAGTACACTTTTTATATTAAAAAGGAGTACACAAAAACCTAAGTAAGGAGTACACAAAAACCTAAGTAAGCATTAAAATAAAAATTATGTTAATTTTTTTAACATATTAAACATATTAAAAAATTAACATATTAAAAAGGAGTACACAAAAACCTAAAAAGGAGTACACAGAAACCTAAGTAAGCATTAAAATAAAAATTATGTTAACTTAATGAATATAAAAATATATTCTAGAATGGAAAATAAGCCATAAAATAGAGTTTACATGGTGAATCATGCATAGCAAATCACTTGTGAATAGTGTCTATATAGACATTATAATGTCAAATCTAAATATTACTCCCACAAAATTTATACTGCAATTTTATTGGAAAGATAGGGGCAGAGCTGTATGCATATGTTTCAGGATTGATGTGAGGAGATCCAAAAACTTATCCCCCAACTGTAAATAATTGGAAATTGCCTAAAAATGAAAGATAAAGAAATAGAAATAGAATTATATTAGTTAGAGACATGAAGGCCCAAACCAAATTAAACAGATAAAATAATCAAAAGTGCTTGCCTCTGAATGGCAGAAAACATGGCTGAAAGGAAGAATTTGTCCTTAATAATTTTGCATGAATAATTTTGATAAAAATAAGAATATCAGATTCAATGTCAAATTTAATAGTGAGAAGGCAGTTATAATTTTGTATTCTTAGTATTTTAAATATCTCATACTTTTATAATAACTTTTCTAAAGTGAGCAAATATCCTATTTCCACTCTTTTTTATGTGTAATTAGAGATACACAAATAGATGGGCTTTCAAGTAAAATAGAACAGAGCTTTACCTTTCCTTTTTCCAAATTTGTATTTTCAAAGGCCATTTAGCCTTTAGAATATTAAAAATTCATTCATAATCTACTAACTTGTTTTGTTGCCTTGGAGTGTATAGGTAATCTTTTTAAACATGTGATGTCATGTTTGAATAACAGTTAAAACTCAAACATTTTCTGTTAAAAACTACACGTATATTCAACACGTATAAGAAACTATTTTTGTTTGTGTTTTGAGTGCACTTTTATTTTATAAAATTCATTATAAAAGTTCATTATAATGAACTCAATTTAATTTTTCACAACCCTATTAGTAGAAATGAAATCATCATGTATGTTAGTTCTTATTCACTTCCCATATATCTTCAATAACTATGAATTCTGATTATAAACTATGTGAAGGTATGATTCTGTTCAGTAGATTTAAAATAATTATAAGCAAATATGTAAATCTACTTTGGCTGCATTTTTGATGTCCATAGCAGTTGGTGGCTTAGATCTCAGCTTGCCACAAGATTATTTGTTTAGGATTTTAAAATTTTTGCCAAAATTCTGTCAAGGCAGATTGAAAAAGTGTCCTATTGTTTTTTCTTAAATTTGATTGCTACAATTAAGCTACAATACAGCTTTCATGGTGTGCTTGTTGCATTCAAGCCTCAGGGTACATTGAAAACAGTTCATTTGTACATTACCTATTTTGCAAAGTCTGTTGTAAATATTTTATTCTATTTTGCATAATTATCTCAGTAATAAAAAAGGAAAAGATGCATCTTCTCTCTTGAAAAGGGGAAAAAAATCAACCTTAAAACAAAGCAAAATGTATAGCAGGATATACTAACAATAAGTCAAGCTCTTTAATCCCATATCAATATTCATTAAAGTTTTATATTGCCTACCCACAGTCTAATTACTCCAGTATATCATATGTAACCTTTCTTTTTCTTCCTGATGATCGGTGAATATTGTTCCTTGTTCTTGTAATGAAGACAATAGAAATTCTATAACTGAGTGTTTCTCAGGCCAAAATGTAAAATAAAAAGAAAAATTGATTTTAAAAAGTTTTAAGTAAAAGCCTACTAAATGCGGACATAGTCCCCACCATTTCTGCTTCTCCTATGGCTCTGTTCCATTGAGTATAATGTCCTTGGTGATAGAGGTCACATTAATTTTATCACATCCAAGGATTCTTAGGTGAAATATGTGGCACATGTGCAGACTGCATGCTCATTTGTCTTATTATTACTTGCTGTCACTTTTGAAGGTAGGTGTCTTTTTGAAGAATGTGCCACAGCTAGAGGGTCATGTTATTTGCATAAAGCACTGAAAGCTGTCTTTCCAGAGAGAATGACTGGGATGTTGCTTCATTTTCTGTTTACAGAAAGCATATAGGGGACAGCTGTCAGGAGCGGATGCTGACTCTCTTGTACATGGATAGTAGTAAAAAAAAAGTGCTTAACAACATTATTAATGAATTGTAACTAAAAATTCCACTTACTAGTATGCATGTTAATTTTACCACTCAGAATAATGCAGTTCTGGTCTGCTGTCAGCAAATATTTTTGTTTTATAATGTCAAAAGATGCTTATAAATTGAAGTAATTTATAGAAGCTTCCATTGCTTTTGGTTGATAATCAAATAATTTCCTTCCTTTACAAAATTAGAGGGAGAAGGATAAAGCTGTATTTTTGAAGCTGTTACAATGAATGGGCTAAAGATCTTAGGAAGGTTTTCAAAATAATGCAAGGTTAAAAACTGTTATTGGAGTGAAAAATTATATGATTATGCATATATGTATAAGAATCTATTTTAAATAACTTGATACTTTTAAAAATGAAATAACATAAGGTTAATAATTTAAAATATAGTCTATGCTTTTTTTAAATGATGCAACAATGATATTATTCCAACTTACAATGACAAACAAAAAAGCTGTCTCTCTCCTGTGTAATGAGGTCTTTTAGCATAAGTAAGAAATGTTTATAATTTGATAATTAATTCTATATACATCCACATGCTTTGATTCTTCTGATTAAAAAGAAGACATATTCAATCAAAATATACAATATAAACAATATATTATTTCAAACATGTTACTCAGCTTATTATTCACTTTTAGTGGATCAAAGATGATTATAAATTATTTTCTCTCCCCGAATCTGGACTGGCACTGGGACTGCTTTTACCAATACAGTGTGGTAGATGTGTTAGTCTGTCCTCTGTTGAGTTGTCTGCTCCAGATTACGCTCTTCTAGGAAATAACAGATTAGTTTAGTAGTATGTATGTATGGTAACTTAGTGAAAGTATTTGAGCAGAAGGCATGATATAACATGATAATAATAAAATTTACTTAATTAGAATAAACATTGATGTGCTTGACAGAAAGGTTAGGTAGCAGATTTATGGCTTCATACTGAGTCCTGGAAACCTAAAGCCTGCCTTTCAGATGCAGATTTCTGCAGAAAGGAAGTTTAAAATTGACAAATATTTCAGAAGTGCAAATGGAAAAAGGGATGACTATGGGAATTACCTAAAAGCTGCTTTTGCATTTGTTTACTTAAGGTAGCAAAAATTAAATTGTTCATATCAGAGAATGGAAGATTAATGGTGGAGATATTATGAGGGTCCCCCAACCCAAATAAATAAACCCTTGCAATATCATTTAGATGGAAGAAATGAGCTAGTGAATTTTAACTTAAATCTCCAGATCTCACCATTTATAATCATGACCACTTCATAACATTTCTGACCCTACAATCAGTGTGGTCTTCATACAATTTCTAGCCACTTTCCATCCAATGTTTCAAAGCTTGTAGCTACTTAGGAAAGAAGAAGTTTCCCTCCCAAAAAATCCTATTAAATTAGGGTTCATGACAGGTTGATAATTTTAACGCATTTCTTGGTTATTTGAAAATAAGCAAGAGAAATATTTGTCAGCTCAGGTGAAAAAGGAACCCAGTAGAAAGAAAGAAAAAAGTTTCCTTGCCCATGTGATTAAAGCAAGCACTTGGAAGGTAACATATGGTGAGATTGGCTTGAAATGTTAGCACTTCTTATATTTCCTTTTGGATATTTTGACAAATATGCATATACACCTCATCATATTCAACACAATGCATGTATAGAAAGAAAGAAGTATTGATTATTTAGAGATTATTAGCCATATATACATGCAAATAAATTCTGTTATCATTTATGTTTTCCACAACTGGAATTGGCACTTTGTGACCACTCTTCCTATACATTGAATGATATTTTATTTATCAAATGTGGGTAGTAATATTTCTCTTGGAAGAAAATTGTCTATATTCTTTAACAGAATACATAACTTCAGAGTGTTTGCCTTTACAAGGATTGGCAATAATAAGAGTTCCAATGAGATTATTTTTAAGATTAAGCCACATAACAGAAGATCTACTCTCTGTATAAAGTATTAAAATCAGCATAAATTAATCCTTCAGCATTTAAAAATATTAAATTATAAATTAAAGAGTTTCAGTTCTAAATAGCTGGTGAAATTGTAGTTTATGTATGTAAAGGAATCCCAAATGAGGTTTATGAAATAACTTTATCTTTCCTACTTCAATTTCCAGTATCAGTGCACTTAAAATTCATTGGAATAAAGTAAATGTCGACAAGAGTTCATGCAAGATGACAATTATGATTTTTCTGAACAATCTCTCTTGATACCATAGTAAAATTTATAATGCTCAAAAACATTTCAAGAAAGTTTGAATATTTCTACTATAAGCAATATTGGAATATAAACATATGCTTCCTAATTTATGAGTCTAAATATTTGGTGACATAAGTAGTTTTAAAGGAGAAATGCCAATATTGGCTATCTATATTAATGTATATAATCTTATATTTTAACTAATATATTTTGGAGTAATTGTGTTGCCAAACTTTTCCATAATTATTTTTCAACTAGTAACATACCACATTGATATGGTACATATTTTGTACATAAAATTGTTCTGATTAAAATTAAGTATAATATCTTTAGTGAACAAAGTGGTTAAATTGCAGCAAATATTTCTTCAAAAGTTTTAAAGGTCTAGAATTTGTGCAGAAACCATTATTACATTTTTAAGTTTTTCTTTTAAATTTCACTTTCCAAAAATCACAAATAAAAGGGAAGGATAAATGGAATACCAATTTATTGAGAAATTTTTCTGACTCCAAATACAAATGTGGATGGCCAGTATATATTGGAAACTTTGGGGTATAAAGTCACAGGGCCATTGGACATTATATATTAAGCTTTGGTAACTGAGTTTTGCATGAGACAAAGTCCTAATACTTGCAAAGGTGTTATTATTTATATGGCTTAGTATTACCATAAATAGTCTATGGACATAGACCTGGTTGCCATAGAAATATTTTTTTTTTTTATAATTTCCAAGTCACTAAGTAGTTTTGAAATATTAGGGAGTTCAGTTAACTTTACCAGTCCTCAGATTCTTCTTCTGGCTAATGTGGAGCTGTGTGGATACACTATAAAATACAATCTAGTTCATAAAATCTTGTTATCAATAAATTTATGCAAGCAATAACTAGTTATATTATTTTCAAGGGAAATAATTACTAATAAAAATCTAAAATGTTGCAAAGTCTCAGTGTTCTAAGGTCTTGATACTGAAATTCTTTCATCTTCTTTTGGCATTATTCTCAGGAGCTGAAGAGTCTAGGTCATTAAACGTTTTGGTAAAATAAATCTTGACTACTGTTGTCAATTTCATCCCTCTGGTCTATGCTCACAATATCTAGTGTGCTCTTTCCCTTAATAGTGCAATTATTTGAAATATATATCCTAACACTAATAGTATAATGAGAAAATCCTGTATGCTAAATAAGAAAACAGAAGGAAACTGCAAAATAAATAAAATGTAAGGGAAATTAAAACACATTCTGTGTGACACAATCTCACCTCTTTAAAACTTTAATTATGTTTATTAGAAATTAAGAGCAAATTTTTAAAAATAGGCTAAGTATTAAACTTCAGAAGATTGAACAAGAGAGTAAAGCCAATAAGTAAGATGAAAGGAGGAAATGATAAAAATAAGACAGAAATCCTTGTAGAGAGGAACAAGAAAATGTGGTATAGTTTAATAAAAGAAAAATCTGATTATTGGAAAAGGAATAATAAATGAACAACTACTAAAATATGAAACAAAAATATTTAAAAAGTAAGAAAATCTATCAATAAGAGGGTAAAAGAAACTAGGAATATAGTAGGTATTTTTAAAATAAAATAAAATCTGATTAAATTAGACATTAGGCATTAAATTTGATAAAATAATCATATGCCAAAAATCTTTGGAAAACAATATGAAATGGTACATTTCTGGAAAAGTTATAAAGTAAAATTGGAGCAAGAGCAAACAAAATCTTTAAATAACCCCAAAACAATTAAAGATATTAAATTAAAATGAAATGCAAAATCTTCCACTAGTGGCCAAATTATCTTCAGGCTGTTTTTCCTTCACATCTACATTTTTAGTTACACTTGTTCTGTGCCATTTCCTTATTTATCTCCAAATTATTTATTAAAATTAGTTAATTCCCTTATTGCTTATGCAGTATTGAGAGGAATTTCTATGGTTATAGTTTTTTTTTTTAATTTATACTATAGATATGAAGTTTTCAGCAACACTTGATCTGTATCAATGTTCTGCCAACTATCTTCAACTCAATTTGTAGTGTTTACTAGCTCTTTATGAAGAAAATGTAATAGGGAAGAACAAATCTGACTCCATATTGGGTCTATTTCTTTTACTTTAACCTTTTTATTCTATTAC
Source organism: Aethalodelphis obliquidens (assembly GCF_003676395.1). Lineage (NCBI taxonomy): Eukaryota > Metazoa > Chordata > Mammalia > Artiodactyla > Delphinidae > Aethalodelphis > Aethalodelphis obliquidens. The sequence goes on along the minus strand of NW_020838020.1, from coordinate 1,392,379 downwards.
TTTTTCTACAAATTAAGAATGTTGCCTGTAGCCTGAAATATAAAGGATAACCCATTCTCAAGGCTCTGAACTTTAAAGATATAGGACTTTTCCATTCATATAGAGATACGAAGTTGCAGAACAGAGAATAACATTTGTCTTGTTGGAGGTTTACAGGAACACTGTGACCTGATCTACAGGGACAGCTGCAAAAACAAAGGATTCCAACACCAAAAAGTTTGCAACAACCAACCACACTCCCAAATCTTTTAGGGTTGAATTCTAACTCCAGTAAAATGGTTCTTTGGTACACTAGTCCACCATCTTCTCAGTCTGCTGGCTTTCTGAATAAAGTTGCTATTCCTTGTCCCAACAACTCATTTCTCGATTTATTGGCTTGTCATGCAGCAAGCAGTATGACCTTGGACTCGGTAACAAAAATACTATAACTCTGTTAGAGGCAAAGATTTCCTGTTCTCCTTTTCTCAGATTAACTGACTTTAAAACTTTGAGCTAGTTGAGAAAATAGGTGAGAGTTAATATTTTGTGCAGAAATATGATTTAGCAAAGAGAGCAAATTAGAAGTTAAACTGTAATATACTAAAGGGCACTTGCATTAATTCCAGCAGTGTCACTTGGCTACTGTTTAGAAAAGATAAAAATAACATATGCAAATTAGATGTAACTGGAATTAAAGGAATTTAGCAAAGATAGGTTAACAAATCCAATTTGGGTTCACTTTTTGGAAGGTAAAAATGAATTTTCAGGAGGCTTTATAACACTGGAGACTTGGTTTAGATTTTCTTCTTTTCTTCTCCAAATTAATTTGGAATTGTGGAAAATGGAATCTTACAGAAATTATACAGTATCCCTTACCCTCATATTAATAACGATCAACAGATTTATAAAGTAAAGTGTATTTAAGGTATAATTTTGATGGCTTTCTGGTTGACTTTTCAAACTCTCCTGCAAAATTCTATGTCAAAGTTTTAAAATGAATTGCTCCTATAGATTATTATATTAAATTAAAAGAGAAAGGAATTCTTGACTTGTTCCTTCTTAATATTCTGATATTTTAAAATTCTTTCTAAATGCAAGTTATTTATTAAATTTCTATTGTATTAAATCATACATCCATGAACTTTTTTTTGTTGTTGTTGTTAATGTAGCATCATTAGAAGACACATAGAACATCTAAATGTTAACTATTATGTTGAGCCTAGTGACTGGAACTTAGTAAACCCCCAATAAATGTTAGCTTTTACAATTTTCATACTAACTTTTTCAGAAAGCAGAATCATCAAGGGAAAAATACCATATGATATTTTTGACAAATCTATTTCCCAAAGACAAAGCTCTGCAAAGTTTCCTTTACAAAAGAGAAGTGTTGCCTGCAACAAATTTGGACAAATTACATTTCTCATTTTCATTTGCTTCAATTTATTTACCTTTACCACTTCTAAACATGCAATATAAATCTATTTAGATACAACCGATCTTGCACTGCCCAGCCAGATAAAATTTTAGTTGGTTCTCTCAGACCAAATTAATACAGAAGCCCCCAATTCCTCTTCTGTAAGTAAGTAACACAGCACTTTGATTTACCAGGTATTATATGCCATCTAGTACTACACTTTTTGTTCACATAACTATCTCCTCTCCAGGAGAATAATGTCTTTAAAAATATGAAAACTTGTTCTCTTATACCACTTGTTGACCTTGTAATGGGCCTGGCACATAACAGGAGCTTAAAAGCTAATGAAAGGAAATAAGATTAAAAAACGTTGTAGAGAGAGAGAGAGAAAAGAGAAATACTATGAAACTAACAATAAAGCAAAATGAGGTAAATCAATTTTACATTAACTTTGGGTATATAATTACTCTTACCTTCTAATGACTTTACTAGTTACCTCAAATTAATTATTTTCATATCTTTCAAAATCAAGTTCCTTTATTTTTTTCCCTCTTGATTTTTAACAGCAACCTCAAACTTCCTGCTCCTCAGGATTGAAGAGTGGGCCTCCAGTGCTCAAATTCTCTTAGCAATACCCTTTCCCCTTTCCCATAACTCCCCCACCTCATTACTAAACAGGCTTAAGAGATTAATGCCAAGAAAGAAGACTTAATATTAACTGATTATTCATGTCCCTCCCAAAGACCATCAAGATTTACTCCATCATGCTTTATATCTCTATTTTTCTCAGCTCCCATAAGAAATTCAAGACTTGAACCATTCTCATCTCTATACAGTTTTGTATACTTCTTAATTTGACCCAAGGTCACATCCTACAAAGTTAACACCAAACCTTCCATTATCCTTCTGAACTGTCAGCAGCACAATTTCCCACATTTTCAATATGTTTTTCTATGCTCCTGTCATTTTATTTCTTTGCCCAAAAGCTGGTAATTTAACATTAGTGTGTCCTGTGCAATCTTCATATGTGGCCTCTGTTGCAGTTATTTTTCCTTGTCTCCCATCTTTCACATATGATAGAGACTGAAGATGGGATAAGAGTCCTCCTTACTCCTTATTGACATTTCAATGTTTGTTTATCCTGATTTCTAAACTTCTCATCTACTTGGCACCAAACTATTCTATCCATTAGCTCCAATTGTTTCAACCATATACCACTGCTTTTATTGGAGATTTTAAGACCTGAATCACATTTCCTGCCCTACCATTTATCCTGCCATTATTATTGAAATATCCACTCTATCAATGTTCCCATTCAATATCTTAATTTTTCTTCTTCCTTAAATGTCTTGTTCTTACAATCCATTCAGTGATCCACTCCCATGATCAAACACTAGAAAAACTTGATATCTGCAAGTTCTTCAAAATTTCAGTCTCAAGCATCTGAAATTCAGAATACTACATCTTAACTCTCCAACTCACTCTCTGTTGAATCCCAATTTAACAATGTTGAATTCTACTAAGACTTCAAATCCATTGTCCTTACCATCTCGGCCCTTTTCCCTTCCCCTGCCACACTTGACACTCCACCCTGGCAGTCCCCAACTCCTCTCATTTTCTTACTTCCTTCAATAACCACTATTCTAGTTCCCAATTTAAATATATAAGCAACTATCTTATCCCTTGCTCGCTGTAAAACATTTTGGACAAAGCACAAACAAGGATTAAAATTCAAATTCTCACCTCTTCTTTACCTGTTTCCAAGTAGCTAGACAAGTTGGTGAAACACAAAACTTTGCAGATTTTAAATTCATTTCACAAACAACCAGTGTAATCTCCATTCTGATTGTCAATTACTTTACACTTTCTTAGTTATTATTTTACTCTCCTAGACTCCAGTATTTCATACATTTTGCACTCTACTAAATGTTTAGTACCCTTCCTTGGAACACAATTTCAGCTGCTTGCTTCTCAATTTACTCCTGAAATAGAAGAAATTAAAAGAAAGTGTATATCTTCTAACAATTACTCCTAAACTACTGGATACTCCTTTCCATTTCAAAGTGAGGATTTAGTCCTCAGATTTCTCTGCTCTATCTATACCCATTTACCAGTTGATATCATCTATACTCCAGTCTTTAAATAACAACTGTATCGTGATGATTCATATCTCCAGCTTTGACCATTTTCCTAAATTCCAGGTACATATATCCAACTGCCTAGTAAACATCTCCATTTATATGTCTGACAAAATTAACATACCCAAAGACAACTTATTTACTTCCATATCTGCTCTGTCCCACCTACCTTTACTCCAATTTCTCCATATCAGTTATTTTCAATGCCATTCATTCAAATCTCAGTTCCCAAAGCATATAATTATTATTTTCTTTCTTTTTTTCACATTCATGTTTAGTCCATTAGGAGCTGTATTGCCTCTTCTGAGGATATGTCCAGAATCTGACCATCTCTCATCCCATCTTCACGACAACCACGTTAGTCCCAAGAACCATCATCTCTCCGATGGGCTATGTCATTTTATCTGCCCTCCTTGCATCAATTCTTGCCTTTCTATAGTTTCTCTTTTTCAAACAGGAACCAGAGTAGTCTTTTAATCTTTTAAGTGTATATCTTCTCAAATCTTCCTAATGTTTCTATCTCAGAATAAAATCCAGTATCCTTACCATGATTCAGAAATGGATATCTGAGCTAATCTTACTTATCTTCTGACTCAACCATTCATTCACTTTGTTCAGGCCACTCTGCCTTTTTTTTCATTCATTTTTTTTTTTCACTTCCTGGGAAAGATCAGGAGGCACCTATTTACTTTGAGACCTCAAATCCCTGTTACTTCTTGTGGAATGCTTTCACCCCAGATATCTACTTGACATAAGCTCTCACTCTGATATCTGCTCAGATCTAATTTACCTCATCAAAAATAGTAGGAAATAATATCTAAAAATATTTCAAGTCTACAGTGATAGAGTGAGCTTCACAATCTTTTAACAGATATATAGCTTAAAATTGCATATAAATTTCAAAGATATTTTATCAAGTGTATTAGTTAATTCAATGGTTGATATTTTATTTTCCTAAGAACTTTTCTCCAAATTTCCCACAATCATTGGGAAAGAGATTAAAAGTAATCATTAAAACAAAAACACACTAACCTCACTTATTTTGGAGGGATAATTAATCATGTCTACAAAATGGGTAAAATGCCAATGATATCACTAAAGGAAGGGGAAAAGGATATTCAGAGTCTTCTGTCAGAGCATTACTCAGAATAATAGTTGTCAATAGCAGTTGTGTAGAGCTGTATTTAGAGAACTGTTTAGAAGAGATTTTTTAATCTATCTTCAAAGGATTTAAATAATGAGGCTGCATATTTTTTTTAAGAAAATCCCTCTATAGTCTAATAAAGCATCTTGGCATAGAATAGTTTTCCTATAAAACCTTTTAAATTTTCTTTGACTCTATTTTCACTGGTTTATGTATAATCCTTGCTCATTAATCCAGTCAACATGTTTTATCTCCATCAATAAACATTCAATATTTTCATTTTGATGCTGTTTTGCATATCTACTAAAATTCCCACATCTACTTCTTTCTCTGATAATTGGAACATATAGGTCACTGAATTGCTGTAACTGCTTGTTTATATTTAGGACTTTACCTTTTCCAGAGGTCATTCTCTTTTATATCAAAAACCAAACCAAGTACAAAAACACACAACAAAAAACCACCCTAGGTTCCTTAATACACATAATACTTTCATTCATAAATAAGAGTTACTGATTGGAAAGTTATCATTTAGCATATTTGAGGATTGGTAGATGTTTATCTCAGGGAAAAATGTAATTATTTTATTTGTTCAGAAAATTTTAGAGTGCTTAGTTTAATGGTTGATATATAACTGGAAATTTTATTTTTCTTATGAAATAAAAAGGGAATTTGGATATATTTTTATGTTTCTTATGGCTTGATTTTAATGTTATGAGATAAGAGAAACAACAAATAAAAGAACTTGTGAAGGAATGTCAAGAGACATCTATTGATGAGGAAGAATTAAATGTAGCCCATTTTGAAAATGGCTGTTTAACTCTGTGGCTCAGGTGGAATCATTAGATTCAGTTCTGACTGTTTATCTCAAAAGATCTCAATAAAATTGTCTAGAATGATACGAGAGATACCAGTAGATTTTTCTAGTCCTTTCAATTGATTCAGAGGACACATGATATTATTAGGTAGAGAGTTTGGCTATTTGGGAGGCCAAGTATGCTGAATATGATTGATGAGGAGGAGGAGGATGTAGATTCAGAGGCCTTTTGAAACTCAAAGACTACCAGACCTAATTTTTCAGAATCTACAATTAATTTATAATTGTAACCAATATATTTTTGTTTTATTAATTAGACAGTAGTGGAGTTGGGTAATTAGTTAGAGTAATCTACTTTATTTGTTGCTATAAAAAGCCAGCCCTGGGGGCAGGGAAAGGAGAGACAAATTGGGAAATTGTGACTGACATATACACACTACTGTATATAATATAGATAACTAATAAGAACCTATTGTATAGCACAAGGAACTTCACTCAATACTCTCTAATGACCTATATAGGAAAAGAATCTAAAAAAGAGTGGATATATGTATATGCATAACTGATTCACCTTGCTGTACAACAGAAACTAACACAACATTGTAAATCAACTTAACTCCAATAAAAATTATTTTAAGAAAGAAACACTAGACAAAGCCACTTCCAAATCTGAGTGGATTAACAGTATATATATATATATATATTTTTTTTTTGTCTCACTCACATCATAATTCAGTGTTATTGAGAAACTAGTTTGGCAGATATCCTCCAAGTGTTGTCCTAAAGATTCATTCTCCATCCAACTTTTGAGACTGCAATATTAAAGAGCTGGCTGAAGAAACTTTTCAGGATAGAACAAGGTGTTTTTATGGACCAAGTCTAGAGGTGACACACATCAATTTAAAACCACATTACATTGGACTGAATTTTACAAGTTCCCAATGTAAATGTAGGTGAGGCTGTAAAAAGTATTCATGTGCTTGAAAAGAGGAAATGGGATAAGTAATCTAGCCAATATTTTCCAAAAGACAAAGAAATGGATGATGTTATTTTTATTCCATTTATTTACACTTTCATATCTAATACTTGTAAACAGATAAATGTCAAAGTATTTTTATCTGGAAAAAAACTTCTATGTTCTTATCATAGTCTAAGTGGAGGCATAGGATAGTGCACCAAAACAGTCACCTAGAACAAACACAGAAGATTAGAGAATAACAAGTGTCTTTGTGCCTGATTCACATGCAATTTTTTGGAATCATAAAGGAATGCTGAAATCATTGAATATCATTTTAAGTGTGGAACTGAACTATTGTTTCTAATTAATTTCTATTTTTTATTTTATGATGATATTTTCTGGACTATTTTGTTGAAAAGATGTTGAAAATGTTAATTCAATTACAGAATCCTGCTAGTGTAACAGATATTTAAGTGAATTGTTCCTTTGTTGCAGGTGACAGAATAATGCTCATGGATTCAGGACACATACCATAGTGATCAAATAACTCAGTCTTTGGAGCCAGGTTGTATGGGTTAAAGTCTCAGTTCCACTAGTTTTTAGCTGTATCAGACAAGGTCCCAGCAGGAAATAGAAATGGGGTAAACGTTACAAATTGAATAAAGGGGGTTAGAAGAAATCTCCATGAACATTCTTTTATAAATTGTTGTTAAAGCATGATTAAATGTAAAACATGTGTTGGAAATTATTGTACTATATATGTTAATATAGTTATCTCCCTCAAAGCCATTTGCTTACATTTTAGGGAGAATTTCAACTCTCCTCCCAAATTATTTGTTTTTATTCCAGAATAAAGATTTATCTCATGAAGGGAGATTGGACCTATGCACCAACCACCATATATAGTCTCTGAGTCTCATAATTTCAGGATCCCTCTCTTGTGATGCAACCCCACTGAAAGAACAGAAAAACATTTGGATCTTATGTCTTCCCATGAACTGTACAATGGGGAACTGAATCTAAGGTGCTTGAAGACTGATAAGCAGTATGATAGGAGATTTCATGTTTCCTGTCAGGACTATTTATAAAGATGTGAGAACTTAATAGGGCTTTAGGACACCATTAACAACCACAAGAAACTAACCCTTGGCCTATAGAGGCAGACAGAGAAGGTGGTCATCACAGAACTGGAAGAGTAGTGACTAAAAATTAGGAGTTTGGGGATTTAAAAGAGTACATTACTATTTCTACTTTTTTTTTTCTTTTTCTTTACAGTAGTCTTTTTCATGTGCCTCCCTTTGACCAAATCTAAGTGGAAGCCAGACAGGAAGTGTCCACTGATGCAGTTCATAAAGTTTAGCTTCCTGAGGCATAGAACATGGTGGATAAGGGTGAAGAGTCAATCTGGAAGAGCAAATACACTGAAGCCCAGTTTCTGCCTTTAAAGATTTCATGTTTTATGTTTAAATACTCTTTTCTTACACATACAAACTTCAACTATGAAGTATGGATGAATTTTACTGTCTGAAATTCCTTGAACTAAACATTCTTCTGTTCTAAAAACTCATTCCTATCCTGTGTACCACTGAACTGTCATATCTATCTCTTAGTTTATCTTTCTCACTATTTTAAAACCACAGTCACTTGCAACAAAGTGTCTCATAATTATTGTGCAGTACACATCCTAGTGTTATTCTCAATGGGTCACACCCTGAGTTAGGGTAGAATCTGTGAATTGCTTCTAATGAGTAGAATATGGATATTACTCCCTTGATCAGGTTACATTATTTAAGAATCAGTATTTGCAGATGGGAGTGAGAGAGTCCCTTGCTGCCATATTGTGAAAGAGGCTGTGAGAGAATGATGTGACAAGGATCCATGGGGGCACCTCTAGGAGGCGACTCCAGGCCTATAATATAACCAGCAAGAAAATCCCCCATAGCTGCAAGAGGATGAATTCTCCCAATTACTTACATGATATTGGAAATATATACTTGCCAGTCAACATCCAGATGAGAACACAGCTCAGTCACCATCTTGATTGAAGACTTCTGTGGCCCTGAGCAGAGGACCCAGTTAAGCTGTGCCTGGACTCCTGACCCAAAGATACTGAGAGAAAGTAAATATTTGTTGGTTTAAGCCTATAGGGGTGTGGTCATTTGTTACAGAGAAGAAGAAACTAATATTATTACTTTTATAATACTATTTTTAAATACTATTTTTTTCAAAGAACTCAGCTTTTCTTATATGATCATGAGTCTCTCATTACCTTCAGGCCATATCTCCTGTAATTCATTATTTTTTTATCAGAAAATCTCAACTTTAGGACATCAAGTCTTTCAAGTTAACATATGCACTAGGAAAAAAAATTATTTTATAAAAATATAAAATATGGGGCTTCCCTGGTGGCGCAGTGTTGAGAGTCCACCTGCTGATGCAGGGGACACTGGTTCGTGCCCCGGTCTGGGAAGATCCCACATGCCGTGGAGCGGCTGGGCCCGTGAGCCATGGCCGCTGAGCCTGCACATCCGGAGCCTGTGCTCTGCAACGGGAGAGGCCACAACAGTGAGAGGCCCACGTACCGCAAAAAAAAAAAATAAATAAATAATAAGAATATATATATATATATATATATATATATAAAATATGGATATAAAGTATAAAAATTACCCTATATTTTATATATATTTTCAGATAAAAATGAGTTTAAATACATTTACTTAAAAGCAGAAGGCTTTTCATATTGTCGATTTTCTGAAAATATTCCTTTTCTGATGTAGACACTAGTCAAATGGATGAAAGAATGAGAAAGAGTAGTAAAAAGTTGCCCCCTTCCTGCTCAGAAATTGTGTATTGCCAGTACACAAAAGGAAGATTTAAGCTCATTCTAATTCTTTACTTCTTATAGATTATGTAAATTATTCTACAGAAATGTTCATCACCAGAACAAAGCTGCCTTAAATGTATCAATAAATAATCTAATAATTATCAGGCTACGTTATGTGTTCTACACTGTGAACTTAAAACATGTAAAAATTCAGCAATCTTCTTTCCCTGTGTATAGCTGGACAGTGATTTGAAGTACACATTTACTAGTTTTCCTTTAAATGTAATTGTATCAGAACTAGGCCCCTACTATATATTAGGCTCTGACTGGTGTTGTGACAGCCAGTGCTGGCCCTAATCTTATTGTTAATGTCAAAGACCAAGCATGACAGCCCAGACAAGATAGGCTCCAGTGAATGACAGAGTAATCAGTCTGGAAAAGAACTGGCTCATCCATAAAGGATCAGACACTGGACAGTCACTATCAGCATGTTCACATGTTTGCTTCTTTTCTCATTCTGATGACAGCTAGATCATTTAACATCTTATCCTTATGTCAAAGATTATTTGAAATTCATGTTGTTCTCACACTGTAAACTAAAGAAATAAAAATGTTATATATGTCAGTATTATTAATATATGAAATTCAAAATATATGAGTGCATTCTGTGAAAATAGTTTTAAAATATAGGATTTTACAAACTGCTCAAAAAATGTCCCTTCATCATCTCACACGCAGTTTTCTAAAATGCAGTATCAAACAGTTCCTGCTCAGGTTATAAAGTTGTGTAACCTTCTTTATGTCTTTATGATTTCTATTCCATTTAGTCATGATGAATATTTTAAGCAATTAAGTAAATTTATATTTGATGCTTCAAAGACAGGGACACATTAGTCAACTTAGTATATTGTACCTGTCTAATAATTTTTTAAGAACATGCAGAAAATCCATGTAGTAATACTTTATTTCTGTGAAATCTCTAATCATAGATCTTTTGAAAAGGTTAACAACATATAAATCTCTTATTAAAGAAAATTTATTATATATGACACTGAAGTGTTAATATCATGTGTTATTAAGTTTCTTATATGATATTTCTTGAAAAGGGTACTGTATCTTATTTCAAGAAAATTCTCTGTATTTCTATATAGTGCAATTCTGCAAAAAAAAAAAAAAAAAAAAAAAAAAACCCTTGCAATATTTCATCTCACATTTATCTGAGCAAGGAAAACTTGATTGCTCTTCCAGTTATTGAAGAAAAAAATTAAAATCTTAGGTGATAACATAAAGATACTATTAATATCTCACCTTAGAAGGTATAGGAAAATATGTTCTTTTTTGATAAATTTATAATACATTTCCAAAATAACTGAGAAGTGTTTTCAGTATTTGGGGAATATATAGCTACTAAAAAAAAAAAAAGAAACAAAACAAAACAAACAGACAAGAAAATTACTATCATTTTAATTTTAAGATAATAGTTAAAAATTATTGTATTTTTGATAATTTGCATTATGATGTCAAATCAGAATTTTTAATAATATAAATTTCCTATGACTTCATGATGAGTCAGTGCAATAATGCAATATGCTTCTTTATCAAAATGTATTTGGATTTAATATTTTAAATATATATATACATTTATATATATTTTGAATTTTAATATTTATATAATTTTTGTTCCTCAAAATAATAATTTATCCTAGCAATGTTGCAGTTAAAGCTTGGAGTTTAAAATGTTGATTAACTTTAAATTCTATTTTATAGTTATTTGACTATAATTAGTAATGTATCTTTTAACCAATGGACCTACAACATTCAAGCTTTTGTTGACCTTGAGAGAAATGTTTCATAGGAGGAGAAGAACCTACCTATTGAATGTTAAAATCAGTAAAAGTTAAATAAAGAAATCAATAATTAAAGAATACTTTTTGAATGATATTTCTGTCAATGATAAAAGAGAAAGAAAACAAGAAATAGAAGTAGGTATAGCATCAAGGGAAACTGTGAGATTTCATTCTTTTTCTTTCCTTCAAGAAGAGACATTTTAGAACATGTTGAACATTGCTGAAAATGATTTATGTGTGAGAGAGAAATTAATAACGCAGGAAAAATAAGGGAAGAACAGTTGGAATCCAGACACTAATGAATTGATTTTTCATTTGAAAGGGCCAGGGATATGTCTCCCAGTCATATGAAGGAAACTAGGAAATAAGAATACAGACATAGGGTGGTTTATACAGTGGTCCTCAGAAGCTGAGTAAGTGTTCACTTAATTTATTCTATGTTTTCTCTAACATAAAACATAAGGACATCAGCTGAGATTACAGGGAAGAGGAGAGTCTGTTAGAGGTTTTCAGAGAAAAGAAAAAGATAAAATATTTAATCAGGAAAATGGGCAAGCTAAATTAAAATGAAAAACATAAGCTAAGGTTCAGCATCCTGATTATAAAAGGAGAAATATCAGGATTACTATGTTATTTCCCCAAATCAACCTTTAATTCCTTAGGTTCAGGAAAAGAGGATGTGGGTGCTTGAGGGCTTAATTTAGATTTATAATCACTAGGTGACTATAAAAAGGAAAGAACTGGGGTTTCCCTGGTGGTGCAGTGGTTGGGGGTCCGCCTGCCGATGCAGGGGACACGGGTTCGTGCCCCAGTCTGGGAAGATCCCACATGCCATAGAGCGTCTAGGCCCGTGAGCCATGGCCGCTGAGCCTGCACGTCCAGAGCCTGTGCTCTGCAATGGGAGAGGCCACAACAGTGAGAGACCCACGTACCGCAAAAAAAAAAAAAAAAAAAGGAAAGAACTAAGTGTGGCAAATGGGGATATTTAAAAGTGAAATCAAGTGAGCAATTAGAATAGACCGTAAAAAATTTGAGTATATAAACAGGGTGATGGACCAAGAAATAATGACGGGGTTAATGGATTAGATGAATCAATATCTTAAATAATTACTGAAATGGATTAATTGCAGGACATGAACTGGTGATGTAAGTCATGCCACCTGAGTGAAGGATTTCTGAAATTAACATGTTGGACTTGGTACAATTTTTTAATTATTCACAAAGTGTATACCATAGCAGCGATAAAACTATTACAAGAGTAATAATAATGACAGAAGTAGAGATAGAAAAGATGACAATTGCTAGATACTAGATTTGTCATTGGGAAATAGTGTTCTGGACTTGGGAAGACATTAAATATGAAGTGAGAGAGCTTGTGGTATAATTTATTGGAAATAACTGGAACAAAATTAGTCTTCTTAAAACAGTATAAATAACTAATAAACACACACATCCATAATTTTCAGTATACCAGGTATGTGCACAGTTGCAAAGTGATGACAGCGATTAATGGAAAGGTAGTGAGTGGAGCAGTCAATTTTTGCTCCCTATGCCATCTTCCCTCAGCTCACCTCTGACACCAACAATAACTATGATGGATGGTCTTGTGTATGGAAACAGAATCTAACGTCAGATATCTTTCATTAATCTTTCTGCTTTTCTTCCTTAGGGCTTTCTCTGATGTGTCTGATGTGTGGGGCCATTAACACCTCCAGGAACAACTTTCAACAAGTAGGAGATGAGAAGTGGTGCATAAGTGATGGGGAAATGAATGACAAAGCCTCTGATCCTTCAGACAGTAGGCTCTAGGCTCAGAGGGCTCAGGTGAGTTGAGCCCTAGCCTATGGCAGTAACTTCGCAAGCAAAACATCTTTCTATGGCTGTTCTATTTTCACTGTCTCATAACCCTTACTTCTATTTCTGCTTCCTCAGATCACCTCCAAATAATCTAGCTATTCCCAAGTTCTTTTTACAGACTTTGCTTTCAGGCACAGATTTATACATGTAAGGATTATATATTTCTTTAATTTGAGTAAATGGTACAAGAAATTTGTTGTGAAGAAGGCCCTTCTAAACATGAGATATATGGTAATTCTTATGTCTAGAGAACCTGGCCCACAAGTTTCCAAAACAGGGACCCACTACTTATCACCACTTGACAGGGGTGAAAAACCTTTCACCTCCTTTAAAAGCCTTGTTTTGCAGTTTCACTGTGTTTTGATATACCTTCCTTGACCTTCCTATCTTTTGGGGGAAGTATGCCTACATGGCTCCTTGCCTACAATGCTGCAAATAATCAGAGGAAACCCCAGATTCCTGAGTGTTGATATTGCTGGTGAATTGAAAACCAGTTTGCCAGGTGCACCATCTCCATTAATAGCCTTACCCTCTTTAACTCTGTTGGAAGTGATGGCTGGTGGTGTTCAGTTTCCTGGCTTCTCCTAGTCATTAGTATAGTGGATGTGGTAACTTGAGCATGTGGTTTTGTGATGGCTTCTGTGGGGTGTTTGGTCATGCCAGAATTGCACAGCAATGTGAATGCCTTCTTGGAGCAGGCTCTGGTGGTTATCTGAAGGTGGTTTGTTGTGGGTATTTAAGGTATGAGCTGTGGGTCAACAAGAGTTGAAGTTGCTGCTCTAGCTTTCTTAGGTTTCTCCCATCTGTTGATTTCAATCAGTGAAAAATTAAGTAATAAAAATAGTGCCTAGAGTGCATATTATCAACTACAGTCTGCCAATTTCAGTGGGAAAATTGGACCACAGTTATAAGATACTTTCTCCATAATATACTGGATATGTAGGAGAAATAGACATAGGAATGAAATGTGGAATGAATTTTTAAAATTTTCAAGTCAAATAAAGTCAGTGGAGACAATTTGTATAATTTAAAGTACCTTGTTCAAATGGCATAGCTAGATAAATGAGATGATGCTGAGAATTTTCCCATAATTAGGAGCTGAGATTGGCCACTTCATATTTAGGGTGTACCTGTTACAATTCTAGTGTTTGCCACCCACTGAAATATTGTAGTTTTTCAAAGAGATTCCACATTACAATCATTCTTTTTTCTGTGAACAACTGTAAGCAGCTCTTTTGCCCCTTTCTTGTTTGGCTGTTTTCTCTTCCCCTCAAAACTTAAAAACTTAATTATAAAATGAAATCACTAGGCAATATTTAACCTAACTCCTGACTTATGCTCCACTGGATGCACACAATGCCTTGCCTAACCTTTTGCTTCTTTCCCTAGATCAAAAGAAGTAAGAATAAAGAATAAGTAGTTGAAGAATGACTAGCTCTCTACTCCCAGCTTCCCCCTTAACATTTCTGCAGTCTAGACCAGTGGGAAAGATAACATCTAAAGAAAAATCAGGAGTTAGCCAGTCTGCACACAATGGAAAATGACACAACCTCACCTCCTGCCTAGATGATTCACTGAGATTCTTCCCACTTTTTCCCTTTAAAAACTATCATGGCTGAGCAGAATCTTGGGAGTTGGTTATTGGACATGAGTCTGCCTTCTCCCCAGGGTTGCCAGCCTCTCTAATAAAACAACCTTTCCTTTTCCAACCAACACTTGTCTCTTGAGTATTGGCTTTCGAGTAAGGAGCAGCTAAGCCTACATTCGGTAACATAATAATCTGTGTCGGTTCATCACATCCTCACCTTGATTTGAAGCACTGAGAGCAGATGTACATCATTTGTAACTCTACTGCTTAAGCTCTGTGGTTTGTGAGTTCTTTTTACTTGCTAGTTTTGATACCTACGTTTCATCTTCATAATTTAGGGAGAAACTTTGTCACAGTAAGTCTCTAACAGAGCAAGAGAAAGTTAAAATTGTGTTTTGACAAAGAACAACACATTCAGCCTTGGAGAAATAATAAAATAGACTGAAATAATTCCTCTCTTTTCTATAAAAAAGACTAAGTTTTTTCTTAAGACTCTTGTTTGTAAACTATGGAAAATCTCTGAAGTTTGCCTCCATCTACCAGGGAAAGAGGCATTTCTAAGATTGTATTACCATTGAACAGTAGACTCATGTATTTTTGTGTGCAAAGATATCAAATATTTAAATTAAAGGACATTATAATTTTTAGATTTTTTTCCCCCGTTTTTTGTTTGTTAGCTTCAGACCTGAGGGGGCCAGGTTTGCTAATAATTCTTTTCTGCTTATAATGCATTATCAGAAAGATTGTGTAAGAATACTGAAGCAATTCTGGTGAAATCTGCTTAATCACAGATTCCCAACAACTGGGTTTTGTTTTAGTTTGCTTAGGCTGCTCTAAAATATATCACTGATAGTATGGTTTATAAACAATAGAAATTTATTTCTCACAGTTCTGGAGAATGGAAGTCTGAGATCTGGGTGCCCACACTGCTGGTGAGGGCCCTCTTCTAGTTTGTAGACTGCCAACTTCTTGCTGTGTCCTACATGGTAGATGGGATGAGGAATCGCTCTAGGGTCTCTTTTATTAGGGTATGAATCCCATTCGTGACTTAATCACCTCTGATTAAGGTGATTTCCTAATACCATCAATTTCAGCATTAAGTTTTCAACATATGAATTTTGGGGAAACACTTTCAGCCAATAGCAATGTTTTTCTTCAATTATTGAATATGAGAATCATAATTTATTAATATTTATATTTTTAGATCATACACAAATAATTCAATGAACTTTAAGAAATACTTTAGCATGCTAAATGCATCAAAGTATAGATTTTGAATCCATTTTCTTCTGTCTCTCCATATTACAGCTTTTGTGTACTATATATTGACAGACAGAGAGATGAAAGGATTATTCAGTGAGAAATCACTCCATACTTTGTTAAAATTATAGAGCATTATTTGAGCAAGTTATGAATTGCCAGACTTAACAATGTAAATTAGTATTTCTTAATTTAATAGAAATAAAGTGCAAGAAAACAAATCAACTGGCTGAATATAAAATAGGACTTTCAATTTAAGCTACCCAGCATGTAGATTAATATTGCTACAAACAGTATCATCCTTGCCAGATTTGATGTGCTTTATTTGTTATTTTAAGTGGCAGAGCAAGGACTGGAGGGGTGGATGTTGAGAAAGGCAATCACATGCAGCCTGTTGACCCTTGGACCTGCAACATTTTCTTCATGGAGATAAGGAGGCCTGGGAGCCTATGCTGATCATATCACCTTATTTGGTAATATCTTCCCCCATTCTGGATTTGATGTGTACGTTGTTCTGCTTAAGAGTGTACATCATATAGCACCTGGCCAATACCACTGCTCTATCTCTTCTTAGAAGAGAACAAATGGGGTCCTACACCTGTAGCATGGGGTGATGCACACCACCATCTCTCCCTGTTTCAGCTGCATGGTGTGGTTGAGGAGGGAGACCACTTGGCCTTGGGGACTGTCAGTCACTATTGAAGCTGATCTTACTCCATCTCTTCTCAATGAGGAAAGCCTTATTCCATCCAGTGTCTGTGTAAAGTTGTGTTGTTGTGTTTTTCTTGGGCATTCTAACACCTGAAAACCAGACGGCAGTTGACATCTTGGGACTGCTGCCCCTGGTGACAGGCATTATTATGCTCTTTGCTGTCCTCCTTGAAGTGGGACTCCTCCCAGGAGGATGTCATTTTCCCAAAAATGTACTAATATTGCTTATTTTAAGTTATCTTTTTAAAAGTATTAAACATGAGAATTTATCTTTTGTTTAACTTTTGTTTTGCTTAAAATTGATAGCCAACATATATGCTAAAACCAATTAAATAGTACACTGATGCAAATAGCTTAGAATACTTCCCAAGAGTAAAGTCAGGTATATAACAGCTTGACACAGTTAATAATACCTTTTTTAAGTGGGTAATGACATTATTCTGATAATCAGCTCATTTATATCCCCCTTGGGGAAGAACTTTTCTTGATCTTACAATGATTTCATATATGTCCTTATTAGGAAATAACTATTTTTTTTCAGATTCCTTAGCTCCCTGTAGCTATGTGTTACCATAATTTCTGGGCAAATTTTAACTTGCAACACTTTATATACAATAACCTGAAAAATCTTTTCTTTTCTAACTCTTCTCTAGAGAAAAATTGAAAACTCTTAAGAAATTCATTTAGGTGCTTAGAAAAAGTGTTTCTTCTCTTTGATTCTTTATTTTCCTACTCTGACTCATGTATTCAAACCCTTATGCCTGTTGCAGCTTCAAGAGAGTGTTCCACCTATTTATTAGAGTGGTGGGAAGCTTTGCTCCTCATTATTCTGTTAATCAAATCTTTCTCTGGAGTCCTTGAATATCAAATCTTCTTTTATATTTTATTCATTTTAGACTTTGTCACCTTTTATTCAAATGCTCTTGGTTCTATTTTTCTCTTTATTACTTTTAACACAAAATAGGCTTTTAGAAACAATTGCATTCACAATAACACCCATATTTAGTTAAAATACGTATAATTAAAATGATTGATTTGGAAGCAAGTAATCTCAAATTGCATCTCACAAAATAAACTGAAACAAAATAAAATAAGCAGCATAAGTAAATGTAGTCATCTTTAAGAAATATAACAAATTTTTGGAAAAATGTAAGTTTGTGACAATATGTCAGCAATATTTTAAATATATATTTTTCTAATACTCTTAAACCCTAAAAAAGGCTATCTTTTGTTGATTACTCTCATTTTTAACAGAAAAAAGTTTGAATCATAAAATCTACTTTTCAATTTGCTATATAGGTAAAAATAAAAATAAATAATATATGTGTAATTAGAGATTTGGTGAGAGAATGCCAGCTGCCTAACAAAATGTGTGGTTTTCTTCCTCCTGGACTTGTTTCTCCTCCAAGTTTGTATTTAGTTTTGGTTCTGTGACTGCATCCTAGCCCATGACATTTGAGAAGAGATTCAGTGGGCCAATTCCATCTTGACCTATGAATACCACTCAAATCGCTCTTCTGTTTTCTTTCCTTCTGATGGTTACATATCTCTTCCCTGGGCAGCTTTGGTGCATTCATGACTTCCTAAATCAAACTCTCTCAGTCCTTGAGCAAGAAAGCCAATATTGGTCTATTCCCAGATTTAGAAAAAAAATTCAATTGCATTAAGCCACAGAAATGTAGGTATTAATTTATTATAGCAGATACCACAACCTTAATTAATGCACTGTTTTCAGATAGTGTTAGATAACAGGGAACTGAAAAATAGCATTTCATGTTTCTTTTTCTTGTGAATTCACCTGGATAAGAATTCTAATTTAAGACAATCAATTGAACCAATACAAAATTTGGTAATATTTTGTTACCTTATATCATTAGTATTTTTAAAATGTATTTTATTGAGACAATGTTGATTTATAACATTATATAAGTTTAATGTGTACATTATATTTTTTTCTCCTGTATACACTACAACTTGCTCATTACCAAAAATTTAGTTTCTATCTGTCACCATACAGTTGATCTCCTTTACCCATTTTGCCCTCCCCTCCCCCCTCCCACTCTGGTAACCACTACTCTGTTCTCTGTATCTATGTGTTTGTTTTGGATTGGTTTGGTTTGGTTTGTTAATTAATTTATCTTTATTTTTTTTCTTTATTAGTTTTTTTATATTTCATATATGAGTGAAATCTGATGGAAGAGTTCCTTTCAACATTTCTTGCAAGGCAGGTCTAGTGTTGATGAACTCCCTCAGCTTTTGTTTGTCTGGGAAATTATTTATACTTCATATCAGAATGATAACATTTCTAGATAGAGTATTCTTGGTAAACTGTTTTTATCTTTCAATATGTTGAGAATGTCATTCTACATCTGGACTGTAGGGTTTCTGCTGAGAAATCTGCTGATTGCCTAATGACAGTTCCTTTGTAGATTACCATTCTCTTTTCCTTGGCTGCCTTTAAAATTCTTTCTTTGTCGTTTACTTTTGACAATTTTAATGTATATTTCCTTTGGAGAAGGTCTTTTTGTATTGAGGTATTTAGACATTCTCTTAGCTTCATGGACTTTTATATCTAGTTCCTTCCCCAGGTTTGGGACGTTCTCAGCTATTATTTCTTTAGATAACCTCTCTCACACTTTTACTGCTTTTCTCTTTCTGAGATACTCATTATCCTAATATACCCTTCCAAAAAGAGTTGGATAACTCTTGTAAAATTTCTTTATTTTTTTATATCTTACTTCCCTTTCATCTTCTGTTTGTATCATTACCAGATTTTTATCTTTGAGTTTGCTAATTTTCTCTTCCATATAGTCTGCCCTATCTCCAATGCTTTCTTATGCATTCTTCACCTCATTTTTTGAGTTTCTTAGCTCCAGAATTTCTCTTTGGTTCATTTTTAGAGTTTCAATATCTTTAGTAAAGTATTCCTTCTGTTCATTAATTTTATTTCTGATCTCATTAAACTGCCTTTCTGAGTTTTCTTATAGCTCATTGGGTTTCTTCAGAACACCTATTTTGAATGTTCTATCAATTACATTACAGTATTCCATGACTTATTTAAGTTTGGCTTTTGGAGAATTGTCATTTTCTTTCTGTGGTATAGTGTTACTGTGGCTATTCATGGTGCCTGATGAATTCCCTTGCTGGTGCATTTGAAATTAAATGACAGGTTAGAAGGTGCAGTCTTGTTTTCTGGTAGGTGACACTAAAACACAAATTTTTCTTTCTCTTACCTGAGCTGCCTCTGGTTATATTTGAGAGTTGGTGCTTTCCAGCCTCCACCACCTCTGTAACAGATGGGGATTGCTGCTTTCCTTATAGCGTTTTGTGCCTCCGGGGTAGTTGTTGCCTTGTTTCTGCCAGCATCGCTGTCATCACTGGGATGGTGGGCTCTTCCCTTGCATCCAACATCCCCTGAGTCACAGGCTCTGCAACCATGGAGAAAAGGGGACTGTAGGAGGGGAGCTGGGGTCACGCATGTACTTCTGGTTTGCTGGTTCTGCATTGAAGATGAGTAAGATGGGGGCTGAGGTTGTGGGCACCACAGTGACTGGAGAGACAGTGTACCAGTCCACACTGCCATGGCTACTCAGTTAACTTTGTCCATGGGCTCTACTGCTGTAAGGAGGCTGGGGTCCTGTGTGCCACCTTCCCTGTTGCTACTGGCTTCTCTGAAGCTGTGGACTCAGCTACTGCAGTCAGAGGGACAGGGTTGCAGGCACCAATTCTTCTATTTCCCAGGCTCTGCCTCTTCCATGTGTTCCAGTCCACCCACTTTTATATGTACAGATGTGTGGAATTCTCCAGCTTCCTGCTGTATTGAGAAGAAACACCTTTGTTGAGTTGTGGATATTTTACTAGTTGTAGTTTGTAGGGGATAGAGAAAGGTATTTTTTCACTTTGCCATATTGCTGACATCCTGTCTTCTTTTAAATTGATTTTTTTTTCATATTTTCAAAATGGTAATTAGGTATTACCAAATAAAGTAATAAACAGCTCTTAACTCAGAGTGCAAATGAAAGCACCTTATTATTTTAAAGGTGCAAAAGCAAGAAAATACAACATAAACTTATCCACATTTTTAAGTAGTCATCTGTGTGATAGGTAAATGCCATTTAAAAACATTTTCAATAGAAAAATGATTTGTAAATCAGTTTACAGAAGATCGAAAAAATCAATTTTTAATACTAACCTTAACTATAAATAACTAAAAAGAAAATTGTCCTCTCTTCTCTTTTTGCTTCAACATTTATGTGTTTTGCTCTTTGCCTTTGGGAGAAAATATTGCGCTGTAAGGCTGCCATCTTTTGGGGTGAGGACAAAATTCAAGATCTTCTTTAATGTAACCTCTTTCCATGCAAGTCTGAGTGGAAGGAAAACCAACTTCCCAGAAATTCTCCTGTGTGTTGGGTGGAATGTAGCAAAATCGGGGTCCAGCAGGAAGCCAACTTCTTTCCTCTTTCTTCTGCTGGAAAATCTGCATAATAAAATTTCACATTCTTTACATGTGTGTCCAAGCAATTTTCTTCTCTCTTTTTTCCGATCCACCTCAATATGAGGAAAATTTTGTAAGCTAGTTTCTCTTTCATCATCTTTAAAATATGGCTCAACAAATGCTTTCTGTTTGACTTTATCTTGTTTATCACTACAAGTGTTTGATTTTTTTGTAGTAGCTGACAACACCTTCTCTTCATCTGCTACTTGGGGGAAGTCCACCAAACAGGATTCATATTTTTCATGTGTAGTCCGATCAAACATATCTTGCAAGCTATCATTCATTTTTCTTTCTCCATTTGGACTTTTTTCTCCCTTCTGCTCTGCTTCTTCAGTTTTAAAAACATAGTTTCACTAACCAGTGTACAGTCCATGTCCACTGTCTCTCCTCCAGCTAATCCTGACTGACTTCCATTCTTTATATCTGCTACAGTAATATCCATTTTATACTGAGAAAGGTCTGCTCTTGGATCTATACTCCACTGGATATTTTCAAAGAATACATCTTGGTTGTTTGTGGAGACTTTATTTTAGCAATTCTACATGGATTTAACAGAAGAACTGGTTCAAATTCACATGCTTCAAGGATTGACCCGGTTTTTATTTTTATAGGCTCATGAGAACCAGCAGCCTTCATGTCATCAAAAAGATTCTCTGTCTCTAAACTTTCACGTGGATGCAGAAGGATTCTAAAGATAGGATTTTCTTCCTTTATTTGTAACAGTGTTTTATTATCTGGAGATTTACTCAAGGACTGGAAAAGAGACTCCGGTAAACAGGGCTCTTTTGGTTTAACCCACAGCTCCTACTCAAGGCCTTACAGCTTGAGAAAGAGCCCTTTGGAACAGGCTTCAAAACTTCATAGAGAGTCACTTGCCTAAATCTGAGTTTAGAGTTCTCACTTCCTTGGCTTTTCTCTTGACACTGAATAGCTGAAAATCGATCAGACAGATCCAGAGGTTTATCCATCACATAGTCTCCATTCATGGAAGAACAATTATCCATTGCAAAAAGAAAAGCATTTTCTTTATCAAAGGAGGTTTGGGGGCAGCTTATTTCATCTTCACTTTCTTCCCCAATTTTCTTCCTTTTAGCTCTGCCTCCCAATGATTTCAGGGGTACTACATGCTTATCTTTATCAGTAGCAGTATCTTTAGTGTGATCAATACTATCCTGTTCACTTAGGGGTTCACTTGTATTTCTATTTATAAGCATCTGCTTATTAGAAGATGACTGGTTAGTGATCTTGTTTACTTCAGCTCCAAGATTATGATGTGTGAAAAGAGCACCATCTTCAGATTTTGATCTAGGTTTCTCTAATTTATAATTAGAAGTGTTGCTGAAAGGCACTGTTTTCAGATTTTTGTTTTGTTTTCTTTTGTTTTTTGTTTTTTTCTCCAGTCTCTAAAAGAGAAGGGGAAAAAAAAAACTTATATTCAAACCTAAACTACTTTTTACATTAGAGGTAGCTCCAAGTACAGGAGATGATACCTGAGTGGTCAATTCTTCTTGAGGAGGAGTCTTTGAATTAGAATCTGAAAATGTTAAACTATCTTCACCATTTCTTCTAGATTCCTCAAAATGTCTTTTTTTTTTTTTTTTTTTTGGTGATCTCATTCCAGGCAGTGGTAGAGCTCATCACCAAGAGGGTTCCTAGGGCCTCAAGATTCAGATTCATCTTGAACACTAAGTCCAAGTATTTCAGAAATAACTGTAGCTAAATTATCAGGAGAATAACTGATTTTTCCATATGATTTAGCCATTGGAGCTCGACTCTGATCACAAGTGTTGGTCACTAGAATTTCACTTTCATTAGGTTTATGTTGTGGATGAGTTGAAGACTTTGGTACTTTTTTCAATTCATGTGCACACGCAGAATGCTCCAGTTTAGTATGTGTTTGTTCTACGTGTTGAACACCGAGGTTTTCCTTTCTTCGTAGCCAGTTAGCACCAGAAAATGAAAACGTTGTTATTGGTGAATCTGGAATAATACCTTCCTCAGATTTAAGATCAGTTGCTTGATGTGGTTGATCATTCTCAATTTTCTGCTGCAGCTATTCAGAAAACATTTTACTTTCTTCCTGTAGGTATGCTTTTCATTCATAAGCTCTGTGATAACTTTAAGATTCTGCTGTCAAATATTTTCAAACTCTTGTTGTTTCTTCTGCTTATGTTCTTCAGTTATTGCACAGCAATCACATAATCCTGCTCTTAATTGATATTCTAAAACTTTAATGGTTTCATGAAGAACTTTCTGTTGCTCTCTCAGCTGTTGATTTTTGGTGAAGAATTCTTCTAGTCTTTGTGCATCTAAAATTAATTCCTTTTTCAGTTTGGTTACTTTTACTTGTAAACCTTGTACTTCTTTATCATGATACTCCTTTAGTTTTGTCCAAAGATCCTTAAAGTCATTAGATACATCTGGGTTTCCACAACTGCTTCCTGAGACAGTCATTTTGCTTAATATGCTCCACACTTCTACTGCTTAATGTTTTCTGCCCTTTTCTGTTACATTATATACGTCTGAAGTTGTCTTTGGCCAGTTTAAATGCAGCTTGGAAGATTGCCTCGAGATTCTTAAAAGCCCCAGCACAGAAGCAGGCACACTCTGAGGCTGAGCAGAGAAGGCCGTTTGCTTTTCTCCTTGTTTGCCATTTGCTTTCCTCCTAGTTCCATCACTAATCGGCCAAACTGCCAGTGGTCAAGTCTCCCCCTCAGAACAGCCCAGCCGGGCTTTTCAGGGCTAGGGGAGGGCCCTAAACTGATTGCTGATAAACATTAACTTAAAAAGAACACCACAGTCAATCCGAGATTTTATTCTCATACAATAAATATGCCTTAGAGGATATTGGCAATACTAAAGCCTGTTTTGCTTTTGGTTTTATCTCCTCATTTTAATGACTTATATCATTAATGAAAAGCTTTTTCCTCCAAAATAATATATATATATATATAAAATACAATATATAATATATTTATATATATATATATATATATTACATATAAAATAATTTGCACTTTCCCTTCCCTTTCAGCATAACAGACTCATCTTCAGTATATGGCAGGTAAGATTGGAAGAGTGGAAGAAACATAATGAGGAAAAGCAGAGTAAATAAGCTTGTGAGTACAAATTTGCAGCCAATTTTTAATGAAGATTCTGTGTCTTTCTGTGGTGATTTATGACCATAAAACCCATAAATCCAGAAAGGTGTATTTTACTACCATTTTAACCTTGTAGCCCTTCCTATGTCCAGATAAATACCAAAAGTATATAAAATATACAAAAGTATATATAATATACAAAAATATATGACATATCCCCCCCCCAAAATAAGAGACAGTAGCTTACTGCAGCGTGTCTCCTTTTCATTGATATTCAGTCTACATAGGCAAACGTTTGCTTAATCCTGGAGCATCTGAGTCTGCAGACTCTTCATGCTTGGGTGTAAAGGAATCCTGGAAAGCTTCCTCCCTAAAATGCAACATATAAGTTCCTAAAACTTTTAAACAAAAAATATAACAATAAAAGCAAAAACATAATTTAAAAAACATATTCTGAGAAATATATTAATGTATTCATGTTAATAAAAATTTGTATTTTTAGAGACTTATATGAGTTTATTATACCAGAATTCATGTACTGGATTTCTAGCTTCTTAATTTATGACCTTGACTTCATTACTTTGTTACGTCATTCATCTGAGCTAGATTTCTTTATTATATAAAAAAGGAATACAAGCTACCTTATAGGTTTACAGTGAGTGTTGAATGAGACAGAACAATTCCTAGCACATAGAAACTGTTCAATATGTATAGTTTGTTATTGACATTGTAATTACTAATAATAATACTGGTAGCAGCTGTAGTAGAGTGGAAATAACAATTGTTATTTTGGTTACTTTTCAATTTTTGCTTGGTCATAGAGGTATCTGTCCAAAATTATTCTTAGATAATTGCAAAATTCTCATATCATTTAGAATCAGCTGCCCACACTGTTTTAAAAAATTGAAGCAAAAAATAGTATTAACATTCATGAAAATAGATTTCAGTGAATTGATTCCTATTTGTTAGCTCAAAAAAGCATATTAGTATATAGTGACATTTTATGCTTGCCACAAATGGCATCCAGAAAACAGCTGTAATATTTGGATCTCCAAATGTGCCACATTGTAACTTCAAGGACTAAGCTAACTCTGAAAATTTTAAACAGACTCAGTTAGAGAAAAGCAATTATCTTGTTTTCAATTCAAGTTAATTTTGCTATGTATTTCTTTTTGATGGCAAAAAACATTGCAGTTCATAAGCAATATTTAAAACTTTGTTTAAAATCTCTTAACATTCAAGATGCTGACAGTGGAGACAAAATATGTGTCACATAGAAATATTTTTGTGATTTTTTTTCACAAAAGATTAAATCAGTTAAGTCCTATAAATTATAACAGTATGTTTTCAATAGTTTAATGCATATTGAAATCTATTATCAAAAAATGCATGATCTGTGCATTTTAAGCAAACAAGTTATATGCCACATATGAATAGCAAATGAGAAAATACTCTGAGGACTAAAGTTTACTAAGAGTAACTTTTGTGTGGAATGTTTTGAGATATAAATAAGGAAATATAGTTTCCTATATATGATCGTAAAACTGAAAATATTTCTGCTATCATCATTTCCAGCTTCATTAATTTACTTTATGAGCTTTATTTGATGTTCTGCTCTATTCTGAGCCTAAGAACTTATAGTGTGGAATAATAATACATATTTTCTCCCTCACATACTGTTCTTGAGGTATTACTAATTCCCACAATTGTATTACATGAAAAAAGTGAGAGGCAAAGACATGCCCTGTCCTCATTGTTGTAAAAGCAAGTAAAAATGGTTATTCTAGCTCCATATAATTAATGAAAAAAAATAGATGCAAAGTTCTAAGAGAGCATAAAGCAATTCTTATTCAGACAGAGGTTGCATATTTAATTTTATTTTTTCATTTACAACATTCAAATATTTTAGTTTCATTGTAATAATTGTTTCCTATCTGTCAATGGACAATGATTTTTAATGGGATCATTATGCCATTACAATAAATACAGTAAACTGGAATGTTGAAATTATATTTTTAATGCTGGTTTTAAAAATTTATCTGACTCAGTTAAGAGGAGGCTATGCTCGTATATACATATTAATAAGATAGAAAGGACAGATTCATTTATTAAATAAATCATATTTTTAAGAGAAGAGCTACTCATGAATGGAATGATTTAATCCACATGATTAGTAACTTTCTTTGATATTTTTAGAGAAATAGTATTCACTCACTTTTCATTTTTTTCCAACAAGTATTTATTGAATATTTCCTTGAGTTTGGCATTATTAGCAGTGCTTTTGGTATAGCAATTAATAAAACAAACGTTGTTGATTCTCTCTATACCTGCTTGCATCCAATTCTCAATGAGATCCAAGACTCAACTCAGTTTAAGAACTGCTATCATAATAAAATATTTCTAACCAGTATTTTCCAAAATGAAATGAGAGGCAAAAAAAAAAAAAAAAAAAAAAAAGATCAAATATTTGGGCAAAGTTCAATTATCCTACTATTTTTATATTGTTATAAAAATAGTTATATGTTATAGTTATATGTTATAAATATAGCTTATATTGTTTATAGCTAAATTTGTTAATTTGGTGAAATAGCTAAATTAATATTTTATGATTTAATTTGCTACTGAATGGCTTTGACAGAAACATGATAAGTTTATCATTTACTATGTAATTTTCATTATGCTATTTTTTTTTCTATCAAGAATTACTGTTTGCTTCGACAGAGAACTGGGAAAGGCAAAAAGGTGATAGCATTTGGAGAAATTAAGCGTGCCATCTGTTTGGATGAGGATGCAAATAATTACAAACATTGGGGGCTTCAACACTCCAGGCAAAAC
The DNA here is from genome assembly GCF_003676395.1 of Aethalodelphis obliquidens. Taxonomy (NCBI): domain Eukaryota; kingdom Metazoa; phylum Chordata; class Mammalia; order Artiodactyla; family Delphinidae; genus Aethalodelphis; species Aethalodelphis obliquidens. Next base: position 1,365,408 of record NW_020838020.1, on the reverse strand, counting down.
TGAATTCACATTTGTTTTCTTTTCGGAAAATAAGTTTCTATTTTTGCTTGTATTCCTTTGTAATTAGTTAACTTAGTAACAATTTTTAAAGGAAATGAAGTTATTCTGTATTAACAAAGGTAGATTTCTACAGTATATATACAAATCTGTTAAATATACCATTTTCCCTAAGATATCTGACAATTTCTGCACCTCTATCTGAAAAAAAAAAAAAAGTGCCAAAATGATAAACTGCCAAGTTGAGAGACTTAATTAAGGAAAATTTATACCAATTTAATTGCTTCTGATCTCATATTTTTATATTAATTAATTACCTCTGCTTTAGGCAAAATAAAGAGAACTGAAGTGAGTGGAAGAAGAATTAATCAAATTCCAGTAAAGTTACTTGCTTGTTACTCTTATAAAATATATTTGGGAGAAGAAAATGAATCCTTGGGCTAGACTCAATTTTGAAAATAAGTTGCAAATTCTCATACGATTTTTTTTTCCACCTGAGAAAAGGTTTTTAATTCTCATTTCTTCATATCCTGACTCCATTTCCTCTCTTATTCCCAGATGTCATTATGCATTTAATTTTTCTTTTTTTTTTTTTACATCTTTATTGGAGTATAATTGCTTTACAATGTTGTGCCAGTTTCTGATTTATAACACAGTAAATCAGTTATACATATACGTGTTTCCATATCTCTTCCCTCTTGCATCTCCCTCTCTCCCACCTTCTCTATCACACACTTCTAGGTGGTCACAAAGCACAGAGTTGATCTCCCTGTGCTATGGGGCTGCTTCCCACTAGCTATCTATTTTACGTTTGGTAGTGTATATATGTCTATGCCACTCTCTCACTTTCTCACAGCTTACCCTTCACCCTCCCCATATCCTCAAGTCCATTCTCTAGGACGTCTGTCTCTTTATTCCTGTTTTACCCCTAGGTTCTTCATGACATATTTTTTTTCTTTCCTTAGATTCCATATATATGTGTTAGCATACGGTATTTGTCTTTCTCTTTCTGACTTACTTCACTCTGTATGACAGACTCTAGGTCCATCCACTTCACTACAAATAACTCAATTTCGTTTCTTTTTATGGCTGAGTAATGTTCCATTGTATATATGTGTCACATCTTCTTAATCCATTCATCCAATGATGGACACTTAGGTTGTTTCCATCTCTTGGCTATTGTAAATAGAGCTGCAATGAACATTTTGGTAAATGACTATTTTTGAATTATGGTTTTCTCAGGGTATATGCCCAGTAGTGGGATTACTGGGTCATATGGTAGTTCTATTTGTAGTTTTTTAAGGAACCTCCACACTGTTCCCCATAGTGGCTGTGTATCAATTTACATTCCCACCAGCTGTGCAAGAATGTTCCCTTTTCTCCACACCCTCTCCAGCATTTATTGTTTCTAGATATTTTGTTGATGGCCATTCTGACTGGAGTGAGATGATATCTCATAGTAATTTTGATTTGCATTTCTCTAATGCTTAATGATGTTGAGCATTCTTTCATGTGTTTGCTTGCAATCTGTATATCTTCTTTGGAGAAATGTCTATGTAGGTCTTCTGCCCATTTTTGGATTGGGTTCTTTGTTTTTTTCTTATTGAGCTGCATGAGATGCTTGAAATTTAGGAGACTAATCCTTTGTCAGTTGCTCCATTTGCAAATATTTTCTCCCATTCTGAGGGTTGTCTTTTGGTCTTGTTTATGGTTTCCTTTGCTGTGCAAAAGCTTTGACGTTTCATTGGGTCCCATTTGTTTATTTTTGTTTTTATTTCCATTACTCTAGGAGGTGGGTCAGAAAGGATCTTGCTGTGATTTATGTCATAGAGTGTTCTGCCTATGTTTTCCTCTAAGAGTTTGATAGTTTCTGGCCTTACATTTAGGTCTTTAATCCATTTTGAACTTATTTTTGTATATGGTGTTAGGGAGTGTTCTAGTCCCATAATTTTACATATACCTGTCCAGTTTTCCCAGCACCACTTATTGAAGAGCTGTCCTTTCTCTACTGTACATTCCTGCCTCCTTTATCAAAGATAAGTTTACCATATGTGCATGGGTTTATCTCGGGGCTTTCTACCCTGTTCCATTGATCTATATTTCTGTTTTTGTGCAAGTACCATACTGTCTTGATTACTGTACCTTTGTAGTATAGTCTGAAGTCAGGGAGCCTGATTCTTCCAGCTCCATTTTCTGTTCTCAAGCTTGCTTTGGCTATTCAGTGTCTTTTATGTTTCCATACAAATTGTGAAATTTTTTGTTCTAGTTCTGTGGAAAATGCCAGTGGTAGTTTCATAGGGATTGCATTGAATCTGTAGATTACTTTGGGTAGTAGAGTCATTTTCACAATGTTGATTCTTCCAATCCAAGAACACAGTATATCTCTCCACCTATTTGTATCATCTTTAATTTATTTCATCAGTGTCTTATAAATTTCTGCATACAGGTCTTTTGTCTCCTTAGGTAGGTTTATTCCTAGATACTTTATTCTTTTTTGTTGCAATGGTAAATGGGAGTGTTTCCTTGATTTCACTTTCAGATTTTTCATCATTAGTGTATAGGAATGCCAGATATTTCTGTGCATTAATTTTGTATCCTGCTACTTTCCCAAATTCTTTGATTAGCTCTAGTAGTTTTCTGGTAGCATCTTTAGGATATTCTATGTATAATATCATGTCATCCGCAAACAGTGACAGCTTTACTTCTTCTTTTCCGATTTGGATTCCTTTTATTTCCTTTTCTTCTCTGATTGCTGTGGCTAAAACTTCCAAAACTATGTTGAATAAGAGTGGTAAGAGTGAGCAACCTCGTCCTGTTCCTGATCTTAGTGGAAATGGTTTCAGTTTTTCACCATTGAGGACAATGTTGGCTGTAGGTTTGTCACATATGGCCTTTATTATGTTGAGGAAAGTTCCCTCTATGCCTACTTTCTGCAGGGGTTTTATCATAAATGGGTGTTGAATTTTGTCAAAAGCTTTCTCTGCATCTATTGAGATGATCATAAGGTTTTTATCCTTCAATTTGTTAATATGGTGTATCACGTTGATTGTTTTGCATATATTGAAGAATCCTTGCATTCCTGGAATAAACCCCACTTGATCATGGTGTATGATCCTTTTAATGTGCTATTGGATTCTCTTTGGTAGTCTTTTGTTGAGGATTTTTGCATCTATGTTCATCAGTGATATTGGCCTGTAGTTTTCTTTCTTTGTGACACCTTTGTCTGGTTTTGGTATCAGGGTGATGGTGGCCTTATAGAAAGACTTTGGGAGTGTTCATCCCTCTGCTATATTTTGGAAGAATTTGAGAAGGATAAGTGTTAGCTCTTCTCTAAATGTTTGATAGAATTCGCCTGTGAAGCCATCTGGTCCTGAGCTTTCATTTGTTGGAAGATTTTTAATCACAGGTTCAATTTCAGGGCTTGTGATTGGTCTGTTCATATTTTCTATTTCTTCCTGGTTCAGTCTTGACAGGTTGTGCATTTTTAACAGTTTGTCCATTTCTTCCTGGTTGTCCATTTTATTGGCATAGAGTTGCTTGTAGCAATCTCTCATGATCTTTTGTATTTCTGCAATGTCAGTTGTTACTTCTCCTTTTTCATTTCGAATTCTATTGATTTGAATCTTCTTCCTTTTTTCCTTGATGAGTCTGGCTAATGGTTTATCAATTTTGTTTATCTTCTCAAAGAACCAGCTATTAGTTTTATGGATCTTTGCTATTGTTTTCTTCATTTCTTTTTCATTTATTTCTGATCTGATCTTTATGATTTCTTTCCTTCTGCTAACTTTGGGCTTTTCTCTTCTTCTTTCTCGTGCAAGGTTATGTTGTTTATTTGAGATGTTTCCTTTTTCTTAAGGTAGGATTGTTTGGCTATAAACTTCTCTATTAGAACTGCTTTTGCTGCATCCGATAGGTTTTGGGTCATCGTGTCTCCTTTGTCATTTGTTTCTAGGTATGTTTTGATTTTCTCTTTGATTTCTTCAGTGATCACTTCGTTATTAAGTAGTGTATTCTTTAGCCTCCATGTGTTTGTATTTTTTACAGATATTTTCCTGTAATTGACATCTAATCTCATGGCGTTGTGGTCAGAAAAGATACTTGTTACAATTTCAATTTTCTTAAACTTACCAAGACTTGATTTGTGACCCTATCTTGGAGAATGGTTCATGAGCCCTTGAGAAAAATGTGTATTCTGTTGTTTTTGGATGGAATGTCCTATATATATAAATTAAGTCCATATTGTTTAATGTATCATATAAAGCTTGTCTTTCCTTATTTATTTTCATTTTGGATGCTCTGTCCATTGGTCAAAGTGGGGTGTTAAAGTCTGCTACTATGAATGTGTTACTGTTGATTTCCCCTTTTATGGCTGTTAGTATTTGCCTTATGTATTGAAGTGCTCCTATGTTGGGTGCATAAATATTTACAATTTTTATATCTTCTTCTTGGATGAATCCCTTAATCATTATGTAGTGTCCTTCTTTGTGTCTTCTAATAGTCTTTATTTTAACGTCTATTTTGTCTGATATGAGAATTGCTACTACAACTTTCTTTTGGTTTCCATTTGCATAGAATATATTTTTCCATCCCCTCACTTTCAGTCTGTATGTGTCTCTAGGTCTGAAGTGGGTCTCTTGTAGACAGCATTTATATGTGTCTTGTTTTTGTTTCCTTTCAGCCAGTCTGTGTCTTTCAGTGGGAGCATTTAGTCCATTTACATTTAAGGTAATTATCAATATGCATGTTCCTATTCCCATTTTCCTAATTGTTTTGGGTTTGTTATTGTAGGTTTTTTCCTTCTCTTTTGTTTCTTGCCTAAAGAAGGTCCTTTAGCATTTGTTGTAAAGCTGGTTTGGTGGTGCCAAACTCTCTCAGCTTTTGCTTGTCGGTAAAGGTTTTAATTTCTCCACCAAATCTGAGAGAGATCCTTCCTCAGCAGCATATTCTTGGCTGTAGGTGTTTCTCCTTCATAACTTTAAATATATCCTGCCAGTGCCTTCTAGCTTGCAAAGTTTCTGCTGAAAGATCAGCTCTTAACCTTATGGGGATTCCCTTGTTTGTTATTTGTTGTTTTTCCCTTGCTGCTTTTAATATGTTTTCTTTGTATTTAATTTTTGACAGTTTGATTAATATGTGTCTTGGAATGTTTCTCCTTGGATTTATTCTGTATGGGACTCTATGTGTTTCCTGGACTTGATTAACTCTTTCCTTTCCCATATTAGGGAAGTTTTCAACTATAATCTCTTCAAATATTTTCTCAGTCCCTTTCTTTTTCTCTTCTTCTTCTGGAACCCCTATAATTCAAATGTTGGTGTGTTTTATGTTGTCCCAGAGGTCTCTGAGACTGTCCTCAGTTCTTTTCATTTTTTTTTTCTTCATTCTGCTCTGCAGTAGTTATTTCCACTATTTTATCTTCCAGGTCACTTATGCATTCTTCTGCCTCAGTTATTCAGCTATTGATCCCTTCTAGAGTATTTTTAATTTTATTTATTGTGTTGTTCATAATAACTTGTTTCATCTTTAGTTCTTCTAGGTCCTTGTTAAATGTTTCTTGCATTTTCTCTATTCTATTTGCAAGATTTTGGGTTATCTTTACTATCATTATTCTGAATTGTTTTTCAGGTAGACTGCCTATTTCCTCTTCATTTGTTAGGTCTCATGGGTTTTTATCTTGCTCCTTCAACTGTTGTGGGTTTTTCTGTCTTCTTATTTGGCTTATCTTACTGTGTTTGGGGTCTCCTTTTTGCAGGCTGCAGGTTCGTAGTTCCCGTTCTTTTTGGTGCCAGTCCCCAGTGGCTAAATTTGGTTCAGTGGGTTGAGTAGGCTTCCTGGTGGAGGGGACTAGTTCCTGTGTTCTGGTGGATGAGGCTGGATCTTGTCTTTCTGGTGGACAGGTCCACGTCTGGTGGTGTGTTTGCTGGTGTCTGTAGACTTATTGTGATTTTTGGCAGCCTCTCAGCTAATGGGTGGGGTTATGTTCCTGTCTTGCAAGTTGTTTGGCATAGGGTGTCTAACACTGTAGCTTGCTGGTCATTGAGTGTAGCTGGGTGTTGGTATTGAGATGGAGATCTCTGGGAGATTTTCCCCATTTGATATTACATGGAACTGGGCAGACTCTTGTGGAGCAGTGTCCTGAATTTGGCTCTCCCACCTCAGAGGCACAGCACTGACTCCTGGCTGGAGCACCAAGAGCCTTTCATCCACACGGCTCAGAACAAAAGGGAGAAAAATTAAAGAAAGAAAGAAAGAAAGAAGATAAAATAAAATAAAATAAGGTTATTGAAATAAAAAATAATTATATAAGAAAAAAATGTTTTTAAAAAGTTAAAAAAATAAAAAGGCAGATAGAATCTTAGGAGAAATGGTGAAATCAAAGCTATACAGACAAAATCTCACACATATACACTCACAAAAAGAGGAAAAGGGGAAAAAATAATAAATATTCCTCTCAAAGTCCACCTCCTCAATTTGGGATGAGTCGTTGTCTATTCAGGTATTCCACAGATGCAGGGTACATCAAGTTGATTGTGGAGATTTAATCTTCTGCTCCTGAGGCTGCTGGGAGAGATTTCCCTTTCTCTTCTTTGTTCGCACAGCTCCCAGGGTTCAGCTTTGGATTTGGTCCCACCTCTGCTTGTAAGTCACCAGAGGATATCTGTTCTTTGCTCAGACTGGATGGGGTTAAAGGAACCGCTGATTCAGGGGTTCTGGCTCACTCAGTCTGGGGGAAGGGAGGGGCACTCTGCGGTACGAGCCTGCAGTGGCAGAGGCTGGTGTGACGTTGCACCTGCCTGAGGTATGCCATACGTTCTCCTGGGGAAGTTGTCCCTGGATCCCGGACCCTGGCAGTGGTGGGCTGCACAGGCTCCCCGGAAGGGAGGTGTGGGTAGTGACCTGTGCTCGCACACAGGCTTCTTGATGGCAGCAGCAGCAGCCTTAGCATCTCATGCCTGTCTCTGGGGTCTGCGCTGTTAGCTGTGGCTCACGCCCATCTCTGGAACTCCTTTAAGCAGCTCTCTTAATCCCCTCTCCTCGTGCACCAGGAAACAGGGAAGAAAAAGTCTCTTGCCTCTTCGGCAGGTCCAGACTTTTCCACGGACTCCCTCCCAGCTAGCCATGGCGCAGACGGAAGCCTGAGCCTCAGCTCCCAGCCCCACCCGCCCCAGCAGGTGAACAGACAAGCTTCTCGGGCTGGTGAGTCCAGGTTGGCACCGATCCTCTGTGCGGGAATCTCTCTGCTTTGCCCTCCGCACCCCTGTCGCTGTGCTCTCCTCCGCAGCTCTGAAGCTTTCCCCCTCCGCCACCCACAGTCTCCGCCCATGAAGGTGCTTCCTAGTGTGTGGAAACCTTTCCTCCTTCAGGGCTCCCTCCCACTGGTGCAGGTCCTGTCCCTATTCTTTTGTCTCTGTTTATTCTTTTTTCTTTTGCCCTACCCAGGTATGTGGGGAGTTTTTTGCCTTTTGGGAGGTCTGAGGTCTTCTGCCAGCATTCAGTAGGTGTTCCGTAGGAGTTGTTCCACGTGTAGATGTATTTCTGATATATCTGTGGGGAGGAAGGTGATCTCCATGTCTTACTCTTCTGCCATCTTCCTTGACTGCCCATACCATTCTTTACTCAATTTTTATCAGTGATCAAGTTAAAATCATTTTTAAAGGGTTGTTGGTAAGGGGCCAAATTGTCATTTTTATTGGTTATAAGAAAGAAACTTACAGGAAAATCTTCACAAAGGTTTTAGTTAGGGCTCTAATCTATTTTCTACCCAAGTTGATCATTGTGGACTTAATTATTTTTCCACTTCTCTTCTTGATGAAGTGATGATGTAATCAGAAAGAAAACTAACATAAGTAATGCACATTATTGATAATTAACTCCAGGTATTCATATGGTTATTTTATATGTTTTAATATCATCTAACAAATTATATCTAACATAATTTTCTAGGTGAGATGAGTGAAATTATGACATGGACTGTCCATAATTGATTACATAGTTCATATGAAAATAAGGTAGCATTGTCTGTAAATCCAATAATGTTAGATAGGACCATCAACCAGGAGCAGCTTAACATAGGAAGAAATGTAAAACTAAAATGAAGATCTCCTTTTATTGATAACAAATGACCTACTAACTGAATTTATGATCTCAGAAGATTTTTCTCAAAAAAAAAAAAAAAAGTTGAATTGACTTGTTTAATCAACAATCCCAAAGAATTACATATTGCTGTCTGTGAAGCAGATGGCTTTCCTGCTGCCTGTCCTGCTGCTTCTGCCTGCCACCTTTCTCTCTAGCAGCTGTGATTACTAGAAAAAAAAATTCTTTATTGCTTACATGATGTGTCCATAACTGCAGTTATTCTTTTAAAAAGTTACTTTTGGATCCTCTAAAAAAGTGAGAAATGTGAATAAATTTAATGGTAAGCACACCTATAAAGTTTCCAACATTTCCACAGATAATTCTAAAAATTGGGTAACAGATCAAATAACTTCTTCATTATTACTTTAACCTTACTCCTCTCACTTCTCTCCTGCTTTCCAGAATGGCCCTAACACAGGGGTATTTAGCAACACTCTATGTTGTTGTCTTATTAATATTTTTTCAGTGAAATATTATTTAGGGAGTTAATACAACAAAATAAGGAAGGTCATGAGTAGTTAGATGGCTATAAATGTTCCTGTAGATATTTATTTTGATGATACATTGATGATTCATTCCAGGTACACTCAAACCAGTTCGTTAGATTTTCTGTCTGGTATATTATTAAATAAATCAAGTACTTGTTGATTAGGAGAATAAGACATTTGATATTTCTTTTTTGTCATTGAAAAATATTCTAATCTGAAAATATTGAATTCAGACTCTATATTACCCCAATCAGCTTAGATTTAAATAAAAGACATGTATATTTGACTTCTTAGCATTTTTTTCCTTAGACCTATAACCAGCTTTTTGATTACAAAATTTCCCTGCAAGCTATATAGCTATCTTAACTTTGTTCTCCAAAATTTGCTACAACAGTCATATTAAAACAATTAAGGTAATACTTGTTTTGACCTGAAATGTTAATGATTTTTACCTTATAAAATAATGTACAAATTACAAATGGCTTTAGAATAAATTCAGTGTTGAACAAGGCAGAATTTACTAATGAATCTACATATATATATGGAATATATATATATATATATTCCATATCAAAGATGAAAATAAAGAGGTAAGCCTCCTAGCAACTGAATTGCAAAAGAAATTTAAAGCCATAACAATGAACAAGCTATTATCTTGGCTTGTACCTACAGCCTCATTAATGCTTTCTCATCAATGAGGGAAGGGCAAATATTGCACTCATAAGCTAGCAAAGGCAACTGCTTCAGGACCTACAAGCTACCAGAAATAATCAATGGCAAAGGCTCTTAGAGAGACAGCCATAAACCAGTAGTAAGTAAAATAATCTTGGAAGAATACTCTCAATTAGATATTAGACATAGAAAATAAAAACATCAGTTAAGGCAAAAGAAGATACTGTGAAGGAAAGAAATGAGAAAGATGAGAAAAATAATTTTAAAAGGTAATTGTTGGGGCTTCCCTGGTGGCGCAGTGGTTGGGAGTCCACCTGCCGATGCAGGGGACACGGGTTTGTGCCCCGGTCCAGGAAGATCCCACATGCCGTGGAGTGGCTGGGCCCGTGAGCCATGGTTGCTGAGCCTGCGCATCCGGAGCCTATGCTCCACAATGGGTGAGGCCACAACAGTGAGAGGCCCACGTACCACAAAAAAAAAAAAAAAAAAGTGAAGAATATTATAGAATTGAAGAGACATTCAGATTGATAAGAAATAGCAAACATGGCCAAAAGGGGTATTTAAAATGCTGCATATTAGAAAGGATACAATGAAAACATATCTATCCATAGGGAAATGATATAAAGCAGATTTTCCTATGAAATAATAGGAAATAGATTGAAAAGAGATTTCCAATCAGTAACAATAGATGACAGTGTCAAAGCATAAAAAGAAGTATGTGTAAATCTGGAATATTTTCCTAGCTGACTGTATTGAAGACGCTTACTGAAAAACTACGATAATAAGGAAAATTTAATAAATGACAAAATTAAACTAGCAAAAAGAAATAGGATACAAGATGTGAAGATGAACATAGTAATCGGCAAATTTATGTAGATAAAATTGTGATTAATATGAAAACTTGAATGGGTAGAAAATAAGATTTAACTAAAAGACTAGGTCTCAAGTTTGTGAACAAGAAGAGAGGAAGGTCCAAAGGAAAGTTAAAATGTTCTAAATTTCTAGTTAAATTCAGAGGCAACAAATAAATGTAGACTATGGTAAGAAAACATTATGTGAGATATGTATAGCAAGAAATATAAATAGTTCAGGAATACTAATACATTATAATTAATTCACAAATTAACAGAGAGATAAAAAGAGTGAAGAAAAGACACAAAACAGAGAAGAAGAAACATATTGAAGTATTTGGAATGCATTCTAAAGAGAAAATATTAAATAATATAGAAAAAATAAATGTAAATATTCAGTAAATACAATTCAAAACAAAAAGTGGATTAAACTCACAAAAATGGGTAAAAAAATTAACTTTATGCACTTTTCAAAATATATTTCTGAAATATTATTATAATGGAGTTTGAAAATCAAGGAATAGAAAAAAAAACTTAAATGGAAAAGAAAACAACAAAAATCAAGTTGGTGTTGCAATAATATTGGCAAATATAATGATTAAGTGGTACTCCAACAAATAGATAAAAACCATGAAATATTATGCACCAGGCAAAATTAGCTTAATAATTTCACAATTGGATTTGAAAATATTTATCAAGACTTTTTAATAAACAAAAATTAATAATAATGATAACTAACATATTTTGAATTCTTACTATGTATGACTACAATATCACTTGCCATTCCTTATTTAATTGAATCCTCTGAATGATCCTTTGGATAGGGAAATATATTCTCATTTTAAAGATGATATAACTATTTAACAGAGAGATTTATTAGTTTGAATAGAATAAAACAGCAAATAAATATATTATATGGAATAGTTGAATTCTAAAGCCACTGTTTTTACTCATTAAAATAAAGGTACCTTTTTTAGCAACTCAAGGAAAAATTATGAAAGACATATTCAGAATTCCAATATATAATATTTTAAAATAAATATTTTGTGCTTAGAAAAACATCAGCTCAAGTGTATACAGAAAAACTTGAATGCACACCAAACGTGGAAAAAATTCACTTTCTCTGATGAAAATGAAGTAATATGAAAATAGTTATAAAAATCCATGACCTGGAGCAAAAGAAAATCCAACAAACAAAAAACACATATAGGGTTTCCCTGGTGGTTCAGTGGTTAAGAATCTGCCTGCCAATGCAAGGGACACAGGTTCGCATCCTGGTCCACATGCCACAGAGCAACTAAGCCCATGAACCACAACTACTGAGCCCACATGCCACAACTACTGAAGCCCATGTGCCTAGAGCCCATGTCCACAGCAAGAGAAGCCACCACAATGAGAAGCCCATGAACCACAAGTAGGAGTAGCCCCCATTCATGGGAACTAGAGAAAGCCCGTGTGCAGCAACGAAGACCCAACGCAGCCAAAAATAAAAATAAACAAAATAAATAAATTTTTAAAAAGACACATATATATTTGTACATCAAATTACAGAAAATAATATAAGTTAAGTAATATTTAAGAGCATGTAATATTAAAATTGAAAGAAAATGAGAATACCATATAGACACAAAATCTTGTGTATTCTTAGAGGAAAATTTATATGCTAGATATTTATATTTAAAAAATAAAGAGATTTAATGAGTTAAACATTGAAATTCCAAAGTTGAAAAAAATTCAAATAAGACCAAGGACTCAAGAAGAAAAGAAATTTTTTTTTAAAGTAGAAATTACTGAAATTAAAAAAAAAAGAAACTATAAAAGTGATTAATAAAACAATTGTTTAGAGACATTAGATTGTTTGTTCTATAGAATATTGCATATTCTGGATTTGTCCGACTGATTCTTCATAGTATTTTTAAACTTATTGTTCTATTTCTTACACTTTCTGTATCAATCAGGGTTCCATGAGAGAAGGAGAACCAGTTGGAGAGAGAGAGAGACATTTCCTCAGTTTTGTTCTTAAGGCCTTTCAACAGATTGGACTGAGGGTCATCCACAATATCAAGGATAATATTATTCACTTAAAGTTCACTGATTGTAGATATTAACCATAATTACAATATACCTTCACAGTAACACTTAGAGTTTAATTGAATTACTGGGAGCTACAGTTTAGTTACATTGACAACTGAAACAAAGTATCACGGTTTACATTTGCTTTTTCAACCTGGCATTTATACACATTTCTTAAAACTGTACTTAATCCCCAAATGAAAACTATGATAGTCATACTTGTGCATAAAATGATACAACAATCCTGTTTAAAACTAACAGCACACAGATCCTTTACCTAGGAAAGAATGTTATCAAACATAACTTGAGTCTCTTCTCCTGGCAAAGCCAATTTATTGACACCAGGTTGTGGTGAAGGAAAGTACAGTGGATTTTACAGGTGCCAAGCAAGGAGTACAGGCAGCTCATGCTCAAAAGACTTGAACTCCCTGAAGGTTTTCAGGGAAAGGTTTTTAAAGGCAAACTTTGGGCTGATGCCGGCAGGGTGTGTGCCTTTCTTCTGATTGGTTGGTGGTGAGGTAACAAGGTGATAATCTAGGAATCTAGTGCTCAGCCTGAAGTTACCATCCTCCACCTGGGTGGGGGCCTTAGTTCCTATAGAAGAACCCAGAGATATATGTCAGATTGTTATGTACATCCCTTGAGGAGAAATTAGGAATCTGAATTATCACTGCACTATTGTTTCTTGACTGATCCTCCTTTTTTTCCGCATTCCCTCACTTCCCAAATTAGTAACTGAATCTGCTCTTTGGAACTCAAGGAAAGTCTAGGAGACATTCTTCCTACAAATAAGAAAGGTTTTTGTACCTGGAGGGCCCCACAGGGTCCTGCTTGGGCTCAGATGCAAAATCCTTGGTTACTGTTCACTCTTCTCCTTGATAACTTGTGACTTAATATTGTAACATAAAGTTAACTCTGATGAATACATCTTATATTAGATGAAAAAAGGATAAGAGAAGGAAGAAAACAAAAAAAATATTTGCTCTAATCCATACATACATTCATATATACATGTACATGCAAATTCATTCCAAAAAAAAGGACTAAAATACTTACAATGATTGAGTTATTTATTTCTGAAACTGGTCACATGGTTGTAGCTGGTGTTTATAACTACCTTCCTCCACTACTCACTCCATATTCCCATCACCCTCTGTAAACCTCAGATGTTATGGTTCTTTGTCTGGTGCGGTCATTCAAACCTTGATTCCTGAAAGGTCTGAGCTGTTAGTCATCCTGCTAAATCAGGTTATAGTTTTCCAGTGACATTAATTACAGGTCATGGTAGTATAAAAAGACACCTTAAGGCACCTCCTATATTCCAGACTTAATCTCCTTTACCTCTATTGTGTAGTGGTAGCTTAATTTTCCTTGGTAATCAAGATCATTCACCCCAGCCAGTACACTAATTCCCTTGTTTTCCTGTAAATTTAGAAGGACCACTAGCCCAAAGTAAGCAGATGGCAGTCTTAATTCAGTTCAACAGAATCTTTGTTGTATTTTCTGGTGGAAGCCTTCTTCCCTTTGGAAGAAAGACCTTTAGATCAGCAGAGAATAGGTTCCAGGGACAGGATGCAAAATTTTGCTGATAGATGACTAGCGGTAACAGTGAATAATGCTGCTACAATTTCCCTCGTTGATTCCTGTACTGGTAAATCCTCGTGTTGGGAGAAATAACACCTTACATTAGAAGCTGATTTATAGCACAAACAACCTCCTAGAGAACATTGTCCAGCACTACAAGGTATTGCCATCTAGTGGCAACAGTAACTGAGTCTTCAAAAGACCATTTCACCATTCTCTCAAGCCAACAGTTGCAGTATGTGGGGAATATGATAAGGCCAGTTAATTCCAGGTTAGTTTCTCAATCAGAAGCAATGCTGTGTGGAATACCATGATGTTTGATAAGGAATTATGTAAAACCAGAGACAGCAGATTTGGCTGAAAGGTAGGTAAATCTATATCCAGAGTAAGCATTTATTGAAGTAAGAACAAAGCACTCATCCTTTCATTATGAAAGTGGTGCAATGGAATCATCCCACCACCAGGTAGCTGACTGATCATCCCAAGGTATGTTTCCATATTAGAGAATCAATGTTGGTTTTGGCTGCTGGTAGACTAAGCACTCAGCAGTGGCTATAGCCAGGTCAGCCTTGGTAAGTGGAAGTCCATGTTGCTGACCCTATGCATGACCTCCATCCTTGCCACCAGGGCCATTTTATTCATGAGTTCTCTGGTCAATGACAGGAATGACTGAAGAAAGAAGCTGACCTCTCAGAATGAGTCATTCTACTAACTTGATTATTAAAATCTCCCTTTGCTGAGGCCACCCTTTAATGAGCATTCATATGGCACACATGTATCTTCATGATACCTTTTCGGAAAGAGTTCTTTGCAAATGTAATGAAATTAAGATGAGGTTGCATTGGATTAGAGTGGGCCCTATAAGTATTGTTCTTATAAGAAGAGAAAACAGAGACACAGAGATAGACACAAGGAAAAGAAAGACATGTCATGATGAAAGAGAAGATTAGGGTTATTACGCATCTGCAAAAAAGGAATCCCAAGATTTGCCAGCAACCACTAGAAGCTAGGAAGAGGAAAGGAAGGATCCTCCTCTACAGCCTTCAGAGAGAGCATGACCTTACTGACACCTTGATTTTAGACTTCTATCCTCTAGATCTATGAGAAAATAAAGTTCTGGTGTTTTAAGTCACCTAGTTTGTGATAATTTGTTACAGTAGCCCTAGGAGACTAATACAGATAGAATTTTATATAAATAACTTTCATCATTTGATTCTTTTCTTAAAGTATAATTTATATGTACAACCAATAAACCTGATACAGAAGAGGGAACTGGGACTGACCAGGAGTGGATGTTAAGTGACTGGGAATGGGGCAACAAGAAAGTGAAGGGGAGCGAAGGGGAAGTGGGTGGTCCACCATGCAAACTGCCATTCTTCACAGCCCCTCCTGGGGAGAAGGATGTGCCCCTGTCTCCCTAGCCTGCCTGACATTAGTTTGCTCTGGTCCCAAAGACAAGGTAGTCCCCTGACTAGGCCCCCTACCTGACCCACTCAAGTTCAGTCCATATCCAGGTCTTCAGGGGTGAGGGTAAATGTCCTTCCAAAACCTGAGCCCCCAAACTGGGTGCTCCCCCCATGTCTAACCCATTGTGTTCTCTGCCACCCTTTCTGGGTTCTTGGACAGATTGGGGAGCTCCTCCTTGGCTTAAGGGAGTATCACCCAAATGTTACTCTTTGTAGGAAAGGTCCTTGGTCCTTGAGGGGTGGGTAGATTCCCAACACAAGATGCTTATATGCAGGAGGTAACTGAGACAGTGAACTGTGCCTTTATTCTGAGGTGGAACAGCAGTGGACCACCTCCTTTGTTACTGCTCCACCCTCCACTTTGGGTGAGATAGGAAACATGCAGCCACCCTTCCTCCTCCCTCCCACGCTCTCAGGGTGCATTGTCCTCCTTCTCTAAAGTCCCTCTCCTCTCTTCAAAACTCTTTTCCCCACCAAAGTTCCTAAAGGCCAGGCAAGGCTAACCCTTACCCCTGCCCACTTCTGCAGGAGATGGAGCTTATATTGCAGGCATAAAAACTCTGGAGGCTTCGCCTCTTTCTTCTCACAATCATTTATTGGGAATCTGTGTACGTTTGGCAGTGAGGGATAAAGGTACTTGGAAGAACCTGCTAACCACCTCCCACCTAGACCTCTTCTCACCAGACCAGTCTTCAAAGCACTGTGGGAAAAGTGCTGGGGGCAGAGAAAGACAAAGGACCCTTCTTGAAGAGAGTTCTAGAGAGGGACAAAGGAGCTCCTAGCCCAGTAGTGGCCCAAAAGGTGGGGAAGGTGGAGGATTGGGGATTCTTTAGTTATCTTGAAATGCAGTTTGCAATATGATTCAAATTATTTATTCTTTACTTTTATTTTTCAATGTACAATAGTAATGTGTTGGTTCCATAACAGCTTCCAATGCTGTGCAATTAAGTAGTAATAGAGAAATAAGTAGTTAGATAGATTACAGCTAGTTAGCTAGATATTGTATATGTTTGTGTGTGTATAAGAAAAATTAAAATTCCAGTTATTCTTCTTGATGATTAAATACTCTCACCTTTGGGCAGAGACAGATCTTTCAAGATAGTTCTTATGTCCTTTTGATATATTCCCAGGAAGGTTCAATAATGTCCCTACTCTTGGGCAAAATAAGATGCCTGAGATTTCCTTGTATATTTTGTTTGTTGGTTTTGCCCCTGACTTAGAATAATCTATTTTTATAACTGTCTTTTTCATTTTAGTAGGAAATAGATTTTAAATATCACAATTTTGATGCTTCAGGTGTTTATTGCTATTGAATTGTTATTGCTTTTAGGCCTTTCCTAGAAAAAAATGTGCATATATATGTATGTCTGTATATGAATACACACACACACAAGTCTCATTAGAGAATATAAATATCTATGTTCCCCTTTCAGCTGTAAGT
This sequence comes from Aethalodelphis obliquidens, assembly GCF_003676395.1. Taxonomy (NCBI): domain Eukaryota; kingdom Metazoa; phylum Chordata; class Mammalia; order Artiodactyla; family Delphinidae; genus Aethalodelphis; species Aethalodelphis obliquidens. The sequence continues at coordinate 1,348,703 of NW_020838020.1, read as the reverse complement.
TTACTCTATTGCATTTATATTTTGTTGTTATTACATGTATCTCTTTCGTCTAATACTGAACAATGTAATCCCTATTGACATAAATATAAATATATGTTGAATTTATTCTACAATAAACTTCTATAGTTTCAAAATAACATATAATATTCACTGTATGTACTATTGATAATAAGATTATTGAAACCAATTGAAGGTTTTTTGTAGTCCTTTGCTTAGAAATATAAATTACTAAAGGTGTACATTCAAAATACTGTTTTTAAACACATTAAGTAATTATTTTCCCTGTGTGATTTTGCCATCAATTTGATATAAACTAGGTTAATTGGTTTTATTATTTAGGGGTTGCTGTGTATGTGTGTGTATTAATTTTACCCTGTTCCTTTTGATTATGCAAAAATATTGAAATAATTCAAAAATCAAAGATATATAAGTTCATTTACAGAAGTCATTTAAAGGTCCAACTCTTCTACTATGTTCATTTCCTCCTTATATAGTGAATTACCTTTTATTTATTTTTGAATTGTATTGACAGTGTATATATATTGATACATATAAGCACCAATGTATATTTATTCATCTCCCTATTCTCATAAAACTAACAAACTGTAAATAGCATTTAACATCCTGTATTTTTGTATATAGTTAGGGATCACTCCTTATTGGTATTTAGATATTTTCTCATCCTTTTTTTACACTTGCACATCACTCTACTTTGTGGCTATCCCATTTGTTGTTCAATGCATTTTTTTCTAAGGGTTTTGTGAGCTGTTTTTAGTCATTGTTTAGTTCAGTAGTACTACCAAGAATAACTTTAGGCATATGTAACTCAATAAATTGTAGTTTTTTTTAATAGGGTTCCAAAACTAAGATTGCTAGATCAAAGGGAAATATACATATAATTTCACTGGATGTTGCTAAATATTCCTGTGAAGACATCTTAATGTTTTGAAAGTCAGCATATCCAGAGGGTACATTACCAAACTTTTAGGTTTTTGATACATGTGAAATTGTATCTTAGTGCAATTGTGAACATGCATTCTCTTGAGTGATAGTGACCATTTCTTTTTCCTATTCATAGTCATTTGCATTGATTCACCTGAGAACTAGTAGTTTTATAAATTTTAAAGATTTTTCAATTATGTTATGTTTTTCTTCTGACTATTCTTTATATGTACAGATATTAATACTCTGCAAATGATAAGATTAATGAATTATTTGTTTGGGTTTTTTTGTTTGTAATTTATCTTTGCAGTTTTGCAATGATCAAGCAAGTATGTTCAATACAGCAACGCCAGATATATATTTTTTAATTAATTTATTTATTTTGTAGCTGAGTTGGGTCTTTGTTGCTGCACATGGGCTTTCTCTAGTTGTGTCGAGCAGGGGTTACCCTTCATCGCTGTGTGCGAACTTCTCATTGTCGTGGCTTCTCTTGGTGCAGAGCACAGGCTCTAGGTGCATAGACTTCAGTAGTTGTGGCACAAGGGCTCAGTAGTTGTGGCTCACGAGCTCCAGAGTGTAGGCTCTGTAGTTGTGGTGCATGGGATTAGTTGCTCTGCGACATGTGAGATCTTCCTGAACCAGGGCTTGAACCTTTGTCCCCGCATTGGCAGGCAGATTCTTAACCACTGTGCCACCAGGGAAGTCCCCAGATATTTTCATATAATAAAATCTATAACAACAGATAAAATGTTTCTATATAATGCTAAAATGTATTTTGAATCTCCAAAACAGTGGAATTTGTATACTCAATTTAGTAAACTATTTGATATGGACATATTTTTAAATGAATCTTAAGAAAACTAGTTCTTTATGAAATCAAATTTTAGAAATTCTGGATTAAAGAGATTTTTGCTCCTTTGCTTGCCTATCTTTTATATCAGGTCTTCTTAGTAATCAAAAAATTAGAAAATGCACAATTTTGTATGTTTTCTACTTCTGCTTTAACAAATGACTACAAACTTACTGGTTCAAATCAAAACAAATGTACTGTCTTACAGCTCTGTAGGATAGAAGTACAACAAAGGTCTCATTGAGTTAAAGTCAAAGTGAAGGCTGGACTACATTCTTTTCTGGAGAATCTGGATGAAAAGTCATTTCCTTACTATTTCCAACTTCTAGATCTGCCCCCTATTCCTTAGTTTGTCGCCTCCTTCCTCCACCTTCACAACCAGCAACATTGCATCTGTGACCAGTCTTTCATAATCACTCTTCCACTGACCACAGTTGGGAATGGTCCTCTGCTTGTAAGGATTTATAATTAGTTTGGCTCACAGAAAATCCAGACTATCTCCTCATCTGAAATGTCTTATTTCCCCACATAAGATAACAACTTCATAGGTTCCAGGGATGAATGTGCAGGCATTTTGGTGAGGGAGTGGCATTATTCTTCCTACCATAACGTCTAACTGTAATTATATTTCCAGTTAACCTAACAAGACAAAATGATTTGATTATCATGCTTAGTGCATTTATTTATTTTTTGTTATGTGTATCCTCAAATATTCTCCCTGTGAAATAGAATTGTAGATTCTAAACCTGAATTAAGTCCTTAGTTTACTAAATATCCAACATGTTCTGTAACATATATTCCTTTTTGTATACATGACACTCACATAAGAATAACTTTCTTATCTCATAGTTTTAAGCATTATTTAAATTTTAACTATTAAAAAAAGTTTTTCATATCATACAATATATTTATTTATATTACATAAGTATATCTGTTATATTTCATAAATATATTCATTATATTTACTTTTCATGTACCATTGTGAGTGTAATTATTTAAGCACTATGATAAGTTTTCTCTTTTCTTCTCAGCATGACCAATTTAAATTTGACTTGATTACTTTACAGTTTTGAGAGCTATAGTTTTTTACACTAGGAGCTACAAAATACAGTTAGAAATTCAGGTTGAAGTTAATTTACTTTCCATTTAATTTACAAGTGTAAATTCTGTGAGTTATAAATTATGTACCACTGAGGCTCAATTTCATAAAATACAACACAGTCCAATTACAAATGAAAAATAAAGTTATACGTATCTCAAATTATTAAGCAATTGTCAGAGGATGGTGGAAAGCTAAAATTGGAAATTAGGTTGTTCTATTGTTATTTGACTTATTATCTCCAGAATTAAGTCATTTTCCTTCTGGCTTTCATTTCTAGGCCCACATATTAAAATAGAAAAAAAAAAAAGTTTCACAGACAAGTTTGGGGCAGTTTAAAATATGAATGTAAAATAATATATTTTTTAAAAAAACTCAAAAAAATAAACAACATGGGTTTGAGTTAAAATTGAGGTGAATTTGTGTGTAACTAACAACTTCAGCAACAACAATGACAATAAAACCACAACAACATGTTAGAAATTGCAAGGGGAATTTGAATCCTATTCTGATCTCTGTAATGTAATAAACCTGGGTGCTGGTGAGTGGGCTTGAATGTTTTAAGCAGATGGCTTCCAGAGAAAACAATGAAAGGATTTCTGGTGTAAAACTCCATCTCTTTCCTTGCCCACATGTTGGCACACAACATGCCAGACTTCATAATGACATTAGAGCCATAGAAGATCAGCCTAGCACTGAAGACCAATAAAATAAATGCCAGTCAAGGAGTTTATCTTCAGGTTTCACTCCTTTGATATCTAGCTCTCAACATATCCTGTGCAGATGGATGAATACCAGGAACAACATTTTTTTTCAAATGGAGTTTTTCTGAAAGAAATAAAAATTAAACCTTGGGCTAAATTGTTAGCTTCAATGCAGCAGAAACAAGATTCTTTGGTTTTGTGGTACTTGAGCTCTCTGCTAGGCATCATCTCTCTGCTTTTTTGAAAATCACTTTACATTAATCAGACTAGGAACTGCCTTTATCCTTTCTCCAATATCCTTCATCAAAAGAACAGTTAAGGAGGAGCTTCAAGATAGTGGAACAGTAAGATGTGGAGATCACCTTCCTCCCCACAAATACATCAAAAATACATCTATATGTGGAACAACTCCTACAGAATACCTACTGAACCCTGGCAGAAGACCTCAGACCTCCCAAAAGGCAAGAAACTTCCCACGTATCTGGGTAGGGCAAAAAAAAAGAAAAAACAGAGACAAAAGAATAGGGATGGGACCTGCACCAGTGGGAGGGAGCTGTGAAGGGGGAAAGGTTTCCACACACTAGGAAGGCCCTTCACAGGTGGAGATTGCAGGTGGCTGAGGAGGAAAGATTCAGAGCCACGGAGGAGAGCACAGCCACAGGGGTGCAGAGGGCAAAGCGGAGACATTCCCACACAGAGGATTGGTGCTGACCAGCACTCACCAGCCTGAGAGGCTTCTCTACTTCCTTTTTCTGCAGACAGGGACTGGGAGCCGAAGCTCGGGCTTCAGTTGGATCCCAGGGAGAGGACTGGGGTTGGCTGCATGAACACAGCCTGAAGGGGCTAGTACACCACAGCTATCCAGGAGAGCGTCCAGGAAAAAGTCTGGAGCTGGCTAAGAGACAAGAGACTTTTTCTTGCCTCATTGTTTCCTAGTGCGCGAGGAGAGAAGATTAAGAGCACCACTTAAAGGAACTCCAGAGATGGGTGGGAGCCATGGGTATCAGAGTGGATCCCAGAGAAGGGCATAGGATGCTAAGGCTGCTGCTGCAACCACCAAGAAGCCTGTGTGCAAGCACTGGTCACTATCCGCGCCTCCCCTCCCAGGAGCCTGTGCAACCCACCACTGCCAGGGTCCAGTGATCCAGGTAAAACTTCCCTGGGAGAACACACAATGTGTCTCATGCTGATGCAACATCACAATGGCCTCTGCTGCTGCAGGCTCGCCCTGCACTCTGTACCCCTCTCTCCCCCAGGGCTGAGTGAGCCAGAACCCCCAAATCAGCTGCTCCTTTAACCCCGTCCTGTCTAAGCGAAGAATAGATGCCCTCAGGTGACTTACACACAGAGGCAGGTCCAAATACAAAACTAAATCCCGGGAGTTGTGAGAACAAACAAGAGAAAGGGAAATCTCTCCCAGCAGCCTCAGGAGCAGTGGATTAAAGCTCCACAATCAACTTGATGTATCCTGCATGTGTGGAATAACTGAAGAGACAATGAATCAACCCAAATTGAGGAGGTGGATTTTGGGAACAATGACATATATTTTTTTTTCACTTTTCCTCTTTTTGTGACTGTGTATGTGTATGCTTCTGTGTATGATTTTGTCTGTATAGTTTTGCTTTTACCATTTGTCCTAGGGTTCGGTCTGGCCATGTTTTGTTTATTTTTTTTAGTATAGTTTTTAGTGCTTGTTATCATTGGAGGATTTGTTTTTTGGTTTGGTTGCTCTCTCTTTCTTTTTTTTATTACTTAAATTTTTTTCTTAATAATTATTTTTTATTCTAATAACTGTAAAATTTTATTTTATTTTATCTTATTCTTTCTTTTTTTCTCCCTTTTTTTCTGAACCATGTGGATGACAGGCTCTTGGTTCTCCAGCCAGGCATCAGGGCTGTGCCTCTGAGGCGGGAGAGCCAAGTTCAGGACACAGGTCCACAAGAGACCACTCAGCTCCATGAAATATCAAATGATGAAAATCACCCAGAGATCTCAATCTCAATGCCAAGACCCAGCTCCACTCAATGACCAGCAAGCTACAGTGCTGGAAACCCTATGCCAAACAACTAGCAAGACAGGAACACAAGCCCATCCATTAGCAGAGAGGCTGCCTAAATTCATAATAAGGCCACAAATGCCCCAAAAAACACCACCAGAGGTGGACCTGTCCACCAGAAAGATAAAATCAAGCCTCATCCACCAGAACACAGGCACTCCTCCCCTCCACCAGGAGGCCTACCCAACCCAATGAACCAAGTTTAGACATTGGGGACAGACACCAAAAATAAGGGGAACTATGAACCTGCAGCCTGAAAAAAGGAGACGCCAAACACAGTAAGTTAAGCAAAATGAGAAGACAGAGAAACACACAGCAGATGAAGGAGCAAGGCAAAAACACACCAGACCTAACAAATAGAGAGGAAATAGGCAGTCTACCTGAAAAAGAATTCAGAATAATGATAGTGAAGATGATCCAAAATCTTGCAAATAGAATGGAGAAAATAGAAGAAACTTTTAACAAGGACCTAGAAGAACTAAAGAGCAAAGAACAGAGATGAACAACACAATAAATGAAATTAAAAATTCTCTAGAAGGGATCAATAAGAGAATAACTGAGACAGAAGAACGGATAAGTGACCTGGAAGATAAAATAGTGGAAATAACTACTGCAGAGAATAATAAAGCAAAAAGAATTAAAATAATTGAGGACAGTCTCAGAGACCTCTTGGACAACATTAAACACACCAACATTTGAATTATAGGGATCCCAGAAGAAGAAGAGAAAAAGAAAGTGACTGTGAAAATATTTGAAGAGATTATAGTTGAAAACTTCCCTAATATGGGAAAGGAAATAGTTAATCAAATCCAGGTAGCACAGAGTACCATACAGGATAAATCCAAGGAGAAACATGCCAAGACACATATTAAACAAACTATGAAAATTAAATACAAAGAAAAAATATTAAAAGCAGCAAGGGAAAAACAACAAATAACACACAAGGGAATCCCATAAGGTGAACAGCTGATCTTTCAGCAGAAACTCTGCAAGCCAGAAGGGAGTTGCAAGACATATTTAAAGAGATGAGGGAGAAAAACCTACAACCAAGATTACTCTACCCAGCAAGGATCTTATTCAGAACTCACGGAGACATTAAAACCTTAACAGACAAGCAAAATCTAAGAGAATACAGCACCACCAAACCAGCTTTACACCAAATGCTAAAGGAACTTCTCTAGGCTGGAAACACAAGAGAAGGAAAACACCTACAATAACAAACACAAAACAATTAAGAAAATGGTAAGAAGAATATACATCTCGATAATTACCTTAAATGTAAATGGATTAAGTGCTCCAACCAAAAGACACAGACTGGCTGAATGGATACAAAAACAAGACCTGTATATATGTTTACTATAGAAGACCCACTTGGGACCTAGGGACACATATATACTGAAAGGGAGGGGATGGAAAAGTGTATTCCATGCAAATGGAAATCAAAAGAAAGCTGGAGTAGCAATTTGCATAGCAGACAAAATAGACTTTAAAACAAAGACTACTACAAGAGATAAAGAAGGAAACTACATAATGATCAAGGGATCAATCCAAGAAGAAGATATAACAATTGTATACCTGTATGCACCCAAAATAGGAACACCTCAATATATAAGGCAAATGTTAACAGCCATAAAAGGGGAAATCAACAGTAACACAATCAAAGTAGGGGACTTTAACACCTCACTTTCAACAATGGATACATCATCCGAAATGAAAATAAATAAGGAAACACAATCTTTAAATTATACATTAAACATGATGAACTTCATTGATATTTATAGGACATTCCATGCAAAAAAAACCAGAATACACATTCTTCTCAAGTGCTCATGGAACATTCTCCAGGATAGATCATACCTTGGGTCATAAATCAAGCATTAGTAAATTTAAGAAAATTGAAATTGTATTAAGTATCTTTTCCAACCAAATGTTTGGAGACTAGAAATCAATTACAGGAAAAAATCTGTAAAAAATACAAACACATGGAAGCTAAACAATACACTAGTTAATAACCAAGATATCACTGAAGAAATCAAAGAAAAAAAAAAAAAACCTACAAACAAATGACAATGAAAACATGATGACCCAAAACCTATGGGATGCAGCAAAAGCAGTTCTAATATGGAAGTTTATAGCAGTACAATCCTACATCAAGAAAGAAGAAACATCTCAAATAAACAACCTAACCTTACACCTAAAGCAATTAGAGAAAGACGAACAGAAAAACCACAAAGTTAGCAGAAGGAAAGAAATCATAAAGATCAGATCAGAAAGAAATGAAAAAGAAATGAAGGAAACGATAGCAAAGATCAGTAAAACTAAAAGCTGGTTCTTGGAGAAGATAAACAAAATTGACAAGCCATTAGACAGATTCATCAAGAAAAAAAGGAGAAGACTCAAATCAATAGAATTAGAAATGAAAAACGAGAAGTAACAACTGACACTGCAGAAATACAAAGGGTCATGAGAGATTACTACAAGCAACTCTACGCCAATCAAATGGACAACCTGGAAGAAATGGACAAATTCTTAGAGATGCACAACATTCTGAGACTGAAACAGGAAGAAATAGAAAATATGAACAGACGAGTCCCAAGCAAAGAAATTGAAACTGTTTTTAAAAATTTTCCAAGAAACAGAAGCCCAGGACCAGGTGGCTTCACAGGTGAATTCTATCAAATATTTAGAGAAGAGCTATCCTTCTCCAAATCTTCCAAACTATAGCAGAGGGAGGCACACTCCCAAATTCTTTCTATAAGGCCACCATCACCCTGATACCAAAACCAGACAAAGGTGTCACAAAGAAAGAAAACTACAGGCCAATATCACTGATGAACATAGATGCAAAAATCCTCAACAAAAGACTACCAAAGAGAATCCAATAGCACATTAAAAGGATCATACACCATGATCAAGTGGGGTTTATTCCAGGAATGCAAGGATTCTTCAATATATGCAAAACAATCAACGTGATACACCATATTAACAAATTGAAGGATAAAAACCTTATGATCATCTCAATAGATGCAGAGAAAGCTTTTGACAAAATTCAGCACCCATTTATGATAAAACCCCTGCAGAAAGTAGGCATAGAGGGAACTTTCCTCAACATAATAAAGGCCATATGTGACAAACCTACAGCCAACATTGTCCTCAATGGTGAAAAACTGAAACCATTTCCACTAAGATCAGGAAGAGGACAAGGTTGCTCACTCTCACCACTCTTATTCAACATAGTTTTGGAAGTTTTAGCCACAGCAATCAGAGAAGAAAAGGAAATAAAAGGAATCCAAATCGGAAAAGAAGAAATAAAGCTGTCACTGTTTGCAGATGACATGATATTATACATAGAGTATCCTAAAGATGCTACCAGAAAACTACTAAAGCTAATCAATGAATTTGGGAAAGTAGCAGGATACAAAATTAATGCACAGAAATATCTGGCATTCCTATACACTAATGATGAAAAATCTGAAAGTGAAATTAAGAAAACTCTCCCATTTACCATTGCAACGAAAAGAATAAAATATCTAGGAATAAACCTACCGAAGGTGACAAAAGACCTGTATGCAGAAAATTATGACACTGATGAAAAAATTAAAGATGATACAAATAGATGGAGAGATATACCATGTTCTTGGATTGGAAGAATCAATATTGTTAAAATGACTATACTACCCAAAACATTATACAGATTCAGTGCAACCTCTATCAAACTACCACTGGCATTTTTCACAGAACTAGAACAAGTAATTTCACAATTTGTATGGAAACACCAAAGACCCCGAATAATCTAAACAATCATGAGAAAGAAAAACGGCGCTGGAGGAATCGGACCCCTGACTTCAAACTATACTACAAAGCTACAGTAATCAAGACAGTATAGTATTGACACAAAAACAGAAATATAGATCAATGGAATAGGATAGAAAGCCCAGAGATAAACCCACACACATATGGTCACCTTATCCTTGATAAAGGAGACAAGAATATTCAGTGGAGAAAATACAGCCTCTGCAATAAGCGCTGCTGGGAAAATGGACAGCTACATGTAAAAGAATGAAATTAGAACACTCCCTAACACCATACACAAAAATAAACTCAAAATGGATTAAAGATCTAAATGTAAGGCCAGACACTTTCAAACTCTTAAAGGAAAACATAGGCAGAACACTCTATGACATAAATCACAGCAAGATCCTTTTTGACCCACCTCCTAGAGAAATGGAAATAAAAACAAAAATAAACAAATGGTACCTAATGAAACTTAAAAGCTTTTGCACAACAAAGGAAACCATAAACAAGATGAAAAGACAGCACTGAGAATGGGAGAAAATATTTGCAAATGAAACAACTGACAAAGGGCTCATCTCCAAAATTTATAAGCAGCTTATGCAGCTCAATATCAAAAAAACAAACAACCCAATCCAAAAATGGGCAGGAGACCTAAGTAGACATTTCTCCAAAGAAGATATACAGATTTCCAACAAACATATGAAAGAATGCTTAACATGATTAATCATTAGAGAATTGCAAATCAAAAATACAATGAGATATCATCTCACACCAGTCAGAATGGCCATCACCAAAAAATCTACAAACAGTAAATGCTGGAGAGGGTGTGGAGAAAAGGGAACACTTGCAGTGTTGGTGGGAATGTAGATTGATACAGCCACTATGGAGAACTGTATGGAGGTTCCTTAAAAACTAAAAATAGAAGTACCATACAACCCAGCAATCCTACTACTGGACATATACCCTGAGAAAACCATAAGTCAAAAATAGTCATGTATCAAAATATTCATTGCAGCTCTATGTACAATAAGCAGGAAGTGGAATCAACATAAGTGTCCACCAAAGGATGAATGGATAAAGAAGATGTGGCACATGCATACAATTGAATATTACTCAGCCTTAAAAAGAAAAGAAATTGGGTTATTTGTAGTGAGGTGGATGGACCTAGAGTCTGTCATACATAGTGAAGTAAGTCAGAAAGAGAAAAACAAATACAGTATGCTAACACATATATATGTAATCTAAAAAAAAAAAAAAGGATAAAGAATGTTCATGAAGAACCTAGGGGCAAGATGGGAATAAAGACACAGACTTACTAGAGAATGGACTTGAGGATACGGGGAGGGTGAAGGGTAAGCTGGGACAAAGCGAGAGAGTGGCATGAATATATATACACTACCAAACGTAAAATAGATAGCTAGTGGGAAGCAGCTGCATAGCACAGAGAGGTGAGCTCCATGCTTTGTGACCATCTGGAGGGGTGGGGTAGGGAGTGTGGGAGGGAGGGAGATGCAAGAAAGAAGAGATATGGAGACATGTATATGTATAACTGATTCACTTTGTTAAAAAGCAGAAACTAACACACTGTTGTAAAGCAATTATACTCCAATAAAGATGTTAAAAAAAAAAGGACAGTTAATACCTCCACTAGAATATGCACTTCAAGACCAAAATAATAAAATACGTTAAAATAAAAATCTTGCAAATAATCAACAGTATATGCTCTGCAAATTGAAACTGTTGGAGCAGATATACTAAAAATGAAGATGTTAAATATATTTAAGAAAATAGCAACATGTACATATGTATAATGTTCCATAATTTCCATATGTATAAAGTTCCAAATGAAAGATAAATAAAAACCTGCTCCAGGAATATTAAAATAGAAATTTAAACCATGCATTATGATAAAAATATAAACTTCTGGATTTTCCAGGGAAAAAGAAATGGTCATGCAAAAAAGGAAAAGGTCTGATTAGATTCAGCTTTTTAAATTGAAAGTTATTTTTAAAAATGTATAATAATTTGTCTTTAAAAGAAAATAATTAGAATTACATCTCCTGCCATATTTTCTTTCACTTATATAAATATTTTCAAGGCTATATTAACATTATTGTGCTATACAAAGTTCCACATTGAAACTAAAAAAATGAGAACATATATCTCTAAAAATACTACATCATATAAAACCATATAAAGTATAATCTATGTTAACATAAGCTTGCTAGAAAGTAAAGAAGAGGACAAGAGATAGGAGTTTGATAGAATATTCTTTCTTCTGGAAAAGATATATATAATTATAAATGAAATATGAATGTAAGCAGCTCTTTCACCCCTTTCCTGTTTGTCTATTTCTGTTCCTCTTAAACCTTAATTATAATACTGAGATCACTAGGTAACATTTCACATAACTCCTGACCTATGTTCTACTGAATGTACAGAATGCCCTGTCTAAACTTTTGATTCTTTTCCTAGATTAAAAGAAGTAGGAATGAAGAAGTTAGTAAACAATGATCATCTCTGCACCCCCAGCAGTCCCCTCAGCAATACTGCAGGCAGACCATGTGGATGAGAAAACATGTGAAGAAAGATCCTGAGGAGTCAGCCAGCCTGCACACAGTGGAAAATGCTATAGAGCTTGACTTCTTGCCTTGACTACTCACTGAGATTCTTTCCCCTTCTTCCCTTTGAAAACTGTCATGGGCAAGCAGAATCTTCTGATTTGGTTTGGGACACAAGTCCACCTTCTCCCAGTTTGCTGGCACCCTGAATAAAGCAATGTTTCTTTTATACCAACACTTGCCTCTCTAGTGTTGGCTTTAGAGAGGTGAGCAGTCAAACCTGAGTTTGGTGACATGAAGATCAGTTGGAAATTATGACATGGGTCTTAATTTAAGAATTGTATTTTATAACAAATATTTTATGCATATATTTTAAACATGCGGAAGATAATATGGCAGAAAGCAAGAAAGGTGAGAAATAGAAATATCAAAGAAAAAAGATAGTTTAGTAGAATTAAAATAAAAATAATAAAATTAAAACTATAACTCCTAATAAAACAGATATTAAATTAATATAAATGCATTGAGTTCACAAGTCATAACCTCAAATGGCATTATACAACACACGGAATATGTTCTTTGTAAACAATAAGTTTAAAACAATGAACAAATCAGGAATAAACCTTAATAGTCAAAATAAATTTATTGAAAATATGAGATATTTGTGAACTAAAAAATTTCTTAGGAATAAATATTAACATATATGTATATATAATTATATATATATATGAATATATAATTTAAGGAAGAAAAAGATAGAAAATAGTCATATATGATAAAACAAAGAACAGAGAAAGAATATATAACCATTATACATAAGTATATTAAAAAATAGCATTGAAACATAAATGCAGCAACTGACAAATTTAAATAATGAAGGGGTTCAGAATGAGTATCCCCAAGATGTGTCACTTCAATATGTGGATTATTTTGAGCTGAACATAATGGAGGTCCAGAAGACTCAGGAAGAGCTATTTACCTCCCCCTCAATTACCTAAAATAATTTAGATAAGAGGCCTAAGAGAGAGAATTATTACCAAATATAACTTTCATCTGAATGACCTATCTGCATGACCAGGCAGACATCTAATTATGAAACATCTGCTCTTCTTATTTTCCTCTGAATTACCCTTCTACTCTTTGAAGCCCCAGCCCCTATCCCATTCCTCAGCTCAGGGTGACACATAAGCTTCAAATGCCCGAATTGCCCTTGGGTCTCATATTCTTATGGGACTCCTGTATGTGTGTAATTAAATTTGTTTTTTTATTTCTCCTGTTAATCTGTCTTATGTCAATTTAATTAATAGACCAGACAAAAGAACCTAGAAGGTAAAAGAAAATGTTTTCTTCCCTACAATACATACATTAGTATTTGTAGCAGAATATTTTGATTCATCCGACTCAGAAACTAATAGACCCACTGATGAAAAATAAGCTTTGATATTAAAAACCTAAACAACATAAATTTTAAATTTTAAAGCTAGATAGATAACATCATAAATTAAAAATAAATGTCCAGGAGAGAATATTTTCTTCTAAAGCAGTTTGGAGAAATATAACTAAAAGCAAATTCTCTTCCCAAACCAGAAATCCTCTTCACATAGGTAGGAGAGAAAGAAAACACTCATTATTAAATAACCATTAAACCAGAATATGATGCATATCACAGGAAATTCTCTCAGAGTTTGCAAAGACAGAAAGAAATCTCACCCTTTCATATAACCAGTCACATACAACCCATCACACACATGTTTCCAGATAAATAATAACTAGTTCTCAAGTAACAGAACTTGACAGCACCATTTCTCACACATAGTTCAGCCAAAATTCACCTGGTAACTTGGGTGACCACTTGTATTTGTTAATTGGCTTTATCCAGAGAAGAAATAAACTTCTCATTTGTTTATGACAGGAAGTAGTTTTTGCAACTTGGAATTATGTTCCCAAGAAAGGCTCCTACCCACTAACAGACAGGGAAAGATCTCGGTGCTATATTCCTTGACGTTTACATTTCAATAAGATGGTTCATGAGTTCCTGAGGAAGGCATTCCTGAGTCTTAAAGCTGACAAAAGGCCTATCTAGTTTTCAAAAGGATTTATATACATTTCAAAGAGAGGAGAAAGTACTTAGAATTATACATTTTCTAAATAAGAGCTCTAACAAAAAAGGAGGGAAGAGGAATTTCTTTCCTTATTTTCTACAGGGAGAATTAAGCTTCTATTTTTAATTTGCTTTTGCCCTTACAGCATAAAGAGCATTTTTATACAAACAGAACATATTGAGGATATATTAGGGTATGAAAGTGACCTAAAAAATTTCAAATAATCTATCATTTGCTTAAACTATGTTATCTCAGAATAATAAATTGTAATAATAGATTAATAACAAAGGTATACCTGAAAATGTTCCATATTTTGAAAATTAGTATACGGTTTTAAGTAGTATTGGGGCAAAAAAAAGAGGAAATGGTAAAATTGTTGAACAATAATCACTAACGAGGCTGCAAAGAACAAAGAACTTTATTGTGGTGGGCGGGGGGTCTTATGTATTGAAATTTGGGAGACCCAGATTCTGTAAAACTGAAAGTGTTCCATGGAAGAGAGTCAGTGACTAATAAAGACAAAAGGCACAATGTTGCTCAAGAATTATGATGAATCCTGCCACAGAAAGGAAATATTTGTCCTTAAGGGATAGGCCATCACAAATTATTTTAGGGTAAGGGTTTGGTAAGTATCTTGAGTTTCTAGACTATTAGGCAGTTGTTCTGGATGCTTACATTAGGACAAGAAGTGGTCAAAGTTCAGATTCTATCTGAGCTGAAACATGCATAAGTTTTACAGAATTGGTTGACTGTGGTCCTAGCCAGGGAGGTTCATTTTCTGATCAGATTCATGCAGTCAATAACAAAACCAATGCTAAGACTGGAACAGCACAAGCTTTATTCAATAGCCAAGAATGGAGAAGCAGGAAACTAGTTTGCAAATCAGCTTCTCAGCCCAATTGGGATGGAGACACCCAATATATAGGAGGAAGATAAAAGTGAGGGAATTGGAAAGAGTGGGAAGAATATTCATGACTTATCCCAGAATAGGGGTGTCATTTGGACCCATAAGTCATCGCAATTTTTAGCTATCATGGTGCTGGTGGGTATGTCATTTAGCATGCTAATGTATTACAATGAGTGTATAATGAGGCTGAAGGTCTACTGGATTTTAAATCTTCCATCATCTTGGGCCTAGGTGATTCTAACCAGTTCTTGTTTTTTCTCTTTTAAGCTTCCTCCTGAAACTTAGATAAGAGTAATTGCTTTCCATTCAAGAAAGGGGTAAGATTCTGGGACAACCTTGGTAACAAAGTCACACTTCCTCAATGGCCTCCCAGGTATATTATGGAGAGCTATGTTAGCAATACCAACTCCATTTTCATTTTCCTTTTACAGAGTTATAAAGTAAATTAAGAAAAGCTTAGAACTGATTAATACTAGCCTACAAAGCAAGACTGGTGTAACCCAGCTAAGGCAAAAAAATACTGATTAGCTTTACTTTTTTTATTAAGAAAAAAGTTTTTTTTTAAATGTTCAGAATTTAACTGAAAAAGGAATAAAGCAATAGAGTAATCCACAGGAAAAATGGTAATATTAAATATAAAAGACAAAATCAATAATCTTGAGAAAAATAAAAACAAATAATAAATTTGAGTTATTTGGAAATAAAACAGCACTCTGACAACACTAATGATATTATCATATTATACATTTTATGTATTATATGGATATTACCTATGTAAAAGTACAGAAATAAAAAGACATAACTTTGGGCTTCCCTGGTGGCGCAGTGGTTGAGAGTCCGCCTGCTGATGCAGGGGACATGGGTTCGTGCCCCGGTCCAGGAAAATCCCACATGCCGTGGAGCAGCTGGGCCCGTGAACCATGGCCGCTGAGCCTGCGCATCCAGAGCCTGTGCTCCGCAACGGGAGAGGCCACAACAGTGAGAGGCCCATGGACATAATTTTATATGATAAAATGTTAAACTATATAAGTGTTAAAATGTTTTGAACCACTTTCACTAATATTTTTGAAAATATAGATTAAATGGTTAAATTCTAAGAAACATACAAAATCAGAATAAGAAGAAATACAGAAATTGATAATAACTATTAAAATTAAATGGTAGGAAATAGTCTTTTAATAACAATAAGCTGAAATTGTTTAACCAGGCAATAGTAACAAACTTTTGAGCAATATATTATTCCTGTCTTATTTTAGTTGTTACTGAATATATACAACAAAACAAGTAGCTCTTTTTGTTTTTAAAGGCTAGATTAATCTCTATTTATTCAGTTAAGCCTATCCCAAATGGAAGAACAACCTATTAGTTGCCTATTTAGTATATAAGAGCAAAATGATAAATTTCTAAATGACATACTGGAGTAATTCAACAGTGCAATTTTTAAAGAAATATATTTTGAGGTGGAGATCCAGATTTTATGAGGCTTGAGGCATATGCAACTTATGCATTTCTTTTTAAGAAAAAAAATACATATGAGAAAGAAATTATTTTGAATGAGCACAGAAATCAAAATAATCACAAATTTTAGAGTGCTGAAAAATACCACACTTTTTTTCAGTTTACATTTTTACTTCCCTAAGACATTTACCATCATATTTGTATTTTAGCATGACCATTAATTTATTTAAAAATTCACAAATATTCTTTAAAAAATACATATATATCAAATGTGTTTTAAAATCTCCCTATACTGCATTTGCCTACATATTTCCACATATTTATATAATCAAACTACTCTTTCATAGCCTGAATTTATTTATTAATGAATATGGATAGATATTTCATCACCAAACATTTTTATCTTCAGGCAGTTTTTCTGTGTCAGTAGCAATCTCACATGGCACTTAATTTGGAACTGGTAACTTTGTCAGAACAAATTGTGCCAGCTATGCTAAATTGTATTTGATACATTGAGATGCATATACATGAGATTTCACATACAGACATACTATTTGTTTATATTCCTTGCCCTCTCCAAATAAAGATATAGTCTATTTACCATGATTCATATTATAAAAGAAAATTTGGTGAATATGTACTGTACTACCAAATATGTTTCTGACAAAGGAGAACTTTCACTTTGAATAAGAATCAGTAAAAACCATATATTCCTCCTAGGATTTTATATATCTAGTGACTGGAGAAAAAGAGAATCTGTGTACAATTTTCTGGCTCTGTAGTTTTCAGATCATGCGGGGCTGAGTGACATAGGTCACAGTCATCATTCAATACCTCCCACTCATTCGTGTCATGACGCCAGATGAGACCGGACAGTGGGAAGATTTCTAGAGGAGAATGACCAGAGAGATCTGAATGATACTTAGAAATAACTAGGACCTCCTCACATGACAATAACATGTCTGCCTCCAGCAATAATTATCATCCACATAAATATGTCTATTAAACCCCAGCTAAATATGATACCAACAAAACTGAGTAACCATCAGTGGGAAGAACATATATAGGTATATAATGTAAGGAAGCAAATTTGTCACCCCAAAATGTGTCTTTGGCATGAAGATTTTTTCAAGCTGAAAACTATCAAGGCCCAAAAACTCAGGAAAAAACTTTCATCTTCCCTTCAACTACCTAAAAGATTTTAGATAGAGGACATATTCCAAGAATAAAGCTAGCACCAGCGATATTTGCAATGAATATGGACTAGGTGTGGTAGAGGCCTAGAGATCAGAGCTCACTCTGTGTCCCATTGTCTCTGCATGGCCCAGCTAACATTTGCTTATCAAACATTTGCTTTTCCATTTCCATGTGAATTGCCTTCTTCCCCTTGAAGTCCTAAACCACTACCCCAACTCTTTTGTTTTTAGCTGAAAATAGTATTTAAGGTAAGTATTTTGGCCATTTTTTCAAGTTATTTAGTTTTCCTGGGTCTCTTCCATGTAATACATGTAATTAAACATTTTCTCCTGTTAATTTGTCTCATTCCAATTTAATTCTTAGACTAGCCAGAAGAACCTAGAAGGGTAGAGAAAATTTCTTCCTCTTTGACAATATCATGTAATTCCATATTATTGGTTAGAAGCCATGGAAAAACATAAACACATTTTCATATAAATCAAAAAATATATTTTAAAAGAACACAGTAGCAAGTGTCCTATGAACACATTACAATAATTGTCCATGTGAAGAAAATAAATGGAAGTGGAAAATCAAATTTAAAATGAACTGATATAGAAATAAACCAGGAAGAGGACAGTGAGGAAAATGCTCAATGACATAGGGGCCAATGATTAGAAGAATTTTCAGATTCCGAGTACCTAACAAGGATATCCATTAAAAAATAAATACATACATAAACAAGGAAAGATCCTTTCAAAATATAAAAAATGCTTTCAGTATTGTCTCCCTATGCCTTTTCTTTTGTCATAGAATAAAACGTTTCCTAGCTTTACTTTTGCCTTCAAAAACCATTACTGAATCTTGAACACAGTGAGCCAAAACCACCCAAAATGCAGTAATCAAGTAATTTAAAATGGATTTCAAATAATCTTGAGTCTTTTATCATGCATCCCATAGCATTTAAAGAAATCTTCATCAGAAAATATTTCCCTTGAATTTGATTGATATCTTTATCTTAATAAAGAGCAGTACTTAATACATCACACAGAATATTATTTAAATTTAAATTCTAAAATGTTATTTTTTCTAGTTTTAGATTCTCAAAAAAATTCAGCATATACATAGTTGTTTTATACTGCATTTTTGTGCCTATAAATTTTAAACAAATCTTGAAAATAATAAATAAGTGTACACCTTACAGTTATGGATTCTAATTTTACATAATTTATGTACCAGTTCATGAATGTTTTGAAATACAATCTGCTATATATGACAACATTTTAATGACATTTTGATATGAGGTGTCCTTTTAATTTGTCCTTAGTCTTGGTTTTGATATTTTTGAAAATTAGGAACATTTATGAAATGTAGATCAAAATATTCTTATCCATGTTTTGTTAAACACACTTAAAATGCCCTTTAAGTAGACATGGAGAAACTAATTTATAATTTATACTCTAAATGATAGATTTATATCTGAGTTTATTATAACCTAGAGTTAGAAAAAACAGATGTATTTTTTGTGAGTCTTAAAAAACTTATCAAATAATTTGTAAAAGCTTTGTGAGGACTGAAGCTAAATAGGACTCAACACCCAGTGGAAAATGTATCCAAATCTATTTCACCATGTCAAACTTGAAAGTGCAAATACAAACTTAACTCCATTCTCATAGTAAGCTGAGATGTTTCTGTATTCCTCTTAACTTATATATGCTGATAAATCAATCTACTACTTAAATATAATAAATGACATGTATGTATTTTAACAAGATTTTTACTGGTTTAATTGATTTTGTGCAACTTTTCTATGACAAATATTCTATGGACATATTAAGCATGATCAGTTCAAAAAAGTGTTTTAATGTGTATGGGTTAAATGCCTGGTGTCAATTACATGTCAACTTTATGAGAACAAAAGCTGAAATGTATATATATTCAAACTCAATAAATTATTTTAGGGTATAAAAATATAATTACCTTTTGGTAATTATTAGCTAAATATCAAAGGTAATTTAAAGTATTACTGGTTTATTTAAATAAATTAGACTTGTTATACATGAGAAAATATCTCTTCACTATCCTTGTTTTAAATTTGGAGATATTAAAAATAAAGTTGCATGGCCACTTGTATTCAGCAATTCTTAGATTATTCCCTTAAATTCACAGCAGTGTGTGTGTGTGTGTATGTGTTTGATTGAGTGTGTTAGTAGTAAATAGGTAGAAGCAAACAATGCTTATTAATTAAAAATTAAATGCATTTTGGAAAATGTATCCAATAGAATACTACACAACTATTAAAATTGATGCTTACATATGTAAGCACTAACATGAAAATAGTTTTAAGATGTATCATTAAACATAAGGAGCACATTAATTGGCTTGCATCATGTGCTTTTTCTTAAACTAATCACATTTGGTGAATGATTCAGCTATCATAGGAATGGTTGAAACAATAAGAAGATAAACTTGGTATGATTAGTGGTCAAGTTCTCTAAAGGAAAGAAGGGGGTTGGTGAATTAGTGCCCCATAATAAACATGTATCCTTTATAGATGAACCCCAGGATGACAGCTGTGAGAATTCACCTTTCAGTATTCCACTTACAGGAAGTACCATGACCAATGTCCCCAGCAGAAGCTCTGCACAATCTGTCCATTGTTTATGCAAAGACTATGCTTCCCATTGCTGCTTCCAGCTAATTACGGAGGTGGGGAGGCATGATTAAAGCAGGTCTGCTTCTGGGAGACACAGGACTCCTCTCTCAGCTGACTTTTACTGGAAGACTCTGACTTCCTTGCCAAACCTTTCTTAGACTACACATCCATCCAAATGTGCTCTTCTTCCTTTCTGGGATCAGACTTACACTGCAGTCTGACTGCTCTTCCCTCCTTCTTGCCTCCTTTCTCACTTTCCCTTCAGTGGGCATGCCCTCTAATAAAATCCTTGCACTCAATCTTGTCTTGGTACTTTTCAGGGGCCCTGGATAAACACATACAAGAGGCAAATTACAGAAGTACTACACAAAACATGTTGAATGGAAGAATGAACTAGTGTTATGCATGTGGTGATCCTCCTTTGCATTTATTTCATATCTGCATTGTTTGATAGTTTATTTCATTTTATTTTCATTTACTTTTGTATTTCCTTCAAGTTTGACTTCAATTTCACTAGCAAGGCTTTCAGCTGTATGTTTGCTTCTTATGGAGACTTCAAAATGGCTATAACTCCATAAAACTGCATTAATATATATTTTTTCCCTTGCTTCTATTTGCTTGGTGCCTCCATTTTCATGATTTTTTTTAAAACAAACCATCATGCCATTAATTTCTTTAAGTCTCTATAGAATAATTTCTTGGTAGTTTTCCAGTTTCCTGGGTGTATTTTTTCTGATATTCTTGCATATCCTTTTCTTGTGACACTTCGTTCATTGATAACATCTTTACATAATAGAGCACAGCACAGTATAACAAAGTTTATGTTAATTCCTCCACAGTTATTATACTTCTTTGGGAGCAGAAAGCTATTTGTTGAGGGTATGTTGGGAAGAAATGGGGGTGATAGAATAAGCTTAAGCAGTCTTAAATTTCTCTTATAAAATCAGTCACATTTTCTGTTCTAGAAGCACACATCCTCTTTATTTTAGTAGCTCAAGGTAGATAATACCAAATCCATGTGTCTTGAAGTGTGATATTATTGCTGTTTTCCTTCTTTTCTTTTCCACCTCTCAACTCTATTAGACCTCTCAGACAAGAGGCTGTTTTTTTTTTCTTTTTTGTATGTTAAGTGCAGTTTACACAAGGTAAAATGCATATTCTTAAGTGTGTGCAGCTTGGTGAATATTAAATGTATGTCAATACCTGGGTAACCTCCACCCAGATCAAAACAGAGAAATATTTCCATCCACTCAGGGAGTTCCGTTGTGTTCCTTGACATTCAATTCTCCCACACGCCTTCATAACCACTCCTCTGAATTATATTAAAATAAATTTGTTTTGCTTCTTCTACAACTTCATATAAATGTAAGCATGTAATATAAGCATTAATATCCTGTGTATGGTTTCTTTGGCTCAAGTTATTGTCATTAACTTAAATCCATGTAGTTGCATGCATCATGTTATTTCTGCATAGCATTCAATAGAATTAATTTACAATTTGTTTATCTGTTCTCCCAATGATGAACATTTGGGCTGTTTCCAGTTTGGAGGTATTATAAATAAAACTGCTATGAATAATCTTGAAGACTTTGTGTGTCTGTGTAAGCATATGCTCTCATTTCTTGCATGTATATCTTAGGAGTGGAACTGCTGGCTCAGATTAGGTATATGCTCAAATTTATTGGAGACTGACAAAAAAATTGTATTGCATTCTTTGTAACTTATGCTCACACTAAAAATGTATGAGCAATTCAGTTACTCCATATTTACTCATTCAGTTTTGGTTTTATCAGTCTTTCATATTCTACTTATTCTGACAGGGTGCAATATTAATGCAATGTGACTTAAATTTATACTCTAATATTGCTGTTAATTAATAATGTTGAGCTACTTTAGGGAAATGCATATTGAAGGCTTTCACCATTTTTAAACTAGATTATCTGAATTTTTCTTGTCAATTCATAGGAATTCCTTAAATATTCTAAATTATGAGGCTTTTGACAGATAAATATATTTTTTTATTTTCTTCCACTATTTGATTTGCCTTTTAGTTTTCTTAATGATATCTTTCATGAACAGTACAGTTGCCCCTCAGTATCTGTGGGGGATTTGTTTCAAGACTCCCACAAAGATAACAAAATCCACAGATGTGTTACCAAGAAGGATTCTATTGGGCTTTCCTGGGAGGTAACTCCCATCCCCACCCCACGCCCTCCACCTGCCTCTTGTTCATAGAAAATCTTTAGTCTCTCAGGCCTTCCCTAAGTCACAAAAGGCTGGCTCAAGAATTAAAGATTGAAAGAATGTGAACATGTAGCAACAAAAAAATGTCAGTTGAGCCAGGAGAACTGCTAATAATTTGAACAATCAGTTAGCCCTATAGCAGAATCTTTAGTTCCTCTCTGAAAGATGTAGATAACAGAGTCTGATGCACATTCTTGAGTTGTTTTACAGATATTAAAACCACCACCATACGGAAGAAGTTAACTGCATTATGACCATGAACACAGCCCCCAGGCTCATTGGAGCCTGAGGATTGATAACAGTAACCTGTTTCCTCACTATCAACCAGAGAATTGTGAAGGAGATGATTACACACCCTGCAATGCTCTCCCTCACCTTGCTTTTAAAAACACTTCTCTGAAATCCATCAGGGAGTCTGGAGTTTTTGAGCATTAGCTGCCAATACTCCTTGCTTGGTGTCTGCAATACACACTGCACTTTAATTTATCACAACCCAGTGTCAGTAGACTGACTTCTCTGCATGCTGGTGAGAGGACTCAAGTTTGGTTCCATAATAGATGCTCAAGAGCCTGATATAAAATGGCATAGTATTTGCATGTAACCTAAACACATCCTCCTGTATACTTTGAATCATCTCTAGATTACTTTTGATACCTAATACAATGTAAATGCTATGTAAATAGTTGGTGATGCTTGGCAAATTCAAATTCTGCCTTTTGACACTTTCTAAAAAATTTATTTTCTAGTATTTTTGATCCACAATTGGTTGAATTCACAGATGTGGAACACATGGATATGAAGGGTCAACTATACTTTTTAAATTTTATAATGTCTAACTTTTATGAGTTTTGAAATCTGCCCAAGAAATCTCCACCCAAACCTGAATCATGAAACTTTTTCTTTGACTTTACTCTAAAAGTTTTACAGTTTTAAACCTTATATTTATATTGATAAGTCATTTCAAATTAAATTTATGTATGGTGTGAAGTCGAAGGTAAGGTTAATATTTAGCCAGGTAGATATTCAGTTGCCCTACCAAGATTGATTAAGAATATTTTCCTTTTCATTGAATTTCATTGATTCCATTGTCAAGTATCAAGTGATTATACTGGTGCAGGTTTGTATTTGAAACCGTATATTTCTATTCCATTTATCAATTTATCTATCCTTGTGTCAATACACACTTTCTAAATTATAGTATTTTATGCAACAACTTAGATGGATATAAGGGAATTATGAAGAGTGAAAAAATAAAGTCATGAAACATTGCATACTATATGACCCTATTTGTACAATAATTTGATGTAACAAAATACAGAGATAAAAAGCAGAGTCATGATTTCCATGGATTATAAGAGTAAATAATATATTGTTGTGTAAATAAAATTTACATTTTTAAAATGCGTTCCCCCAAATAGTTCATGATATCTATGTATTATCATAAACTTGTCTTAAAATTAATATGTCAAAACTTAGTTAAAATATTTACTAAGTATAATAATTGGATTCTAATTTTAAATATATAAAATTTAAATATATAAAAATTTAAATATATAAATAATCTTATAAGAATATGTATAAAAATAAATAATAATGAATAAAATAATAAAACAGAATAATCAAGCTGTTAAGAAAGAAATTTGCAGTTCTTATCCCTCACTTTCACCAGCATTTTGGTGTAGTCTGAAGATAATTCACAAAAAACTTTGTCAATATGGAAGACATGTCTCGTCAAAAATCACTGAAAAAGTGTATTAATATGAAATAATGTGTAGATGGATACAATCTAATAATTTCAGTCACCAGCACAGTAGTATACATTTTTTTTACATTTATAATCCAAGCATAACTAATTGTAATTGTCTTAACTAAATTCAGTCCATAAAACAATAGTGTAAATTGTTACTATCTTTTATGACACATGTATACTTTTTACTCAACAAATCTTAAAATACAGTTAAAAAACATAATCCCTTATTACAGAACAAGTACATAAAAAGCAATAAAGTTAATATGAGTATATTAATATGATTTTCACAAACTTTCTTTAAATATTTTATAAATAACTTTTGATGTAAGAAATAATAATTCTAGTATCTGTAATTTATAATTATACTTTTCATTAGGATATATTCCAGATTATATATTTTCCAGATTATATTTTTTTAAATTTGCAATTTAACATTATATAGTAATTTGTACTTTAAGCTAATAATAATTTAATATTTTTTAACCATTATATATAAAGATGCTACTTTTGTTACCTAACAAGATGCTGATAACTAATTATGTATAATATTAAAACATTGATTTAGATAATATCAAAAATTAATGGAAATTGTAACTACAGTATGAAAATATTATAACTGCTAATGTTAAGGATGGAGAATAAAACAATTTTAAAGTTTATCCTGCTTGTTTTCTTGATAATGTATAAAATATCCCTCATCAACACTTTTCCATTATTCAGATAACCTTCACTGTCTGTCCACACTCCTACACTTCTCAATTCTTCAGCTCTATGTACTTGGTGAAGTCCATATGGAAAAGAATTGTCAAAGAATTTTGGGTTCACACCAGGTCAGAGACTTGTTGGGATTCTAATCTCTCACACTAGCTGATACTATTCTTTTTTTCGGTACGCGGACCTCTCACTGTTGTGGCCTCTCCTGTTGCGGAGCACAGGCTCCAGACGCGCAGGCTCAGCGGCCATGGCTCATGGGTCCAGCCGCTCCGCGGCATGTGGGATCTTCCCGGACCGGGGCACGAACCCATGTCCACTGCATCGGCAGGCGAACTCTCAACAACTGCGCCACCAGGGAAGCCCGATACTGCTCTTTTAAAAATTGAGAAATCTTGCTCTTACTCCAGCAAATGTCCTCTGTCACTATTGAGTTTTTGACTCTTCCCACTGTAAGTCAGCAATGTAAGCATACATGATCTATTTTCTCCTAAGAAAGGTTTATTCTTCTGAATGTTACTTTATTTGTATTTCTAAGAAGCTGTTATTTTGCAGCTTAATTAATATTTTTGCAGCATTAGGATGCAAATGCAAATCTGCAAATTTCAACACCCTAACCTGAAGAAGTCCATAACTACTTATTGAAAAACTAATAAAATAGATATTTACAGGGAAATGAGCTAAATAATACACCCACCAAGATTTAAGAAATGTGGAATTTTATTAAACCATGTGATAGAATGTTTTTACTTAAATTTTTCCAGAATGCAGAACTTAATTTAAAAAATATCAATTCATTATTATGCAGAAATAAGTCTGATACAAAATTGAACACAATCCAGAAAATATAACATGATACAACACAAGTTTATGTGTTATAAAATTCAGAGCTAGTATTTAAGCCAGCGAACAACACAGGAACCAGAATTGTTACTAACTGACTGTATATCTGCTATCAAGTTCAAGCTTGTACTGCTTGCCCCATGATAGGCCAATAAATTGAGAGACGAGTTGCCAGGGAAAGGAATAGTGACTTTATTCAGAAAACCATCAAATGGAGAAGATGGTAGACTAGTGTCCCAAAGAACCATTTTGCCCAGGTTTGGATGCTAGTTTCTTTTATAGAACAAAGAGGAGGAAGTGAGAAAATAAAGTGTAAAAGAAGATAAGTTGTTGCAAATATTCCCTGGTTCTCGCCAGACTCAGAGGGGATGTGGTAAATTCTTCTTTCCTGCTGCCATTAACAGGTGGCTGGTCAGGATGTTTCCTGTGAGCTAAACAAAGGTATTTTAGCTTAGTGCTCAATCATGAGAGGAAGGGTTCCAGGAGATGAGCCATTATGTATACTTTAAGTTATAGGCAACATCCCTTTGGTGATTATCTTGTAGCAAAAGCAATAGAGTATAAAAGTTAAAAGAAATAGACCCAATATAGAGTCAGATTTGTTCTTCCCTATTATGTACCTTCTCTAGTGGCTATGGCTGTGCCTAATTCTCTGTTCTTTCCATCTGACTAGTAAGTGTCAAAGCTTTGTTGGCTGGTGCCTATTCTACAGTAGGTATTAATTAATTTATTATAAAAATAAATAGTATATTCCTGTAGTTATTTAACCCCCTTTTAATATAATATTGTTATTTATCTCTGAAAGATATGTTATACATCTATTTTTCTAATATATTCATATTTTAAATAAATATTCTTTAATGAGCAGAATGTCCAGTATCCACTGGTTAAAAATTTTATCTTAAGCATAAAATATGCCTGTTTCTAAATAACATTCTGTGTCACTGTGCTATGAGATGATTCCTCCTTTTTTTTTTTTTTTTGCAGTATGCGGGCCTCTCACTGTTGTGGCCTCTCCTGCTGCGGAGCACAGGCTCCGGACGCGCAGGCTCAGTGGCCATGGCTCACAGGCCCAGCCGCTCCGTGGGATGTGGGATCTTCCTGGACAGGGGCAAGAACCCATGTCCCCTGCATCGGCAGGCGGACTCCCAACCACTGCACCACCAGGGAAGCCTTGATTCCTCTTTTAATCTAACATTATTTTAGTTAATATTGCCATAGAGTATATTTTTATTAACAAACTCAGTTTTGGCTACTCACTGCATGACAGGCCAATAAGTCAAGTGACAAGGTGGTAACTTTATTTGAGAAAGCCAGCTAACCTAGAAGATGGTGGACTATTTCTTAAAAACTATCTTAACATCTTGGTGCAGGCAAAGAGCTTTTAAAGGCAGCGTGATGGAAGGGGCTGCAGGGTGCCTGAGCAGCTCCTACACAATTCTCATATTGGTAGGCATCAAGGTGAAGTTTGAAAATCCTTTCAACCGGCCTGGGGTCTATGTGCTAGCGGTCATCTGTTTTCATCTGGTGGGTGTCTATTTCCTATGAAAAAAACTTAGGAATGTGTGTCAGACCTTTATCTATATCTTTCAGGGAACTGGGAGTTTGGTGATTCTGCTGTTTAGCTGGTATATAGTCTAAATTGTTACCAGTTTCCCTGCCCAACAGCTATTCTTTTTTCTACATCTTTACATTTTGTTTCTATATCTTCATATTTCCTAATCTTTAACTCTAAGGCCAGAGAGTCTCTTTGGAGACTCAGGGGAGGCCTAGGAGACTGCAAAGGACAGAGACACAGGAGCTTGTATGCAGTTTCAATCCTCCCTTTTTTTTGATATTCATCAATCTTGAGAGGAACACATGTTGGACAAGAAAGGGAATAATACTTTGGACAGAGAGGTTAATCATAAACTCGGCAGAGGAACTCTGTTTTAGGGGAACTCGGTTTCATTTTGATATTGTATAGGGCAAGTTCTTCTCATTGCTCTTTTCTAACACAGCATTGGTTATTCCTGCACATATTCTCTTTCTAATATACTTTAAAGTAATCTTGTAAATTCCTTTAAGGTTGAATTGGGTTATTTTTGGAATAATTAACATCTTTGAGTATCTCCATCCAGAAAATAAACTGTATACCTTCCCATTTAAGTACATATTTCTTTCTTATTAATTTTTTATAAGTTTTTTTCTTACATACTACACTTTCTTAAGTTTATCCTTAGATGTTATCCATTTTTATGTTTGTGAGTAGGATTTTTTATTACTCTTTTCTAAATAAATAGTAAGGTATTATAGAATAAGCCCAATTTACTGAATTGTTTTATTTTTTCTAATTACTAGTATTGCTAAGCAGTAAAGAGATGAACAATCGAGACAGACCAATTACTCTGCAGGCAGTTGAAAATGTTGTCAGAGAATGACTTTTCCCAAAATGCATCAAGCTCCAAAGCCAATTCTTTGAAAACTTCAAGGAATAGATAATATCCAATGTTATTTAAACTATTCCAGAGCCCAGCAAAAGAACAGGAGCTTTGAAATTCCTTGAACGGAGTCAGTATGATATTGATACCAAAACCTAAAAGTACAGAACAATCTCATTTGTGAATACTGAAGCAAATATCTTAAATAAAGTATTATAAAGTAGAAGACAGGAGAACTTTCAAAGAACTAAGCAGCAGAGCAAATAGGGCTTTATTTCATGGTTCAATCATAGAAAATCTATAGATTTCAAAATATCAATATCAATAAGAAAATATAATCTTCATAGACAGCAGAACATCATTTGATAAAATAGATAAATGGATATGTATTTAAATTATAGGTATATATTTTAGGTACATGTCAAATTAAAAATCAGAAACAAGCTTAAAAGTGCGATACCAGATGAATATAACTATTTTAAACCTGTTTTTGCAGTGACTCAACAATATTACAAACTAATGTGAAAAGAGAGGTTAAAGGTTAAATCTGCAAGGAAGATTAATAATCCTTATTATCTTGTATTATGAAAATCAGTTGGTAAACTATTAGATAGCATATTGAATTTTTCAAAGTTAATATAGAAAAATCAGTTTATTTTCTATATACACCCACTTACCAAGTAGATCATGCAATAGAAGAAACATTTTTATTACCAACAAGAATGTAACTGTGAAAATACCTATAAGATTAATTAAGAATTTTCATAACTTTTCTAAAAGTTTATTTCAATTATTCTTGCTTTTTAATCTCTTTAATTTTCTGATTGATAACATTATAGTCACAATTTATTCTTGATTTTGTTTATATAATTGCTGGACAAATTTCTGAAGATACAAGTGCACATGCCAATTTCCTATCTCCTCACTCATTTATTGGAAGGACACTCAAGATATTCTAAAATTTTTTTTTTTTTTTTTTTTTTTTGTGGTATGCGGGCCTCTCACTGCTGTGGCCTCTCCCGTTGCGGAGCACAGGCTCCGGACGCGCAGGCTCAGCAGCCATGGCTCACGGGCCCAGCCGCTCCGCAACATGTGGAATCTTCCCAGACAGGGGCACGAACTCGTGCCCCCTACACTGGCAGGCGGACTCTCAACCACTGTGCCACCAGGGAAGCCCCAAGATACCCTAAAATTTATGTGTAACAGCCCACTTTTATATCCCCCCTCGACTTTTTGCAGAATTTCTAGACTATTTCTTGCATGTTTTAATCAGTATTTTATGCCGTTTTTGTTAAAAGTGGTTAACAAGTCATTAAACGATGGGAGAACACACCATGACAGAGACAACAAACCCTTTATTTGGTAAACGGGAAAAGCACACTAAACAAGTTAAGACATACACACACACATACAACTTTTACACATTTACAGTTCTCCAGTTTCTTGCAATATGAGTGCCTTTTCATGTATTAATTGGTGTTTGTATTTATTCTTTTCAGAATTGCATTTTCATATAATCAACCTCTTTTACAACTGGGTTATTTGAGTGTTCTTAGCTGATTCAAGATCTTTATATATTATTGATATTATTCTGTAGTCAGTTGTATATGTTATAATATTTTCTAAAACCATTACTTGCCTTTTTTTATTTGTTGTTTATTTTTTAAATAATGAGAGATCATATTGGTACAATTTTAATATTTGATGACACACAGGTGTGCCATGGTGATTGATGACAGTGTAATTCATTTACCTTGAGGGAAATTTTGATTACAATAGCTACTAGAAGTTAAATTGTATACACATTTGTCAAAAATGTTTATATTTTTAATGTCACATGTGCAAATATTTTATGGATATGGTTGAAAGCTAAATTATCAGTAATAAATAGTTAAATAACATTTTAATGTATAATACAGAAATATTCTTTACAAAATTTCTGTATATCTAATTACAGTAAATTCGTTGAAAGAAATTAAAATTGAAAGTCTATCTAATATGCCCCCATTTACATAAAAAAACTCTTCTTGTATATATATAAATGCATGCATGAATACTTATAGATGCACACAAATATTTCTAGAATGACACATTCCAAATTGGTTGCAGAATTATGTCTGGGAAGGGAATGGATTCCTGACTTTTAAGACTGAGTTATGCTGAAAATGAACTTTCTGCTTTCACTCTAGGATATATACAATAAATGGGCATTTTTACAACTAATATACATCTGTAATACAGAAATTAGTGAAAAATGGGAATATAAGTAATTAAATACACTTAATTTGACTAACTTCTATATAGAAAACAGTACTGTAAAATATAATTGGTGAGTTATTTTATTCTTTAAATAATAAATATTATATAATAAATATTACTTTAATGAAACAAATTATAATATATATGTATATATCCTTTTATGATATAATTAATGTAACTTGTCTAATAGGGAAATTATAATTAGACCATTAATCACTAATAGAAAAATGTAAATATTTTATTAAAGAATCTAAGTAGTTTTAAAATTTCAAATTTATTGTGAACTATAACAACAGATGGATTGTTGTAAATTATAGATATTATGAACTAAAAATAGATGGATTTTTGTAAATTGTAGATAATATGTATTTAAAACCAATTCCCAAGATAATTTACCTGTAGAATATTTGGAGGTATTCTGTCTAAAATTAATAACAAAACAAAGATTCAAGATAAGTTAATTCATTGCAATTGGCATGTACTCTATGATTAAGAATAGAAGGTTTGTTATCAGATTTCTTGGGCATAAATTTTATTTACAGCACTTGGTAGCTGTGTGACCTGGATCAAGTTAATTCTTTTAATTTAACCTTAATTTTATTGTTTATAATATAAGGGAAATTCTAGGGCTTACTCTATACAGTTTTTGTAGAAATAAATGTTAAAACACATAGTAACTACTTACTAAAACAGCTGCTATTACAAATATATCTCTTCTAATATCCAGAGTCCTCTACAATTAGCCTTAGCAAATCTTTCCAATTATATTCCTCAGATCTGGCATTCCATTTCATGCTGGTTTGTGTCAGCATATGTTATTTGTTGATACTGTCTCCTTTCAGTGTCCATTTC
This sequence comes from Aethalodelphis obliquidens, assembly GCF_003676395.1. Lineage (NCBI taxonomy): Eukaryota > Metazoa > Chordata > Mammalia > Artiodactyla > Delphinidae > Aethalodelphis > Aethalodelphis obliquidens. The sequence continues at coordinate 1,317,318 of NW_020838020.1, read as the reverse complement.
TTGGTCGGCCATCCTTAGTGTACTATCTATCCATTCAACGTGTTGCTCTATGAGACAATAAATATAAACATTGAATACACTGCTCTATGAGACAATAAACAAATTATAATCGAGACAATAAACAACTGCTATCAAATAGTAAACACTCAGGCCTTATGTTCTACATAGCCAAAATAGCTCATTTAAAAACAAGCAGTATCCTGAAGTCTTAGAATACTTGTATTATTACCATTAAAATTAATCAAATACATACTGGTCATTTACTGTTAGTAAGATACATGCCTAAGATCTCACATTTTTATTTTATATTATTCAGTAATAGATGACTTGCATTTTCTCATGTATGTTTGAAGCAAGAAATTGTATTTTATTCCATTTTTTCTCCAGCTTCTTAGTTTTTAGAATAATGGTCTAGTGCTTTCTACATCCTATGATGAAACAAATATGTAATAAATACTTTTTCACATAATATTTATTTTATAATATTTTGTTTTGATCACTTTTACATACCCAAAATTTCCATAAGTAATCATATAATCATTTAAGGAACAATACTAAAAGTTTGTTGTTGTTTTAAACTTTTTGGTATGGATTGTAGTATTACTTGATGCTTTCAGTCTCTGACCTAATATCTCTTAGCACCAAGCATAATTTAGAAAGTGTTGAATATATGTAATCTTCAGACCCAGAAATATGATCTTAAAATCGATCAAGTACTTATTTATAATAATATCCAATTCAATTTCTTAGTTCTCCTAAGGGTACATTGTATGTATCTGAGCTAAAGAATATCTGATAACATATTGATTGCTTTTCTAGTTGTAATTTTATTGAATATTATCATTATTTACTTGGAGCAATACCTAAAACCCCTGAATGTTTATCAATTTATGAAACTAGTATCTGAGGTCATTTTTGCCTGTAAATGCTCGACATTTGTTATTTGTATATGCTTGTAGAATGTAAATATTCTATACATTTGTAAAAAGATAATAAGGTTTTACAAACTGTGTTTAAATAAATTTATGGGTATGCTAATATGTATAATAGCTTTTTCAAATTAAGGAATTATTTTATTCGATTAAGCAGAAATGCTTGTTAAGTTTCAATAGTGTAAAAAGTGTAGTTTTTAATTCCATTCACTGAGGAGTAAATAAGATATAAGTAAATAATACAATGTAGAAAATAATCATTTTAAAGGTGTAAATATTTGTTATTTTCAAATTGCTTACTGTGTAAAATATTGGACTAAGAGTCTGTTGAGTAAACAATGGAACAATAAACTCCACTGTTCCCTACAGCTTCTTCTGGGTTTCCACTTTTAAGTTGATTTTTGATGACAGGATTATTACTGTCTCTTGTCAAAGAAATTTCCTTCCTGGGGGGGTAACATTTACTTAAAGTCAAGTAAAATTCTATTCATTTGTAGGTCAGTGATCAATAGGAAATGTTCATACATTCTTATATATAATTGCATGTGTTTCAACTATATAATAGCAGGCTTCACATGCTTTTTTTCTTTTTGGTTCTTCATACTGTAAAGATTCTTTCAAAATACTTTTATATAGTAAAAATTCAAGCAAATTGATAAGAGAACTTCCTGATGTTGCTTTCTGACTAACAAATTGTGTTGTTCACTTAAGTCACTGTTAAATCATCTGCCTAGCTTTACACTATTACTTCTTTTTTAGGGAGAAATTTTTAAAAGAATGGTTCATTTATTTTGGAAGAAAAAATATATAGAATAAAACATAAATTCTTTTAAAGCCAAAGGAATAAAAATCATAGTAGTCAGATATATTTTCCATGTGCAAAAGCTATTTTTGCCTACAATTTCCTAAGTAAAACTAACCATTCTACATCACCTTGAAGAGGGAAGAAAAGGTTAAATAGCAAAGTAGTGATTTTTATCTAAGGCTCATGCATTTTATTAACCATGGCAGTTTTCTCTACTTGCTGGCATAACAAAAGAAAATTGTAAATTGGGACACTCTATTCTGGGAAACTTGCTACTGAAACAAAGTAATTTTTCTAAACTCCTTCTAAATTGAGTGGATTTGATTTTAAAATAAAACTGTTAGCTTCTACAGTTTCTTTATCCCCCTAGAAGAATCCTTAATGAGTTTCTGTCATAGCTTATTTTCACTTTCATATTAGTATAAATTAACACTTCATTAAAAAGTATTCATTTATTTAAAACAATATTTCCCTTGATGGAAATTGAGGAATAAGCATTAGCAACTATAATTAAGAGCAAATAATGGAAAGGGCTAGTGAGTCTTTAGAATATATTACTTTGTACTCTGTTTTTTTTTTAATCAAACTGAATTCCTGGCAAAAGAATCAAAAAGAATTTTCATTATATCACATGACTAAAGTGTATGATAATGAATATCCATAGTAACTTTGGAAAAAGATTGCCTACAGTCATATTTTATAGGATAGTTTCCTTTCTGATAGTTTCAAAAAATTGTACTCATGTTAATGACCTGATCATCTGGTTTATACATGTCTATATTCTTATCTAGATGATATCTATTAAATAGCATGCTTATATATGTATTTCTATTAAATCAATTTACATATGTAAAATATTTAGAATTTTGTTGGGCACATAATGAATTTCTTATAAGTGCTTTAAGTTGGGTTGCTAAGGAAGCAGACAATGAGATGGAAATTAGCCCCCCAGAGATTTATTAGATGTATACATCTGTGAAAGAGAAAATAAAGAAGTAGGACTGGGCAGAGCTGTAGTGCATAGTCAATACTAATGTGGCTGGCCCAATGGGGAGTCTCCTTCAGACTTATTCCAATTTGGGTGAGGGGACTGGGTCTTTACAACCTGTGCTGATTAATTGAATTCAAGCTGCTCAAGAAAAGATGTATGATGTAGTTTTCATTAAGGAAAAAGTCCAAAAGAGACTTGATAGCTGAGAGCAATGTTCTGGCTTTACTCTCAGTAGCAGGAGTAATAAGGACGTCATAGCATCCTCCACTTTCCACGTCTTATACTATTCAGATCTATTCTTCACTTAGGTTCCTAGGACAGTCCCTTCAGCATTCTGATGGCCCATTTTTTGAGTAAAATGTAAAAGAGACAGGTTAGATGCTAAACTAGAGACCCTGACATTGCAGCTGATCTTGGGGCAACAATTGATAGTCAAAATTCCCCTATGAAACCAAATTCCCCTAAAACCAAGTTCCTCTGCCAACTTTATGATTAACTTCTCTACCCCAAACATTATTCCCTTTCTTGTCCAATGCCTGTTTTCCTCAAGATTGAGGACTATCAAAGAAAAGGGATGATTGAAACCAAGCAAGACCCTCAGGGCCCCTCCCAGTACAAAATCCTTTCCACATCCCCCATTTCTTATTTTAGATTTTTTGGCCTCACTGTGTGTTGGGCACATGGACCTGGGTTTGACAACACCTTCACTATTTATTTTAGATTCCCTTTATGCTAAGCCAGAACTTCTGATGGTCTTGGTGGTATACCTGATGGCATGACCTACCCTCCTCTCTGAGAAAGCTGAAATATGAATCACATGATCTTAGGTCAGTGCTACTGGATTTATCCATTAAACATCAAAATTAGTCAAGAATTGCCAAAAAGCATCAAAATGGCCTGCCTGGATGTGAAATGCATTCCAACCTACCCCTCTACCTACTCTTGATAATCAGATTCATTTTTCCTGGACAAGATGACAAGTTCCCTTTCTGCCTACTGGACCATTGACACAAAGTCTTTGAAAAGGCCTAGGAAACAGCAGTACCTCTGATTAAACGAGACTCTTGCTAGATGTCTCATGATAGAAGTGTTTCTTCTCTGGAATAAAGAACCTTCAAATTTATAAAACCAAGAGGTGCAGTACTATGAAGCATACATTTCCCAAATGAGTCACTGAATTGCCTAACTCAGGATCAAGTCTTTCTCTTGGTATCCAATTGTTCTCTCCACCCCAAATGGGGAAACTCTAAAAGGATCTTTCCATTGGGCCATCCAAAGCTATTGTTAAATGTAACACAACTTAATTTTTCCTTCTGTTAAATCATGCTTCCTTACTGTTGCTTTCACTGATATCGATCCCAAGAGCACTCCCTAGGATGATGGTAAGTGAGAATACTTCTGCTTCCAGTTCTTGGATTCTGAACTATGTATTCTTGGTCTTGGGCTCATTCCTGCAACTTCCTTGTATAAAATGTATCCACTGGCCTGACATATTACATAAAATTCTGTGTAGGTGAATCAAACATTCTGTAAGTCTTTAGAGAGTGATGCTTCTTTTCTCTGAATGCAGGGAAGCAACTTATATTTTGGAATATACATCCATCTTTATCAAAAATGAACTTCTACCCATGTCTAGGGTAGAAGAGATCCAAGATAGTCAATTCTCTATCAAGTCTCCAAATGCTCTCCTCAAATGTTGGGGGCTCACTGTTTTTTCTTGCTGCTTTCAGGCTGAAGATCAAAAGAGGTGATAGTTTTACCAAGCTTGGTAAATGGGAATTCATGATGTTATGCCTGTACATATACATGAATAGGTGCTGTTCCTGACCCCAAAATTACTTCATTCTTATGCTTTCTATGCTAACTCAGATATCCAATAACAGGAGTTGGCTACCATGAACTGAACAATTTATTTTGTCTGGTTCTTTAGTTCTCTTCCACAGTTGATGCCCTCTTAGGGGTATTAACATATCATGGGAAGATTTTTAATCTTTGCCACCATCCCCTAAGTCTATAAGAAAATGTAGGGAGAGAAAAAATGGAAGTATATTTTTTCTCCATTTGTAAAAATGGAAACACAATATTTACTTCCAAATTTTAATGAACATGTTTTCATATATAAAGCAGACTATATTTTAGACAGTTTTATCACACCCTATGGAACTTCATTAATAATAAATTAAGCACATTGATTACAATTATATAGAAGTGATTTAGAAGTGATAATGATGCATATATTAAGAAATTCTATATATACCTCATTAAATACACAAAAATAAATAATGAAAGAAATACTTATTATCAATGGTCAAAGACAAATGTCATGAAGGAGGCATCACTTCAGAAAAATATAAGGAGCAAAATTTTAAAAAGACCACAGTTAAATAATTGTAAATGGATATCACAGTCATGAAAAAGAAGAGTGGGGCTTCCCTGCTGGCACAGTGGTTAAGAATCCGCCTGCCAATGCAGGGGACACGGTTTCAAGCCCTGGTCCAGAAAGGTCCCACGTGCTGTGGAGCAACAAAGCCCGTGCACCACAACTATTGAGCCCACGAGCCACAACTACTGAAGCCCGCACTTAGAGCCCGTGCTCCGCAACAAGAGAAGCCACCTCAAAAAGAAGCCTGCAAGCTGCAAAGAAAATTAGCCCCCGCTCGCTGCAACTAGAGAAAGCCCACGCACAGCAACAAAGACTCTACACAGCCAAAAATAAATAAAAATAAAATAAATTTATTAAAAAAAAAGAAAAGAGTGGTATCAGCAAACAATCTGCATATTAGTACCATAAGTTATATGTCTCAAAGACCTGTTAATCATACCTTCATGGGCATTTCCTACATGCTTTGCTCAAAGTTAAAGACTAATTAGCACCTTACTCCTAAAGGATTTGATTAATACATTGTCTGAAATAAAATTATACATGTTAACATTAACTATTTTATTTATTTTTAAACATTAACTATTTAAAACCAAGATATAATGAATCCTCTCATGATGGAAGAAAAACCTGCCTCAAAATATCAGTACCTAGAAACCATGCCAAGAAAAATGTGTAATCAATTGAGTTAGCAAAATTCTAATGTCTAAGCAGCCACATTAGTCAGTATATTGAAACAAAATGATCAAGCACTTGTACGTGTGTGTGTATCTGTATATAGGTATGTGTCTGTGTATAAACACATACATGTACATGTGCATACATATAAGGCTGCAGACACATATGCATACACATAGATATATTTGATAACCTGAGATGTTTGAATTAAAGCATCATGATTCCTTCATGTTTTTGGTTTTGGTTTAGTTTTGTTTTATATCAAAAAGAGAAAGGCAATGTATTTCAATATTGTGTTTCTGTTTTATAAAATATATAATTCACATGTCTCTATTTTACAAAATGTTTTACATCATTAACATGTTCCTTTATTTCCCACGAATTTGAGTAGCTTTAACAAATATTATTTGTGATTTTTTAAGAAACAGTCTATTTCAACAATATGCAGCATGTTATGTACCATTGTTTTTTCAAATTGTTTTCCACTGCACTCATAGATAACTGTAACCACTTGGCCTTCATCTCTGGACAAAAGCACTTTGTGGTTGTCACAAGAACTATCTGGAGAAATTCTCTTGTCCTCCCTCACTTGCCATTTATCTGATACAAGATCCCACACAATTCTAATACCACTGATTTATGCTCTCAATCCAAAAAAAAAAAAAAAAAAAGATTTCAGTTCATGTAAGTAACATCTTATTTATAAAAACAGACATTTCAGTCTTCAAAAACTGCTTCTCAAATTACTACCAGCTTATGTCAGAAAAATCTATATCACTTTAATTTCTAAAGAAATGTTTTCCTTAAGATTAGGAAAATTCTGTCCAGATTTTCTAAAACAACACCAAAATATCTAACTTTGTAGAAGAATGTGAATGTTTAAATTGTTTTGTGAAGAAAAAATAATTGTTTTCTTTACCTTAGTAGATTAGAAGTAATACTTTGGGTGTTTTACATAGAAAGAACTGAATTCCCTGCATAGAAGGAAATATCTCCCTAACTTTGTATCCAGGAATTGCTGCCTGGACCATTTTCCTAGGAAGCATGAAATGTCCCTACCTTTCTGTAAGGCAGAATTATCTTTCCTTAATGATATAACTTCAGTGAAACTGAGCAATCCACTCTTTTGGGGCTACACTTGCCATCAAAGATTATTGTGAATAAATAAAGTGAAAAAGATTTGTATGGCAGGATAAGAATAAGTGTGACTAGAATATATGGAATATAGTGAAACCCAAAGATGAAAGAATGATCTAAGAGAAAGTCTTTTCTGAAAGAGAAGTTGAGCAATCTGGCAGAGAGAGCCCATTTCAAAAGTCAGTATTGTGGTGACTCAGAATCCGGATAGCTAGGTGCTTACTCTCTGCCTGAGTTAAAAAAAAAAAAAAAAAGTTATCACCTCTGCCCAAAGCTTGTATTAGTAAATTTCCCTGTCTTCATATGAAAATAATAATGATTGACTCGTACGTGACATAATTTATGGTTCATCACTATCTGCATATAATATGAAAATCCACCTCTGAATTGTCTCTCAAGGACAATAGAGAAACCAAAGAAAAACCTTGTCCTTCCCGGTGGTGATGAGTGCATTTTGCACATGTAGCTGGGCTGAGTTAAGCACAAAGGTAAAGTGAGAGGAGAGTAAAACTTTAAAAAAGTTGTTGATATATACAAGTACCAATAAGCATTCCAAGTCAATCCACATGTAGAAGTAAGTATTGTGTACCAATCTCTAAACAAGGATTTTAAAGTTTTGTGGGTAGTCTCTACAGTATTTTTGAGCTACTATATTCCTCTCTTTATTTAATCTTTTTATTTTATTTTATTTTATTTATTTATTTTTGTTGCAATACGCGGGCCTCTCACTGTTGTGGCCTCTCCCATTGCGGAGCACAGACTCCGGATGCAGCAGACTCAACAGCCATGGCTCATGGGCCCAGCAGCTCTGCGGCATGTGGGATCTTCCTGGACCGGGACATGAACCGGTGTCCCCTGCATAGGCAGGCGGACTCTCAACCACTACGCCACCAGGGAAGCCCTATTTAATCTTTTTATTTCTCAATTGTTACCAATATTTATCACTTCAAATCTATGAAGTTTACACTGGTAAACTTTAGGTATCACTTCTCTATTTTATTTTCTCTATATATACATTTCTAAATTTGCAGCAATAAATTTTATTTTCCAAAACAAACACAGAGTATTTAAGTTGTATTTTAAGTGTTTTGCATGTGTGTTTGCCTTGCAATCTCAAAAATACTTGTGATGTTTACAGCTTCCCTTCTAATTTTGTTCATAATGTCCTGATGACTAGTGACTGTGACTGTTGAAGTGAATCTTTGACAAGGCGGGGTGCAATTTCTTGCTTTGGGTTATTATAAAAGCCGATAGTCCTTCAATTTACTCAGTAAAATGGGTCAGAACAGTACACTATCTATGGTATATCTTGTTTCCAAAGTAAAAAAGAAAAAAAAATCCAAAACAATATTGTGTTTCTCTTTTAGTAGGAGTGGATGAATGGAGCCACAACCTGTATTTCACTTTGGAAGGACTAGCCTGACATCACTCCTCCCTACATGGCGTGACTCCTGGAAACTTCACTCAGGAGGGAGACTCCTGAATTTTCATGAGGCTTATCTCTAAGCCTCCAGGAGGCATGTATATCATCAAGTCATTCAGGGCTCCTGCTTCTTTCTTCCTACCAGATCTCAGTGTTATAAATGTCATAAACCAATATGCTACGGTATGGGGTAGTGAAATGATCAGGGTCCCTGTGGGTTAATTAGAACCTTTGACGGGAGAGTCGATGTAATAGAGATGGTAGGAAAATGAGTGTATACTGCTGTTTCCTGAAAGATTGAATCAAATTGCATCTGGTGTTTTCTCTTAGAGAATGAGAAAAAGCCTTTGGCAGATGGATGGTTTCTTTCCAGGGGATGCATTAATTTTCTCCACTATGGTTTTGCAAGACACATCTGTCTCCTGTACAGACCAATCAGATGAGTTAAATATGAATATGTTATCTATACCTTTTAAGAGTTTAATAGTAACACTTATTTATACACTTCACTCAGTAAAGTAGTATTGCTATTGCTTTGTTATTTTGCTGAGGAAGTTTGGCTCTAGAGGTTACACTTCTCCCATTCTATAATAATTACTCTTACTTTTAAGGTCAAGGAGCCAAGGCCATATTTCTGCTAACTGCTGAGTATATCTATTTTTATATATTCAGGATCTGGGAAAGTACTTATTGGCTGGGTTGATGAATATAGAAAACCCATGGTGAGGTTGATTCAGTTCCAAAATCCATTTTGACCAGATCACTTCTGGACCACAAACGTTTACTAGTAGTTCAGAAACAGTCTCTAGTAATCAGTAAAATAACTGGGAATGTTTATCTCCTGAATGAACATTTACACAGGTATACAGCCAAGACTTTTTTTGGATAGAAGGCTAAGAGAAAGACTTACAGTTCATAATTAAGATATTAACATAAGATCTTTCATTTAAGTTTAAATCCCTGCCTGCTTGTCTTTCCTTCAAGCAAGTGACACTGCCTTTCTGAACTTAACTGGGTCTGGGAATTGGATGAAAATTTATAACTCTCCATTGCAATGATGCATGTCTGTTCTACATTTAATTAGACTTAGATTCATATTTTTATTATGCAAAAAAGTATGGTTTTAGATGGCTGGTCATTTATTTCTGTCCTTGGAATAGCAATTAGAGAATGGTCATTAGAGAATGGTCATTAGCAGTTAAAGAATTGGTCACCACCAATATTTCAGTGAGACTGTTACTGAACCAAACTTGGGTCCTCTCAGTCCTGTGCACTAAAGTCAATCTACTAATACCATGTTGTGGTGAAGGAAAGTGCAGCATTTATTGCAGGGCGCCAAGCAAGGAGACCAGGCAGCTGGTGCTTAAAAGGTCCAAACTCCCCAAAGGCTTTCAGGGAAAGGTTTTTAAAGACAGAGTGAGGCCTGTGGGTTGTGTGATCAGCTCATGGACATTCTTTTAATTGGTTGGTGTGGGGTAATAGGGAGTCAACATCATCAACCTTATGGTTCCAACTGGTCTGAGGTCTACGTGCTTGTGGGTAGCAAACAGTTAACTTTTCCCACCTGGTGGGGGTTTAGCATCTGCAAAACAGCTCGAAGGATATGGCTCAGAATATTATCTATAACCCTTAAGGAGGAACAAAAGTCCTTGACTTTGTTTAATAGCTAAACCATTATTATTTTGTCTTGCTTGACTGTTTTTCTTTCTTTCTACATTTTCTCACTTATCTGATTAAATATACTCTTTGGAACTTGGGGAAGGCCTAGGAGGCTAAAGTTTTTCTATAGACAAGAGGCAGGTGGAGGATATGGAGTGGGGGGAAGGCCTCATAGGCTCCTGCTTGGTAACATGACAGCGATCCCAGGTTTAATCTTACCTATTATGGTAAGCGTGTCTGCTTTTCCTATAGATGTTAGGTCAGGTTGCTTCACCTCTGACATTTGAGGATTCCATCATCTCCATGGAAATCAATTAACTAATTTCAAACATCTCCCATATTTATTCCTGTCTTAGAGAACAACTATTGCAGTATTTAAAATGATACTGATCATATATGTATATGATATGTTCCTCAACATCTTTTGAGAATTAAACAGTTCCTTAGCCCACTGGGTAAATAATTATGGAATAGTAACATAAGTCACACATCATTAATTTTTGTAACATTTATATCTTCTTAAATTTTGGAGTTTCCTTTTATTTTATCATGATAAGGAATTGCAAGCATCACAATATCAGCAATCATAGAATGCATTTGATTCTTGCTTTAATCTACTAACCAAGTAAAGAGATGAAACCATTCTCAGATACATAAACTAGTATATATAATTCATAATCTGTTAATTTCTCTCAAATTACCATGCATTTAAAATCTTGCATTATTTACTATGTTAAATTTTTCTCATCAAATATTTTCTTGCTCACCAAGTTGCAGTTTGAAGTCTGGAGGCAATAAGAAATGATGGAATTGGGAGATAAGGAAAACTAATATCCCTTGGAGATTCTGGGATGTTTTGACCTTAAATAAGTTTATTATGAGATATTCAGGGACAACCTTCAAAAACAAAGGCAGAGAGGCATCTTACGCTGACAAGACAGGCCCAAAGGCTTTGAGAGGATTGTGATATTTAGTGTTATTTGATTCTAAGCAAATGTACTATTGCACATTAAAGGGTCCCACTGTTTACCAGCTAGCTTTCAGATGAGTGACTAGGAGAAACTGGGAAAGGAAAATAATTTAACAACCTGTGAGATAAGCTTTATTTTCACCATACGGTTTTATCACAGCAGCTGCCATATCTGCCAAATCCCTGGCCTTCAATAGGAATTTCATTTTCACTGCTAAAGATAATGACTTAATTGTTTTGTCACTGTATAATAGGAATAGCCATTATCCTATATCCACAGTGAACACATGCTTGAATCTCTTCCAACCTAGCTGTTTAAATTATGAAACCCAGATTTCCACAGTCTGAGTGTTGTTAAAGAAATCCCTGACACAATTTTGTATTGGTCAGAATACAGCTGAGAACAAAATCCACTTCAGCTTGCATAAGAAAGGGAGATTTGGGGCTTCCCTGGTGGCACAGTGGTTGAAAGTCCGCCTGCCGATGCAGGGGACACGGGTTCGTGCCCCGGTCCGGGAGGATACCGCATGCTGCAGAGTGGCTGGGCCCGTGAGCCATGGCCGCTGAGCCTGCGCGTCCGAAGCTTATGCTCCACAACGGGAGAGGCCACAACAGGGAGAGGCCCGTGTACCGAAAAAAAAAAAAAAAAGAAAAGAAAGGGAGATTTATCACATAGTTTTAAATAATTCAATGAATCATTTGACTTTTTGAAGAAACTTAGTCCAGACTGAACTTCTGACTTCTAAAGCCACTGTACTGAAATGGCTTTCTTTAGAAACTCCTCCCTGTCACATTCAGAAAGTGGAGAATTAAGAATCATCCTACCAAATTAGAAGATTCCTGCTACAAATACCAGTTCCAGACCTGTGGCCTTTCTTCTAAAATAAGAAACTTTTCTGCGATTTGGAAAGCTCCAAGAAATTTACCACTTCTGGCAAAATCTGCAACCTCCAATACTGTCTCTTTCTCCCCATCTGTCTCAGTTCCAAATTTAAGTTTACCATGAGTTCATCTTATTGATGGAAACTTACAGGATTATCTAATGGAATCAGAAATGTACAGTTTTTAGTGTTCCATAGTCTGTCTTTTAGGAGATGATACTGAATGTTTGTTCAATGAGAATATTCTCAGTGTTGGCCATATTTTAAAAATATCTCACTTAAAGATAATGTCTTTTGAACTTTCATCATTATTATATATCCCCCCATCTTCTTTCTTTTAAATTATTAACCATAATTTTCCTGGATTGTCTGGATGAAGGTATAAGATTAAAGCATGTGCTGAATTCCTTGTACACTTGCAGGACTATTCCAGATTGAAAGACTTTACCAAAATGTGTAACCTTAAATTTCTGGAAGATTTTCTGAGCACATTTTATTTGTAATATATGCCTTAGTTATTACACTGAATGCCCTATAACTTGCTGCCCTATAAGCACTTTTGGGAAAGAATTATGCCAAATTTCAATATGTCAAGCTGTGATTAATCAACTTTGTTCTCCCAAAGATTAAATTACTACTGCAAAAGGTCAATAAATGCTAATGATTTTTATCTGGCCTTAGAGTTATGAAGAGACTTCTTAAAAATGATTTTATATAAAAAAGGAAAGTTATATTGAAAGAAGTGATTAGAAAAGTCAACCGAATGCGATACTTTTGTTGTCAAAAATTTTATTTCTGACTTAACAATTAAAGTCTTCTTCATAGGACACTGTGCTGAAAAGAACATCAGTCATATGGAATAAATATTGATCTCCATTTTCATGGAAGTAAAATGTAGCTGCATTCTTTTGTTCAACAATACTTATTAAGGACCTAGTATGTGGCTGCTCTGTAAAGGTTCTGAGGAGTACGTGTAAAGGAGACTGGGAATGTTCATGAAATTTAAATATAGTGGACTGTAGCACTCTGCTATAAATTCTGTTCTATGTTATGTCATTTAAATTAAGGGAAAAATTATCCTTTTAAAAATGAAGAAACAAAGGCTCAAAAAGTTTTTATATTCCCAAAGTCACAAAGAGAGTGTATGTATTATCCCAAAATCCAAGTATTTTACATAACAGCATATTGCTTACAGTCTAAAAGGACAGACAGAAATATGAAAAGCTAGTTTTCCTACAAGGGGTAGAATGATGAGCACAGCAGTAGAAATTTCTTCTCAGTAGAAATACAAAGAATTTTGGATGGCTCAAGAAGAAAGTGATTTATTTTGAATGGAAAGTTAAAAAAAGAATTCATGAAAGGAAGTGGTGATTATAAAATTACTGGATCACTTTCAACAAGTAGAGATTTAGAGAAAAGCATGTGCAGAATTCAGCACATAACATTGGGTAATGCACATGACATGACATCACTAGAAGGATTTATTCAGCAAAAGCCTGAAGCAGAAAATCTAGTTGAAAGCCTGTTAACAGTCATGTAAAGGATGTTTACGGGAAGCAGGACAGCAGTATGATTGCACTAAAAATAAACATTTCAAGGAACACTAAAACCCAGCAAAATGTGGAGTCCAGTTGAATATTATGTGTGAACAAAGAGAAAATAAAACTATATCGTTATTTTTTGTTTGAGAGACAAAGTATTTTGATGATTGATAATAGAGACAGTAGAAGGTAAGATTTGGAAAAGGATTAGAAAAAAACACAATTTGGGATGTTGCAATTTGCTTATAGAGATGGTGGTATCAGACAAATAGGCCAAAATTTATTAAAGTCAAAAGATCAAGAAGTCAGAATAAAACTGTAGACATAGAAACCAGGCATATAGAGAAAATAAGTGTACTGGTGAGAATAAAAAAATATGTAGAGAATTTTTAAAAGGTGCTGGAAATTTAATTTTACAAAAATTCCTATATTTAAGGATTAGGTATGAAGAAGATTGACTTAAAAAATTATGGTTAAATGAGGAAGAGTGGAAGTACAGTACCCAGGAGCAAAGAGTAAGGATTTTGAGAAGCAAAACAATTATTTTTCTCAAAAGGACAAATATATCAATATATCAATAGTATGAAAACATGAAGATTTCAATTTCCTAAGTTGGAATTTACAGTACATTTGTTAGTGTATTAAAGTAGTTTTTTCAAAGTATATTCTTTAGAAAAACCCATAAAATGTTGTACATACATTAAAAAGAAAAAATATACATCAGTATTCAAACTGATTTGAGAAAAGTTATACTATACATAACTTACCAGGTGATTCCTGATATGCATCAACACATACAAAGCTTTAAGAAGCTCCGAGATACAGAAGTCTTATGAAATCTGCCTTTAAATATAGTGTTTCAAAATTTATCTAACAGGCTCCTTTTCTCTTTTACATATAACCTAATAATCTTTCACAAAATGCTGAGTTAGTAAATAACAAGTGAGAAAACAAGATTCTAAGCATAATGCTCTTTTTTTTTTATTGGAGTATAATTACTTTACAATATTGTGTTAGTTTCTGCTGTACAACCAAGTGAATCAGCTATATGTATACATATATACCCTCTCTCTTGGATCTCCCTCCCACCTCCCCATCCCACCCATCTAGGTCATCACAGAGCACCGAGCTGAGGTCCCTGTGCTATACAACAGTTTCCCACTAGCTATTTTACACATGGTAGTGTATATATGTCAATCCTATTTTCCCAATTCATCCCACCCTCCCCTTCCCCCTCTGTGTCTACATGTCCATTCTCTATGTCTGCGTCTCTATTCCTGCCTTGCAAATATGTTCATCTGTACAGTGAAAAGCAGACAAGAATAGAAAGGTAGTATTTGAGAGAGAATTTTTTACTAGAAAGAGGAAGTATGTAATGTGGACTTCACAAGGAGTATTTTTCTCTAAGCCTCATAAATGGCAAAGCTTGGTTAAAGGGTATTTATAGTGGTTTTTATAGAAGTTTTTCTGGTTTCACTAAGAGGTTTGCTTGGCTGATTTACTACATATGTCCAATTTACTCAACGTTTACTTTTAGTTTTAAAAGAAATGTTATTTTTATTAGTGAAAACTATTTATTATGAAGGGTTGAAATAAAGAAATTAATACGAAGAAAATTATGTAAAGGGAGGTACTTTCATTTTGTTCAGGATACTGACATATATTATTTTCATTATTCAGAACAATGGAGATGTGGGTTTCAAGTGAACAAAAGAGTAATGAGGGATATTTATTGTGGTTCCAAATGACAGCATATTTGTAATATCTAAAAATCCTAGCCTTAGATTTATGTAGTGCTGACTCAAGTTTATGAAAAAAAAATAGTTGAAATATTAAAATGCCCCAATAGTACTTTTTAATTTTATTATTTGCCTATCATAGTTAATGTTATTTCTACCCTTCCAATTGCTCAGGTCAAAACATTTGTGTCAGTCTTGACTTCTCAATTTCTCTATAACCCACACCCAACTATTAGGAAATCATGTTGGCTCCTCCCATGCTCACCACTCCACTGCTGAGAACTTGGTGGGCCCTCATCCCTTGCCTGGACCATTGCACTAGCCTCCTAACTGGTATTCCCACATTTCTCTTGCTGCCCTATAACCTATTTTCAAGGCAGTAGCCAGGATGATCTTTTAAGACATTAGCCTTGAGCTCAAAATCCTCCAGTAATTCTCCATTTTACTATGAATAAAATAAAGAGTCTTTATGGCATTTTTACAATGGTCCACAGGGCTCTGTCTCGGTGGATTCTCAAGTGCGGGTTATTTTACCCCCAAGTGACATTTAGCAACATCTGGAGACAAACTTGATTATCATTCCATTGGTAGGGGGTTCTGCTGGCACTAGTGGGGAGAATCCAGGAACATGCTAAATATCTTACAATGCACAGGACAGACTTCCTGCAACAAGGAGTTATCCAATCCAATATTGTAGAGATGGAGAAACACTACCCAAATGATATCAACCCCATTGTATTTCAGATTTCATTTCCCACTAACATTTTTCTTTCACCATATTGTTAAATGTAATTTTCCCAGTTTTACTAAGGTATAATTGAAATACAATGCTGTATAAGTTTAAAACATACATATTGGTTTGGTTTGATACAACTATAAATTGCAAAAAATTGCCATTTTAAGATTAACTAACACCTTCATCACATCTTATAATTACTATCTCTTTTTTTGTGGCAAGAACACTTAAGATTGAATTCAGGTCTTTAAAACAGTTTTTGTCTGCCTGGAACCCTTACCACTCAGGCATCCTTGTATCCAACTCCCTCATCTTTTCAAATAGTTGGTCAAATGCCATCTTCTCAGTAAAACATTGCCAATAGGACTTCCCTTTTCTACTTGTTTATTTTTTCATAGCCCTTACCATCTTCTAATATACCATGTATTTAACATATAGTCATTTTGTTTATTGTTAAATTGTCTTCTACCAAAATGTAAACTCCCCAAAGACAGTCATCTGTGTTTGTTTTGCACACTCATTTATCCCAAATATTTGGCACAAATTACGTACTCAATACAACCTTGTCAACTTAAGTAATTTAGTCTTCACATCATTTATATTTTCCATGGAAATTTAGAGTACATTTTTTACTAGTTTATATAGAAAAGGTGGTAATTTTTATCTTCCATCTGGGTTGGCATGGTTTGTGACTAACATATTCTTGTTTTTTTGCTTTTACTTCTGTTGACCTTAAACAAGTAGAATGCTGGTTATTTCTCCAGCAAAAAATGGCTTTACCCGAGATCAGCAAATAATTGCAATTTGAGGTCTGCTACCACAGAGTGCCACAAGTCCTTGCACGCTAAGAGAAGAAGAAGGGAAAGGAAGTTGGGAGGGCTATAGTAAACAAAGAGTCCCTTGGAGGAATTGAGAGTTTGAAGTATAGTGGCTTTTCATTGGCTGAGTTGTGACAGTCTCTCATTGGCTGAGCTCAGGCAAAGAGAGGAGATCTTCCTTCTTCCAGTTGGGATCTGCTTTCATTGTAGGGCAAGAGATTTCCCCCCTCTGGCCTTCAAACTATTTTAGCTGAGGTTTTTGTTTATTAACTTTTACACTTCTCCCTGCGGACAGATAAATCTCCTAGAGAAGACATTACAGTCTTGTTTTTTCTCTTATTTATGTGGGAGAAAGAAAGGCAGAAGGTTAGAAAGAGATATTGTTAATTTCTCAAGGGAAAACAAAAAAGATTAGAAACCAGACCCCTTCTTAGACATTATTTAGTGCTTTTATGTCTTTTAAAAAAACCTTTGTGTCCTAAAACAATTGCCCAAAATGTTTCTATTTACGTATGTATATCTCAGTAAAACATCTTGATGTAGGTCATTACTACCATAGCAGGAGACAAGGCATTGGGATATTAGAGACTGATTAGTTGCTAGGCTGAGCTTGTTAATATGCAGACTCCTGAGTGAAGATTACATTTGCATATTTCTTTTCTTGCCCAGGATGACACACATTTCTCTTTACTTGCCTAATACTATTATCGTGTTTGAACATTCTAGTTCTGGGAATTAATTTTCCACAGGTTTCTCTGTTTGCTCCACTTCTTCACTCTATTTTTGACTCTTTTCAAATTTATGTTTATACAATTCTGTCATTAGCTAGTAAATTGTTCAAACAGCATTTTCTTTGATTTTTAAATTTTTTTACTCTGGGTTTGACTCCTCAGAGAGGATATGGTTAGGATTTGACATGGGATGCTGTGCTCTTTTTAATATTTATGATTTGCACTGTTCTTTGTGCTACATTTCATACAGCATGTTTATTACCTTAAACATTTAAAACTTGTATATTTTTTCTCAAACACTCTCAACTCTCATTTCTACTCTAAGCAAATAGAACTATGCATCCTCAGAGATATCATCAAACATAATACATACTACTCACATACTAATCACAATAACATGTATAGGGTTATATTACATAAATATATAGGAAATGCATCAGAATGGGAAATATGCAAAAATGTAAGCTTAAAATATGTCAGTGAAGGTTTATATTTTAATGAGAGACTTTTAAAGGAAAGAAAAATGGAAAAGAAAAAGAAAAATGAGAAATGAAAAAAATAAGAAACATCTATTTTAAAGGGAAGAAACGAATAAATGCAGGATTTGAAGATGATTTAATGGCTTCTGGCTCAGATGGCAGAATAAGATCACTCTCGGGTGAATTCTCTCTGTTCCCAAAATGCAACAATAATAAAGAAAACATAACAGTAGAAAGAAAAGTTGTAGAATATCGGAAAAACAAGGTAATTATCTCTTTTGACTAGAAACTTAAAAAGAAAGGTGAGGGAGTCACCTTAGAGGAAGGTGACCAGGCTGTGCTACTTTGGATTTTGAGGCTGATGATGATGGTCAGTGTTTGGTTCTTACAAGTTAAAAGGCACACAAAATATTACACTTCAACAGACTATTCCCCAGGGCAAAAGCGGACAGAAAAAAATGCGCTTTTGTTTACAGATTTTTAAACTATATTGACAGATCTAAACATATGTTAATAATTTTGAAAGGAACTATAAGAAACGATGGTAGAGTTAAATAAGTCATTACTTAGATTTCCCAGAGACTCCTCAGGACAAAAAAGCACAGGCCGAATACCAAGAACAATAAATTAAAAATTATGTTTATGCCAAACATCCCATAATAACTATGAAACTTCAAGGATAAAGAGAAAATCTTAGTACCAGAAGAGAAATGCAGATTACC
Source organism: Aethalodelphis obliquidens (assembly GCF_003676395.1). Classification (NCBI taxonomy): domain Eukaryota; kingdom Metazoa; phylum Chordata; class Mammalia; order Artiodactyla; family Delphinidae; genus Aethalodelphis; species Aethalodelphis obliquidens. The sequence goes on along the minus strand of NW_020838020.1, from coordinate 1,298,696 downwards.
AACAAAGACAATTTTTTTTTTTTGTTTTTTTTTTTTTTGCTGTACGCGGGCCTCTCACTGCTGTGGCCTCTCCCGTTGCGGAACATAGGCTCTGGACGCGCAGGCTCAGCGGCCATGGCTCAGGGGCCCAGCCGCTCCGCGGCATGTGGGATCTTCCCGGACCGGGGCACGAGCCCGTGTTCCCTGCATCTGCAGGTGGACTCTCAACCACTGCACCACCAGGGAAGCCCACAAAGGCAAATTTTTGATAGAGAGCAGTCTTCTTAATACTAGCAGCACTTGTCAGAAATAATAGAGTTGTTTCATCTGTTTGTTGGAGAAAAATGCCTATCCTGAATCCCTCAGCCCCTGTGACTTCCTTCCTCCTTTAACTTCTTTAGCACTTAAGACATAGATTTTGTGAAAGGAAAATCAGAATGGATTCAGTATTGTTAACTAAGATGGAGCTGAGAGGCCATTGAGGAAGTGTAGCGTACACCTCTCTTGGCCTGGATGGAATCCAACCTTTTGATCTGATGAAGTCATCCAGAACATCTGCCAGAAACTCATATGACACCTTATCTACTTATCAGACCCCTACCCTAAAATAGCTCCTGATTCCTTAAGGACAAATATTTTCTGACTGTGTCAGAGTCAACCAAAATTCTTGCCAGGCAACTTCTTAACAACCTCTTGACTTTTTGTCTTTATAAGTCCCTGACTCTTTCTTTTCCCTGCAACACTCTTTTGACTTTACCAGAATCTGTGTCTATGGAATTGCAATGCTTAAGGTCTCAAGTAAATTATTTTCTTATTTGCAAACTCGTGCATTTCTTTTTGACATTTTTTGACAATTTTTTGACAATTTGTTTACTTAGTGAGTACTTTATGCAAAATTCAGTTTCAACTATTTGAAAACAATCATGACATTGAGTTTATAATTTTGTGAGGCACAAATTTGACTCTTGAAAGGAGACTGGTAATTAGAAGTGAAACTTTAAGATATCAAGTAACATCTACTTGGCAATGTGGGATAACAGATCTTCCCTTGCCCTTACTTATACTCTAAGTGTAGATGACAATTTGCATGGGGATTTATCTCCCAAATCGGTAGGAATATAAAAAGAAATGCCAAGGTTGTGCTATAGTTTCTACATGTCATGGGATAAACAAATGAACAATATACTTTATCTGAATTAGGCAATAGTTTAGTTATTTATGTGAAAATGACATTTGAGTTGAAAAAAATATGGCATATTCTTGTTTTTTTATTGTTTTGATACTTCTCTGGGCTCTCTCAGAAGACAGTGCACTCCCTGGGTTTACAAGCCTGACTTACTGTGTACCATGGAAGAAATTCATCAATCAGGTACTCTCAAAGTGTAGTCTTTAAGTTACTTGCACTTGAAATATCCGTAGATTCAAAGTCTGAGTCACTCTACCAGGCAAAGAAGCATGAGCATCTGAAAAGCATATTTTTTTTTCTTTTTGCCAAAGAAAATATGAAATGGGTAGTAAAAGAAAGTAGTCATAAATACCAGCTATGGCCACACTAGTTCCAGACTCAAGGACTCAAAATGGTAATTAGTAATTTATTCCTTATTTTGATATGAGTTTATTTGTAAATATATTTTGCAAATTTTTATCCCATCTCTTAATCCCATGCCATATAACAATGTATCTTAACAGTATTGAATTGTGCATTTCAGTAAATACTTTGAGGTTATTAAAAGGGGAATGTGAATCAGCAATAATAAACTTCTATAAAGATAAAGAAACGGTGTATTATTTTTTGAGGGTATACTCTGATTGGTATGTTTTCAATTGTGCAAGAAAGATTGCATCATGCTATTGCCTTAATTTGAATTTAAGCATGGTTAAATGGTGTATATTGATGCGAAATTGATGGTAGATAAACCTTAGTGAATTGTAGTATATCAATTTAGCTAAAGTACAACTAAATTTCCCAAAAGGGCATATAGTTCTAAGTTAGTTTCAGCCACAGGAAATATTTTGCACACAATTTGCAGGGCAGCAGTCAAGCAACTAAGAAGCAGTAGCCATATCCTTTTTATGCTTAGAAACTGAGCACAAAGCACCAGCTGCTATTACAGAGCATTTATGCTGTCACTGATCTACTACTGTCTCACCGGGTCTCAGCAACTCAAACTTCAGGTTTCTGAATCCTGGGCAAACATTTTCCAACGGCGGGGTAGCTGTTGGTCCATAGTCCCCTTCTCCAACTCCTGGGCTAGGAAAAAAACGTACTGGCTTCCCCGACACACTGTTATTTTGCAGGTCCATAAAGGTTCAGAGAATAAGAGAAGCTCCAGTTTCCCTCATGGGTTCCGTTTGTTTATGTCCCTTCACACTTTTCACTTCACATGCAAATGCTCTTCCCTCCCTCTCCTTCAAATCAGATATTACTGAAATTAACTTTGAAATAAACCATAAAAAAACCCATAAATTTATCTTAACCATCTCCTCTGTGAAAAGATGTATTCTCAGCAGAATTCACTGAACAACAACAACAACAAAAAACTTGTGTTTTGATGGTAAAGTAGGATTTGACATAAACTTAGAGCCTGAAAGACATTTATTTAAAGAAAGAAAGTTTGAAAGAAAATGAGTTAAATTTTTAGTTTTCAGTATAGGAAAAAAGAATGTAGAAAAATAAATATGAATGCTTTACATAGCCATTGGAGAAATAAAGAAAACCTGTGTTTCTTACAGGAAGATTAATAAAAATGACATCTCAGTTCAACTTTTATTTGAATCCCATTTCTAAGAAATCCAAAACAAACAGAAAAATACCCCCCATATAAAGATGATTCATCTTTTGTGTTCATTGGTTTTATACATTGAATAAAAATGTTTATAATATTATATACTAGATGTCATTTATTTGAAAATATATTTTGGATTTTATTAAATTGAGTGAACTTCTAAATATACAATGTTACAACTATCAAAAGAAAATTTTGAACTTAAATACATGCTACTAGTGATTTTTGTCTAAAATCTGTCATAATCCAGAAGTCCTTCATTTTATGATCTTTCTTCTTGCAAAATTTGAAATATTCCTTTCTACTTTTAAAAGTATTTATCACCGTTTAGAAGAATTTTTAATGCATACATACTCTGCTTTTCATAAACAAAGGTGATGTTATGGTGGTAGGCAACTTACATTGAATTTTAAAATTTGTTTCCAAAAGTACATATTTAACCAATTCTCATTCCCCCAAATCACTGTATGCTCATTGGGCTGTTGATAAGTAAGGAGCATGTGCTAGGCAGCCTCTAAGATGCCTCACAATGATTCCCACGTCCTGGTATTTACCATCTTTTGCAACCGTTTCCCACATTGTACGAGGGTTGGTCTGTGTGGACCAATAACATATGGCAGAAGTGATGGAATGTGAGTTCAAGATTAGGTATGACAAAGGTTTTTTGCTTGACCAAACTTTAGTGAGGCTCCTGAAACTTCTCTTAGGCCAATCTGTGTACTTCCTTGTAAAATTCAGTTTTAACAAGAACCCTGCTATGTCAATTTATCAAGAACACTACCCTCCATACCTGATCATCTTGGATATCTGATCTTCATCTTCCACCATCTCCCAGGTGATGTCTGATCACCCTGGCCTGTCTTCACCCATAATCCTGTTAGGTCGGTTTGACCAGAACCCCTGTACCCCTGATGTATTTTCAGCAATTTTTCATTCAATGACCCTATTCTGTCTGTTGGTTATAAATTCCTACTTGCCCATGCTGTGTATTAAATTGAACCCAGTCTATACTGAAGTCTCTTTTTCCCCATTGTAGTAGTCCTGAATAAAATCTGCTTGTACCTCTTTAACTACTCTTCAGCTCTGCTTTTTCTTCAACAGTTATTTAAAAAAAAAAAACAAAACTATGCCTTTTTACTTTGGAATATCTGTAACTGTAAAAAAGAATGGCTTCTTCAACACACACTCTCTCTGTCTTGCATCTCTCAGAAAAATTGAAGTCATGTCATAAGAAGCTGTATGGAGAGGCTCATAGACAGGCATGGAATTGAAACCTCTCATCAATAGCCAAGTGAGTGAGGTTGGAAGAGGAATCTCCAGCCTCAACAAATTCAGAGCAAGAGCCTGTACCCACAACTTAACAGATACTTCATGAGAGACCCTGAGCCAGGACCACCTAGGCAAGCCAATCCTAGATTCCTGAACTTTAGAAACTATGTGATATAATAAATATTTGTTTGGGGTAGTTTATAATCTAGCAATAGATAGCTAATAGTCATGTTTTTACAAGATAGCTGAGTGAAGAGTGCAGTTTGAAACAACAGAATAGAGTTTTCTCTACAGGAGTTTACCAGGCCTATATGGAAAATTATACCTGTGATCATATTCTCAGAAACAATGTTTTAAATAGTCAAACATATTTCATGGCTAATCTATTAGTAGGCATAGTAATGTCTTTAAAGAAAAAAAATTCAAAACTGTATGGACCCACAAAGGCCCTCTGAATAGTCAAAGCAATCTTGAAAAGAAGAACAAAGATGGTAGCATTACACTTCCTTATTTAAAATCATACTACAAAGCTATAGTAATCAGAATGTATGGTATTGGTATAAAAACAGACAGAAAATCAATGGCACAGAATAGAGAGTCCAGAAATAAACCCACATATATGGTCAATTAATTTACAGCAGAGGAGCCAAGCATATATAATGAGGAAAAGACAATCTCTTCAAGAAATAGTGTTGGAAAACTGGATACCCACATGCTAAAAAAATGTAACTGAACTTTTATCTTACACTATAAACAAAAATTAACTCAAAATGGAATAAAGACTTAAATTTAAGACCTGAAACTGTAAAACTTCTAGAAGAAAAAACATGGGCAGTAAGCTCCTAACATTGGTCTTGGCAATAATATTTTTGATTTGACACTCAAAGCAATGACAACAAAAACAAACAAACAACAACAACAAAAAAAACAAGTGGGACTACATCAAATTAAAAAGCTTCTGCACAACAAGGGAAACTATCAACAAAATGAAAAGGAAACCTATAAAATGGGAGAAAATATTTGTAACTTCATATCCTATAAGGGATTAATATCCAAATTATATAAGGAACTCATATAACTCAAAAACAAAACATAAATAACCTAATTTAAAAACTGACAAAGGATCTGAACAGGCACTTTTCTAAAGAAAACATCCAAATGGACAACAGTTACATGAAATGGTACTTAAAATCACAAATCATCAAGGAAATATATGTTAAAACCACAATGAGTTATCACTTCATATCTGTTAGGATGGCTATGATCAAAATGATGAGATAACAAGTGTTGGCAAGCTTTTGGAGAAAAGGGAACCTTTGTACACTCTTGGTGGGAATGTAAACTGGTACAATCACTATGGAAAACAGTATGGAGTTTCCTCAAATAATTACTACCATATGATCCAGCAATTCCACTTCTGGGTATATATTCACAGGACATTTGATAATTATCTCAATTCCACTTCTGGGTATATATTCACAGGACACTTGTTAGTTATCTCTAAGTGATATCTGTACTCATTACTCACATGTATTACTCACATAGCAGCATTATTCATAATAGCCAAGGTATAGAAACAAAGTGTCTATTATCTGATAAATGGATAAAGAAAATGTGATACATATACAAATATATGTATGTTTATATATATACATATACAGTGGAATATTATTCAGTCTTTGAGAAGAAGGAAATCCTGTCATTTGTGACAACATGAATGGACCTTGAAGGCATTATGGTAAGTGAAAGGAAGACAAATACTGCGTGTGTCACATATGTGGAATCGACAAAAAAATCAAACTCTTAGCAACAGAGAATACAAAAGTGATTCCCTGGGGCTGGAGGGTAGTGGAAACAAGGAGAGGTTGGTAAAAGGGTACAAACTTTCAATTATTAGATGAGTAAGTTCTATGATCTAATGTATCACATGGAGACTATAATTGCTAACATTATATTATATAATTGAAATTTGCTTAGAGAGGAGAACTTAAAAGTTCTCTCACATACAAAAAAGGTAAATATGTGAGATGATGTGTTAATTTTTTTAAAAAAGGAAGGAAAAATATGCTCGTTAATCTGAATCTCAAGAAAATAAAATTTGAAGTGAGCTAAACTTAGAAATATTAAATTTTAGGAAAGAGGTAAGATCATTAGAAAAATACTAATACAAGATGATAAACAGATTAACCAGCAATCACAATTTAAGAGAAAATACTACATTCAAAAATGCAGTTGACCTTTTATTAAATATGGATAGTATATTATTTTGCCTGACTCATTAAACATTATAAAAATCTTTTTATAATGCCATTCTGCAATTCTGATGCAATCTGATGGCTTAGTTCATAAGGTGAGGTGTCTGCTCCATATTTACATTTGGTTCAGTTAAACTGACTTAGAATTTGGAATTTGAATATACGTATATACAAATTGCCTTTGGTTTACACTGCATTCAGACAATAAGTTTTCTAAAGTTCTAATTTATTTCTTGGCAATTGTATCAATCAGGGTCATTCTGGAATGGAAAAACACTCTAGAGCTTTCACATAGAGAGGAATTTAGTGAGAGAATCAGTTGCAACATTGTTAGATGGGAGCCAAGGACAAAATGGAAGAAATTTATCAGCACCTAGGAGGCTGCTACAAGCACTGGATAAGAAGGAATGCCAACTTCTCCTGCTGCAGCTTCTTTCTGCCTGAAATCACATGCTGGCTGCTGCCAGGATTTGACAAGGGGAGCCTGTGCTCCTGAGGCACAGCAATGAGATTCCTCCTCCTGCATCCAATCCCCAGCCCACACCCAGATTCCCAGGGAATTCCCTAGGTGCTAAGGAAGTTGGAGAACACTGGGAGCCAAAACACAGGACAGGCACAGTAAGAGATAACAATTCACAATATTGAAATAAGAGTATTTTATAGATCATGAATAAAATATATGCATATTTATTCTAATAAAAGTATTTTTTTTTCACCATTTCATATGCAGGTGTCTCTAACTATATGGCAGTTTGACCTTCACTTGTTTCTAAGCTTTATCCCATTCCTATAGCCTTCTAATACATCTGGCTTTTTCCCCTCAATCCCAACAGTTATCCTTGCCCACTATACCAAAGACAAGCAAACAAAAATAAAGTCATTCAGGAAGTAAAGCACTCACACTTTTAGCTAATTCCTATGGAAAACATGTCCCTCTCCTCTGCTAAGATTAACACATCGCACCTGTTCTGCATCTCACACTCTCACTCTCCTCAGGGACTTCATTGATTATCTGCTGCCCATGGAATCACATTAATCTTTCCCTCCTCTTCTGGCTCTTATCCACACATAAGCACCTTAAAAAATAACTTTTGACCCAAGATACCATTTAGTTACACTCTCCTCTATTTCCATTCAAATGTGCTTGTTGAACATTTTCCCAAGCTCATATTTATTTTCTCACTGTTTTTTTCCTTTCCCCCAGTCTGATTTAATATGCGCACCCACTTTACACTGAAACTACTTTAGGAAAGAGTTCACCAGTGACTTCACTTTATGTTTTGCTCATCACAGTGAGTATATTATTACAGCTTTTGAGACGGTGGCTCAATCTCTTGCTTTTGTGAATTTCTGTTGCCTCAAACAAAATACTCTGCTGGCACTTCTGTGTTTGTAGATTCTTCTCATATTTTCTTCTGTGTTCTGCCTGAGCTATAAGTATTTCCCACACTTGAATGCTCTTCAGAGAAATCTCTTCCCATCTTGGGACTGCAACTATTCTATGTAAGAGATGCCTAAAGCTATGTCACTGAATGGTAGGCTTCAAATTCATGTATCAAGTTGTTTTCAGCATATAACCTACCTCCATGTCACAAAGCTATTGCTCAAAAAAATATGATAAAAATGATACCACATTAAATCTCTGCAAACCTTCCATCCTGGTGTTTATCATATTGTTTTGCTGATCACTGGATATTGATGAGCTCTAAGTGCCTTGAAAAAAGCGATTGCATATTGTTATTTGAATCAACTTCATGACTGAAGAGGAAGATAATATAATAGATGAACAGGTAAGTGAAAAATATATATTGAATTAATTCAACATGTATTGAATGCCTATAAAGTGTCAAGCCTTGTTCAGAAGCTGGGATCACAGCAATGTTTAATTCAGACTCATTGCTAGTTTTCTTATCAGTCTTTTGCATGAGACTTTATACTCTATGAAAGCAGGACAAAACTTATCAATGCTATACTTATTGCCACTTAATAGATACCTATTGAAAGAATGAAGAAGTGAGATAATTTTTTAAGTTATACATCCAACTTATAAAGAGTACTGCTTTTTATAAGTCACAATTTGAATTTCCTTAGTATCTTCCTTTTAGTATAAGAGGAGAGATCTGTTACCAATCCTATAGAATTAGAGATTTAGAGAAATTTTCAGATACCTTGTATCCATGTATCAGAGGTAACCTCAATTCCATTTGGTCTTCTAAGACTGATATCCTTTAAATCCACAAAAGGAGCTTTAGAATTAGCTAAGCATAAAAGGGTGTAGGTTAAAGATGACCCTTTCATATGGAAGCTAAGAGTGTGAAAAACATTAGGCTACAAGTTTACTGTGATTCTGTAATAAATTATCTATATTAATTTGTTTATATTGGTAAGACAGTTTGCTATAACGTCAATAGGTTAGTGGTGCCTACTTTAAATATAGTGAATGGAATATAATCTACTAACTATTTCCCATATTTTTCAGTTTTTAAAAAAAAATGTATAGAGTTCAGACTGATAGAGCACAGGCAAAGCCAGGATTTATATCATTTTATTGTAGAAATAGCATAAGAAATAGAAAACATAAGAGGGATACCAAATTAGCGAAAAGAATAAGTGTATGTAAGACAAATTGCCTTCAGCAAATAGTTTAAATATGTCAATGCAACGTACTTGGTGAATAGATACTGTTAGATTATAAAATCTGAATTTCAAACTCCCACTAATTTTAAGGAATTTTAAGTAAGTTTGACATCCAAGGTTAAAATTTTTTTTGTTTCATAATTTGCTTTAACTTCACTTAACATTTCTCTGATGCCCAAAGACAGAAAAGTGAAGGCATGATTATTCATGTACTAAATAATGTGTTTAATTATAAATTTTAGTTATTGACCTCAAAACGATTATGGTACTCAGTTGAACATAATTTTCTTTCTAATTACTTGAATAAATTACTGTGTTCACTCTGCACTGCTTTTTGATTTCACTTTGCCTATTGTTTGCTCTCAAACCTGACAACATTCTGAAGATGCCGTTTATTGGAGGCATTTCATTTTCTCTGATGGAAGTGAATAGTTTGAAGTGATTTTATTCTGTTCTCTGACAAGTGGTACAATAAAAATGACCAACATTCTGCAGACCATTCTTTATTTCTTCCTTTTTTTTTAAAGAAACATTCAGAAATGTTAAAAGAAAAGAACAATTTTTAAAAAAAAAAATCCAGCCAAAAAAAAAAAAAAGGATATTTTCTTTTAGAAAATTTTAAGTTGGCTTTATTGTCGGAGTTCGGACACATACATTTGTTATTCTATTAAAATATTTAGCATGCAATAAATATCTGACAAATAATTTAGATTAGTTTTTCTAATAATATTCATTTATAAGATTATTCTTTAAGGATGTTATTGTTAGCTGCATCAAGATCCCTGACTTACTAGATCAAAAATATTATTTTAGAACAATATAATTTTTTTCTTAATGGTCTGCTAATTATTATCTAACTGGAGAGAGGAGGAAATAAGAACAGATTTCAATCTTTGAATGGATATATCCTATAAAAACTTTTTGTCATGATTTTCTTATATAGTAAAATAATTTAAATTTGTGGTAAATATGTTGCAGTTTAGATGGTTAATGTGTAACATAGAGGGACATCAAAATGATTTTGCTGGTCAGAATAGCTTGCCCATAAATTTTACAACTAGTATAGATATAATTTTTTAACCTGGAATATAACTAAACATCCTTCTTCTCCGTTTGACAGAAATATGTTTTCCTTTTCATCTCAGATCCTAATCCTCACTGCTGTGCATGCAAATAGAAAAAACAAACAAACAAACAAAAAACGAGTATGAAGCATATGTAAATATTTCCCCTACATTTTTATAAAGGGAGTTTTAGCAGAAAATAAGACAAATGTTGTCTCACTCTCAAGGATAATGAATAAATAAACCATAGTCTGCTTCTGATGGAGCATTAGGGAAGTCTAGGTCCTGCTCAAAGAATGAAACAAATATCATAAATAGGTGATGATATCCTGAGACTCAACCCATTTCCCATGTGTGAACATTCCAGAGGAGTCAGTGTCACCAACCTGTGCCTAGTAACAACCACATGGTGGAAAATTCTAGACTGAGAGAGAGGATCCAGTCCTGAAGGGTGGGAGAAGGGTGGTAGAAGAGAAGGGTAAGTAGCTGATTTTACTGCCCTGTCAATAAACTGACTCTTCTCTTTATCACGTTTCTCGTGTTAAAGAATGATTAATTTATGTGAATGTGGGTTGAGGTAAAAAAAATCTAAATGGGGCTATTTTTACTTTAAGCTATCTTAAGCTTCAGCTGTATCAGTCTTAAAAATTGTAATTCAGTATCCTAAAAATGTAAAATTTTAAAAACCAACTATAACATATAAATCAAAAACCTAATTCAGATCTATTGATTTAAAAAATGACAGAAATTAAAATCAAAACCCAAACACACAAAGAAAAACCAGAAGTCAGAACAATTCATGTATACCATGTTCACCAAAGGATTATTTATTTAAAAAAAGGAAAATTATAGAAGCAATCAGAATGACCAACAATATAAATCAGTAATAGATAACATATGATGCATCCATAACATGAAAATAAATGCAGATCTGAAAAATGTTATGATTTAATGATATTTGAACATTATGCGAATATAATGTTAAGTAAAAATTGAAAAATGTTAGACGAGTGAAATAGAACTGTAAGAAATTTTAAAATAAATTTTTAAATTTTAAAATAGATTTAGCTTTACAGAAAAGTTGTGAAGATAGTACAGATAGTTCCTATATTCTCCATACCCAGTTTTCCTAATAATTAACTTCTTACACTAGTATGATATATTTGTCAACAATATCAACTCCTTGTTATTACATAAAGTCCATATTTCATTCAGATTTCCTTGCTTTTTACTTTAAAAAAAAATTACCTGCTGCGGGATTCCGTCTGAGATAACAAATGGCATTTAGTTATCACGGCTCTTCTGCCTTCTCTAAGCTGTGACTGTTTCTTAGACTTTACTTGTTTTTCATAACCTTAACAGTTTTGAGGAGTATTACTCAGGGTTTTTGTAGACTATGCCTTAATTGGAATTTGTCTGATGCTTGTGTTGTGATTAAGTTGAGTTTATGTGGGTTTTTTTGAGAGGTAGACCACAGAGGTAAAGTGCCAATTCTCATCCCATGTCAAGCATAGGTACTGTTATCATGACATCTCTGTTGGTGTTGACCTTGATCACCTGGCTGAGGGAGTAGTTGTCAGGTTTCTCTACTGTAAAGTCATTCTCTTTTTTTTCCCTTTCCATACTGTGCACTTTGGAAGGAAGACATTCTGCAAGGCTCACACTTTGGTGGGGGTAGTTATGCTCCTTTTCCTTGACAACAGAATTTTTACATAAATTACTTTGGAATTCTTAAGTATAGGAGGTTTGTGTATTCTCCACCATTTATTTATTTTTTTCTATCACTTATTTATATTGCACCACCATTTTTGAAATGAGTATCAGCTGGTTATAGAGTTATGAGTGATTTTTCTTGTTTAAACGTTCCCAAGTTTTTATAATGAGTCTGTACAATTTTATATTTCTGAAGTTTTAATTTGCATGTTATATCTTATGTATAAATATTAAGGACCAGAGAGGTAAGGAAACTTACCATAGCTTAAGGGTTAGCCTCGATTCTGGAATCTGATTAAGGTATCCGTACCCATATCTCCAATTGGCACATGACTCTTCTTACACTCTTCTTTCTTCTGGGGCCATGGCGAATTCATCTTTAAAATGTTTTGGTCGGGTTTCCCTGGTGGCGCAGTGGTTGAGAGTCCGCCTGCCGATGCAGGGGACACGGGTTCGTGCCCTGGTCCGGGAAGATCCTACATGCCTCGGAGTGGTTGGGCCCGTGAGCCATGGCCGCTGAGCCTGAGCGTCCGGAGCCTGTGCTCCGCAATGGGAGAGGCCACAGCAGTGAGAGGCCCATGTACCGCCAAAAAAAAAAAAAAAACAAAACTTTTGGTCACTTGAATCTCAAATTAGCAACAAGGTTATAGATTCAATAATATTTGATTAAAGAAGGAAAAACACGTTTATTTGTGTATTTTTGTTGCTTCTGTCCATCTTATTCCTGCCAATTATATTCTCATCTTTGGCCTGGTGAGTACAAATTTATAAAAATGCATTTCCTGCTTATAGACCATGGCATTATTCCTGTTTATAATTTTAGGGGCTTAATATTGCACTGCTTTTTAAAAATTAATACATGCATGCTATTTTTAAAGAGAGAACTGCCCAGAACGTATTAACTAAACATACTCCTAATCCTCTGTGGAAAAAAAAAATGTATTACCACACATTGTCCTGTGACAGCTGGTCTTTCAAAATCATGACATACAGCATGCATTTCTTCTGATCAAATTTCTATTTCTTATTCATATTATAAAGTCCTCTTTGGTTACATGTAATGTTTGTGAAATGTGCTAAACTAGGCTGAGGAAGTATAATACATACATATATATATATATATATATATATATATATATATATATATAAAATAGTCTTTATTTACTCTTTGTCTCCACTGCCTTAAAAAAAACTTTATAAGACTTTTGCCACTCCCCTCCTGCCATCCTGCCAATAACTCTGGTACATTCCATAGATTTTCCAGTACATTCTAAAGTCTCCACAAATATGTATTCTCCACCCTCTCCATGCTGATCTAAAACTTCCACGAACCAGTAGTGGAAAGGGTTTTTATTTTCACCACTCTTTCTTTACCTAGCTTTCTCCCTCCTCTTCCTTTGCCTAGTCCCTTCTTCCCACCCCCTCTCATTTCCATTAACTCCTTTCTCCCCCTCCTTCCTCTCTCCTTCATCTCACTTATTTCACCTCCTCCATCTCCTGCAATCCCATTGCCATGTTTTATCATGTAAGCAATCCAGATATACTAGTATTTTTCTTAAAATTAGAATATAATGTGACTTACATGACTGTTATGGCATAAAATTTTTAAGTATTGACACTAAGCAGCCAAAGCAAGATATGTCTCACCATATGATTAAAGCTTAAAGTTACTCACAGGAGTAGAGTGTATAACCTAGAATATAATATATAATACACAATCTGTAAGTCATAGAAAGAGAAATCAGATGGAAAGAGAGAATGTAGGGACACACAAGTGCAGAGAAAATCTACTCCTATATAATAGGAAAGAAAAGGGCAAATTTAGCTCTGTAAGTGACTATATTTAAATACAATTGATAAACTTAATACCACCCACTCCTATTATTAAGTGTATACCACCTTTTTTTTTTTTTTTTTTTGCAGTACGCGGGCCTCTCACTGTTATGGCCTTTCCCATTGCTGAGTACAGGCTCCGGACGCACAGGCTCAGCGTCCATGGCTCACGGGCCTAGCTGCTCTGAGGCATGTGGGATCTTCTCGGACCAGGGCACGAACCCGTGTCCCCTGCATCGGCAGGCGGACTCTCAACCACTGCGCCACCAGGGAAGCCCTATATGACCTTTTAATTGTGTAAATACTATCACCTTTTTTCCCTGAAAAAAGGGAGAGATGGAGGTGTGTATTAGACCAAGGCTGAGAAAAACAATGTAAAATGATAACGGATTTAAACTTTACCCTCTGGTAAATGCTTTTATTATGTGAAATTAAAACATAGATTTCAAAATAAATCTTGTGATTAAAGTATAATTAATTAATTACCTTACATATATTATTCTCAGATGTATATTTGCACATCCTATTTTTTTCTTCCTTGGCTGGGATTTTTCTCATTATGAAATTATAGAGTCAAAATTAAGTTTTAGGATTCATCCCAGAAGGCCAAGAAAACTGAATATTAGGTATTTTGTTAGGTTTAGGTATTTTATTTTCTGAGTTTTCCAATTTATAAATACTTTAGGATACTTTCTGTTTACATCATTTATTATAGTGATTGATAGCCCACCATTGTGTCCCTGTAGTAAAATTCAACAAAACACAGTAATTGTGGGTCTAATTCTGTTTAATCATTTCACCAAGTAAGTATTTATTGTGCACTTAATATGTATGAACACTTGTTCTAAATCATGAGAACACAAAGATACGTAAGACATTGTTTGTAAAACAGAGTGAGTCACAGCCTAGAGGGGAATGAGACAGGTTTGGACATCTTCCTGACATTTCCATCCTTTTCTTCATTACAGGAGTCCTTGATAGCTCCCCACAGTGTGTTGTTCTTAGAAGTAATCCAGAGGTGAATTAGAAGATAATTAAACATCTAAGGACTCGTATTCTGTTGTTCTTTGTGATATCACTCTCGCTACTTGTCAGACTAGAACCTAGCAGTCCAGTTCTAGTCTTTGTAGAAAGGCTGTGTTTCTTTCTATTCTTTGTCACTCCAGAATTTAACAGAGGTCCTAGCAAAAAGTACATGCTCTATATTTTTTAAATTGTTCAGTTAATACATTAATTAAACTTTGCAAGTATCACTTTCCTGGTATCTCCTGAACTTATTGGGAAATTTTATCACTTTATTTTGTCCATTAACTGTGATGTTTGTCCAGACCTCAGTTGCATAACTATTGCATTTATACAGCATACTAGCCTGTCAGACACATGTTTCCTATACTTTACCTTGTTTTAGTCTTTCCTGGTGTGCCCTACCTCAGTAATGTATGTAATTTTAGATCTCTAAAATTCCAACTTTCCTGCTCTTGCTATAAGCAACTGAATATCCCCCATTAATATTATAGCACAGCCAGGAAATTACACAAGCACATTATGATGATTCTAATAATGACAGTATGAAGTGCATTTTAAGCAGAGAAGAATATATGATAATTATGCCTGAAGGGGTCAGAGAAGATTTCATAAAAGAGATGGCCTTTGAGGGCTAGAAAGGAAATTTGATTGTTGGATAAGAGTAGTAGTTAACTTTGTTGTATGGAAAAAACTCTGAGCAATGACAGAGACATATGAAAAAGGAGAGTATGATCAAGTCAATAATTCGTTTTGTATGGTTACACTGGAAAGAATTCAGGAGAGTGTGAAGAGATGGAGGTGTGTATTAGACTAAGACTGTGAAGAACTTGATGTAAAATGATAACAGATTTAAACTTTGCCCTCTGGTAAATGCTTTTATTATGTGAAATTAAAAGGACCAGGTATATATTTTAGAAACATGGTACTGGTGTAACTGATGCTGAGTATAAGAAAAAATAGAGAAGAGTCAATCACAGAACTTAGACAAAGTCATTGCCTGAGAATAAACCATGCTTACCATAAGCCTGGAATAGGGTATTGTTGGCAAATTATATAATAAATAATATATAGTTCTTTATGTGGAAAATATGTGAAAAAGAATCATATAATATTTCACTAATTTATTCAACACTGAGTTTCTTGTACCAATCAAAGTGCTATATTCGATGTCTAGAGCAACAGAAAAAACTGAAAAATCCTTGATCATATGTTGCTTAATTTCTTTGGGGAGATAGCATTCAGCAAATATGCAAAATAAATATAGTATGAAAATTGATAAGAACTATGAAGGAAATTAGGCAAGAAAGGAAATGGGGCAAAAATGTAGTAAGAATTTTACATGGAAGACCTTAGTGGGACCTGAATTTGAGGGAGGAAGTCATTCAGCTCTCTGGGAAAGAACATTCCAGGCATAGACTATTATTTGGATAGAGTAGAGTGAATGAGTAGAAGGAGTGAAAGATGACTCAGTACAGAGAGATGTAAAAGGTGTTTCTATGAGGTCAGTATTATTTTTAATTGAGTTGCAGTATCAGAAGTAGATCTTTACAGGCAGATTTTGAGTTGGATTCTGTACAGATCTGAGTTTCTTGCACAACATCCAGGAGAAACATCCATTGAGTGAGTGAAGGTTTGACATGGCAGCTCAAAAAGCTGATTGATTAGAGATGCAGAGTAAGAGTAACCATATAACAAGTTTGAAAAAGACCTATTCTAAAATTAGAAGAAAGGAGAGGCTGAGTCAAAAACAAAGAAAAAAAGAGAGTTTAAAAAAGTAGATTGTGAACAACATTGAGAATGCTCTAGAGAAGTCATATAGGTAAAAAGTGAGAGTATATCATTGTATTGGGCAATTAAGAGATTGTTAGTGACCTAAACAAGAACACTTTTATTGGATTAGTAGAGGGAAGAGCAGATCACACTTGTCTGTGAAATGTGTGGAGGTGAGAACAATGAAGGAAGGGCTGAGCAGTTAATCTTATGAATGAGTGGAGAAAGTTGTTTTGTTTCCTATCATTTAAAAAATATATTTAATTACTCAAAGAGTTTTGTGTAATTTTAAAATTCTTAATTCCCATGGTGCTGTTCATATCAATTTTAATACAAGAAATTTAAAGGAACCAACAACTTGATTTATTGTGCTGGAATTAACAGAGCAATTTGGCTATTGAATAGAGTCCAGGAATCTGGCAAAGTAGAAGTAATATATATGATCTCAAGTTAAAAGATCTGGATTTCAAAAATGATTCTGTTAAATAGTTCTGAGCATGGTGTTCAACTTCTTTGAGTTTTTGGTTTCCTTTTTTGTAAAGTAGGGATAATAATAATATCTGTCAAAGTAGTCTATTACTAACATTAAATCAGTGAATATATATTAAAAAAAACAGGATTTAAATTTACAAATGTTTGTTTTTTTTATGATTAACAACAGTAGACTTTGGAGAGGTTGAACTGGAGACTCAGGATTCAATGAATGACAACTTATATCCCTATGATTTTAAGCAAGTTATACTTTCTGAATCTCAAACATAGTATCAGTAAGGAGGTATTAAAAACATAAATATCAACCAACCAAAAAAGTACTCAACATTTTCCCCATCTTTGACTGATTTTATTGTTTTTAAAGTACTTACAAGTGATTTTATTTTGAAATGACTGCTGTGTAGGAAATTTCCTTTGAAAACTGTGAAACACTATATATCTATAAAGTTTTAAATCTTTTACAAATCTTCATTGCAATGATGTTTTATGTAATTAGATTTTACCTGTAACTGATATTCCATATATATTTCATTACACATATATCTTCTTCTGATTCTAAAGAAACATTTTAGAGGTTCTGAAATAGTCTCTGTTACAAATAGAGCACCTTTGATTTTCCTTATAAGATCATTTTTCATAACCTTGGGATTGAACATCTTACATCACTTTCATGTAGCTCTTTGAAGCTCTATTTCTTATCTCTTTAACATCAAATAGAGAAGGAAACATACTAAAGCATCATCACCATACAACCCTTGGGGTACTCCAGGATAAGGTCTCATGGCACACTATGTTAACCTATTACTTATTTGGATGCTGAAGCTTATTTGTCCTCTGCTTAAAATGAAAAGGTCAGATTCACATTGTTGCTATTCCTAAGCATATGGATCTCTGGCACTCTCCTTTAAGACCAGAAATATAGTTCAAGTGCACCCCCCTTTCAATAAAACCACACTTACATTGTGCATGTACTTGTTATTCAGAAGACATAAATCTTTTTTAGCCAATATCAACAAAATACTTCTTGTGTAGATTTTTGCCAAAGATTTCAACTTAATTGTGTAAAAGCTGCTCCTATTAAAAGCTTAGCTGAGAATGTAAATATTCAAAAAGAAGATGTATAATAATTAGACCTACAAAATAATCTAAAGCTATAGTTATGTAACCAATTCTGGTAGATACTAGTTTAAGATTCTCAGATGCTGAGACCTAAATGTTGCACTTTATAATTAATGGGCTCCTCTCCTTAACTCTTTATTATTTGATTTTTACCTTTATTCTTTTGGATGAACTATGATGCAGTGATAAGAGCATGGGATTCACATTATAGAATTATGAATTTGAATGTGAATGGCCTTTGAAACTTCATGATTGAGCAAGTTTCTTACCAAGTATGACTCCTTTCCTTTTCTCTAAAATGGAAGAATGCAAATACTTCTTTTTTAATACTGTTTTGGTAATTAAATAAAATAATATGTATACATCACCTGAAGAAAAATAAAAGCTCAGTAAGTATCAACTGTCCTTTTAAAAAATATATTTGGTTATATTATATCCTCTTTAATATAAATTGTCTGAAATTACTTTATGGGAGCAGGTATATTAATAAATTAATAAATGTATAATTGATACGAAAATGTGCCCAAGAATAAGATGAAGGAAAAGGAAAAAGGGGGAAATGACCATCACAACAATGTCCCATAAGTAAACTATTATAGGGGCATCACTATTTAATTAGTTTTGTATTTTTTCATTAAATTTGATACTTCCCAATTTTGATTCTTTTTAAATTATTTATTTGGATGGATTTCTAAAGATAAGGATGTGATGGTAACAAATTGTAGTGTGTTTGAAATAATATCAAGGAATACTGTGAACCACTTTGAGAATATGTAGTTATGTTATTATTTATGAACATATTTATTGCTTTTTATGAACATATTGTTCACTGAGAATTATGCTCAATTAAACCAGGTTTTATTGGAATGTGTCTATTGATCATACATTATATGCCCTTGCAGACCAATGTCCAAAAACCTTAATTCAGTGTGTTTTTCATTTCATATATCTAATACCAAAAAGGTGTTTCTCAAAATGAGAGTTTGGAAGATCATATTATCTCACAATTTAGGAAATGGACATAGGTGAAAGAATACTTGACTCTAAAATTCAGCTTCTACGTGTTCAGCCTTACTTCAAATCAACAGACATTGTAAGGAACACCAAATTTCTATCAAATAAAGTAATTGTTCTCAAATTCAAGTATAAAAATGTTAAAATTAGTGAATAAAATAAAAAATTTATATATTTTAAATATGTCATTGAAATCAATAAATTATGCTCTCAGATTTTTTATTTTAAATAGGTGAGGAGCATGTAATAATAAAGTCTTCAAATGAATCTAATAGATGAGGACAGAATAATTTGTTACTACATTCAGTAAATGTGGGTGTTGTTCCGTATGTGATAGGTAGCTCTGAATTTCTGAGGACAGAGCAAACATAGTAGACTCAGAGATTTAAACCATTAACTAAGATTCTCTTTAACAATGAAATAAATGGGAGATTGGAAAATGTGTGTTTTCAGATGAATTTTACTGACATAAACTCAACTATATTTTCAAATGTGATTCTTCATGCTTTGTGATTTTATAACTTTGCTAACAGTATTAATCAATAATAAAAAAATGTACACATTCTGCACTGACCAAATGTCCTCCTATGTTGATGATTTTTGTTTCAGCAATACTTAATCACATTTACTACAAACTGCTATGAGAAGGATTTTCGAATGTTCATCACATGCTTAACACTATGTGAATATATCTTGACAGTCCTATGATATCTGTGACTCAGAAATGTAAACTCAATCTCACACTTAACCAGGAATTTTACATGTGATTTTAAATATGAATTATTGAGTAAAAATTTTGTTTTATTAAAAAGTCTGTTATACATACATACACATACAATATGTAAACTAAACCATTTACAAAAGACAGTAAATAGCACATTGCATGCCCCCATTTCTCAAACATGATATATACTGTAGTTCTATTTGAGAAAATTTATTACAACTGGCTGCCTTCCAGATATAAATATACATATATATATATATATATATATATATGTATATATATACATATATACATATTCTTGTTTTATTCACATATTTACAAGCCTATTTGGAACTTTTTCTAAATTGCATAGCTAAGACAAATATATATTTTTTCTAATATTTCTTTCTCCTGCTTATATTTCAGGCTATCTTCTAGTTCGAACTTTGTCATTGGCTATTAAGTTTAGAGTATGGTTTTCTTTATAGAAAAAAATATTCTTCAGTTGCATTCCTTCTGCTATAATTAATTCATGATTTGATAAATAAGCTAATGTGGTCTAGAAACGATTTTTGAAGAGCAGAGAGAACAAGTATTGAACAGATATAAAGCCCCCCTTAGACCAGAGCATATAGAAATGGCCCTATGAGGGCAGTACAGGGCTGTATAAGTTGCCAGATCGGACCACCAGGTCTCTCTCTGTTGTAAAAAAAAGCTTCAGTTTCTTGAAAAATAAATAAACAAATAAATAAATATACATATACACACACTCAGAAGAAAATTAAAATTGTTTTATTTACTTTCAGAAATAGAATTTATCTTCAATCATCTATTTTTCAAATAATATTCCTAGCAATTCTCTTATTTTAACCATTTTAAAATCACTGGTATACTTAGAAAGATAATTATTTAGGATTTATTTTAACAATCTTTATGTACAGTGTATTTTTCGGTTATAATTTTTGCCAATCTATCTTTTAATGTGTGACTAACTTTTAAAAATTAACTTTTAAAATTTTATCTTGACTTCACAAAGTTTCTCTGCATACATTCCCTGGAATCATCATTTGCTATTGAGATTACAAGTGTACCCTCTATGTCCTAACAGACTTTCATGATTTAGCTTAGTTTTTCCATTTGGAATGTAATTTCTTACAGTCTTGCATTGACATCTTCTAGGGAATTTTGTAATAGCAGAAAAACCCACAGATGTGAATAATAAAGATGCATACTTATTTTCTAATATGTAGAAAATAGCTTACTTTAAAACATTATTTAACATATTTCTGAGGTATAAATAATACATAATTTTCCTTAGGTAAGATTAACATGAAATTTTATTGACCTGTGTTGAGTGAGAAAGAGTCTGTGGCTAAATTGCACTTTGGGATCCCATCATTAGCATAATTTTTCAAAAGAAATTTGGAATTCCTATGTCATGAATTAACCTTAAAACTAAGTCTTCCAAATAATTTTAGCAGTACTACTCTGACTCTGTGTGTGCTTATTGCTTTTGTTTTTAAAAAGTATTTAAGTATTAAAATGAATTTCTTTAGTACTTCTGAATTTGTCATGCATGAAACACAACAATTAAAATGGACACGCTTTCTGTAGAATATAATTCATTAAGGACATTTTATTATCACTACATATTTGTTTATGCCCTATTTATTTGAAGATATAATTTGAAGATCAGTTAATGCATTTGGTCATATGGCATTGACTCCCTTTTAGCAAACACATATTTTAAGTTCTCTGCTTCTGAAACAAGGCACAAAATGTTACATTTTGTGACATAAAATACAATAAAACTAACTGGGCATATTTAAATAAAATACTTTAATTTTGATCTTACTATAAATATATTCTACACAAACTAGCTATTTTTATGAAAGTACTAAAAACAATATCTTCTTGAAAGAAGTACAGATATTTCTGTAAAGTGCTTTTTATTTTTTTTTAAATTATTGAATATGGTGAAATAATAACAAATCACTTCAGTGTTCAATTCTAAACAACAAAAATGGTATAACAGTGTTCATTTGAAAACAGTGTAGATTTATATAATTTTGCAGCAACATAAATACAGGAGACTTAGTAAAGGTAGGGAAAAAAAAGGTGTTCTTCACTTTGGAATCAAGTTGAGGAAAGAACTCCAGTGAAGAAGATAGAAAAAAAAAATGGTCACAGAAGAAGAAGAAAACATAATTACAGTGTTGAAAAGGTAGTAGTAATGCACTTAAGAGTATAGCTTCAGTAGGGTTTTTTGCCACCTCCCAGGATTCTTTAACTTGGATTATCTAATACCTTCACGTGATGCTAGTCCATCAGTATAAAGGAGCCACAGACACTACTTGCTCTTTTTGTGGTGAGATAATCAATTATGCAAAACGTGCTGTTATCTCCTTAGCTTTAATGTCCTCCCAGAATATGATCTATGCCAAAAGTCTTTTCAGATTTATGGTCTTTCTGACTCACTACCACCAATATGAACATTAATATTATAACATTATGAACCTAGACCCATCACTGGTGTTTAGCTATCTCAGTGGCACTCACCAGCCAGAGAGGCTTGTCTGCTCACCAGCCAGCAGGGACGGGTGGGGGCTGGGAGCTGAGGCTTGGGCTTCAGAGATCAGATCACAGGGAGAGGACTGGGGTTGGCTGTGTGAACACAGCCTGAAGGGGGCTAGCGTGCCACAGCTAGTGGGGAAGGAGTCTGAGAAAAAGTCTGGACCTGCCTAAGAGACAAGAGACCATTGTTTCAGGGTGCGCGAGGAGAGAGTATACAGAACACTGCCTAAACAAGCTCCAGATACAGGTGTGAGCCACGGATATGAGCACGGACAAGAGAGACAGGCACAAAATGCTAAAGCTACTGCTGCAGCCACCAAGAAGCCTGTGTGCAAGCACAGGTCACTATCCACACATCCCCTCCTGGGAGGATGTGCAGTCCGCCACTGCCAGGGTCCCGAGATCCAGGGACAATTTCCCGGGAGATCACACAGCGTGGCTCAGGATGTTGCAACATCACGCTGGCCTTTGCCACTGCAGGCTCGCCCTGTATTCCGTACACCTCCATTTCCCTCCCCAGCTGAGTGAGACAGAGCCCCCTAATCAGCTGCTACTTTAACTCTGTCCTGTCTGAGCGAAGAACAGATGCCCTCAGGTGACCTACACACAGAGGCAGGGCCAAATCCAAAGCTGAACACCAGGAGCTGTGCAAACAAAGAAAAGAAAGGAGCCTCAGCCTCAGAAGCAGTGGATTAAATCTGCATAATCAACCTGATGTATCCTGAATCTGTGGAAATCCTGAATAGACAACAAATCATCCCAAAATTGAGGTAGTGGACTTTGGGAGCAGTAATATATATATATTTTTTCCTTTTTCTCCATTTGTGTGTATGTGTATGCTTTTTTGTGTGGTTTTGTCTATATAGCTTTGCTTTTACCATTTGTCCTAGGGATCTGTCTTTCCATTCTGTTTGTTTGTTGTTGTTGTTTGCTATACAGTTTTTAGTGTTTGTTATCATTGGTGGATTTGTTTTTTGGTTTGGCTGCTCTTTTCTTTCTTTCTTTTTTTCTTTTTAATAATTATTTTTATTTTAATAACTTTATTTTATTTTAACTTTTTCCTCTTTCTTTCTTTTTTTCCCTCTTTCCTTCTGAGCCATGTGGATGACAGTGTCTTGGTGCTCTGGCCAGCTGTCAGACTTATGACTCTGAAGTGTGAGAGCCGAGTTCAGGACATTGGTCCACCAGAGACCTCCTTGCTGCATGTAATATCAAATGGCAAAAGCTCTCACAGAGATCTCCATCTCAATGCTAGGACCCAGCTCCACTCAATGACAGCATGCTACAGTGCTGGACACCCTATGCCAAACAACTAGCAAGATAGGAACACAACCCCGCCCATAGCTGAGAGGCTGCCTAAAATCATAATAAGGTCACATACACCCTGAAACATACCACCAGGCACAGGCCTGCCCACCAGAAAGACAAAAAACAGCTGCATTCACCAGAACGCAAGCACTAGTCCCCTCCACCAGGTACCCTACACAACCCACTGAACAAACCATACCCACTGGGGGCAGACACCAAAAACAACAGGAATTACAAGCTTGCAGCCTGTGAAAAGAAGACCCCAAACACAGTAAGTTAAGCAAAATGAGAAACAGAGAAACACACCCAGGTGAAAGGGCAAGGTAAAAATCCACCAGACCTAAAAAATGAAGAGGAAATAGGCAGTCTACCTGAAAAATAATTCAGAGTAATGATAATAAAGATGATCCAAAATCTTGGAAATACAATGAAGAAAGTACAAGAAATGTTTAACCAGGACCTAGAAGAACTAAAGAGCAAACAAACAATGATTAACAACAAAATAAATGAAATTAAAAATTCACTAGGAGAAATCAATAACAGTATAACTGAGGCAGAAGAACAGATAAGTGATATGGAAGATAAAAGATAAAATAGTGGAAATAACTACTGCTGAGCAGAATAAAGAAAAAAGAATGAAAATAATTGAAGACAGTCTCAGAGACTTCTGGGACAACATTAAACATGCCAACATTCAAATTAAAAGGGGCCCAGAAGAAGAAGAGAAAAAAAAAAAGGACTGAGAAAATATTTGAAGAGATTATAGTTGTAAACTTCCCTAATATGGGTAGGAAATATTCAATTAAGTCCAGGATGTGCAGAGAGTCCGGTACAGGATAAATCCAAGGAGAAACATGCCAAGACACATATTAATCAAACTATCAAAAATTAAATATACAGAAAAGATATTAAAAGCAGTAAGGGGAAAACAACAAATAATATACAAAGGAATCCCTATTAGGTTAACAGCTGATCTTTGAGCAGAAACTGTGCAAGACAGAAGAGAGTGGCAGGACATATTTAAAGTGAGGAAAGGGAAAAATCTACAACTAAGATTACTCTACCCAGCAAGGATCTCATTCAGATTCGATGGAGAATTAAAAACTTTATAGACAAGCAAAAGCTAAGAGAATTCAGCACCAACAAATCAGCTTTACAACAAATGCTAAAGGAACTTCTCTAGGCAGGAAACATAAGAGAAGTAAAAGACCTACAATAACAAACCCAAAACAATTAAGAAAATGGTAATAGGAACATACATATTGATAATTACCTTAAATGTAAATGGATTAAATGTGCCAATCAAAAGACATAGACTGGCTGAAAGGATACAAATAAAAAGAACTGTATCTACACTGTCTACAAGAGACACACTTCATTCTACACTGTCTACAAAGGACACAGACTGAAAGTTAGGTGATGGAAGAAGATATTCCATGCAACTGGAAATCAAAAGAAGCTGGAGTAGCAATTCTCATATCAGACCAAATAGACTTAAAAATAAAGACTATTACAAAAGACAAAGAAGGACACTACATAATGATTAAGGGATCAATCCTAGAAGAAGATATAACAATTGTAAATATATATGCACCCAACATAGGAACACCTCAATACATAAAGCAAATGCTAACAGCCATAAAAGGGGAAATCGACAGTAACACAATCATAGTAGGATACTTAAACACCTCACTTTCACAGGTGGACAGATCTTCCAAAATGAAAATAAATAAGGAAACACAACCTTTAAATGATACATTAAACAAGATGGAGTTAATTGATATTTATAGGACATTCCATCCAAAAACAACAGAATACACATTCTTCTCAAGTGCTCATGGAACATTCTCCAGGAGAGATCATACCTTGTTTCACAAATCAAGCCTTGGTAAATTTAAGAAAATTCAAATGGTATCAAGTACCTTTTTCTGACCACAATGCTATGAGACTAGATATCAATTACAGCAATAAATCTGTAAAAAGTACAAACACATGGAGGTTAAATAATACACTACTAAATAACCAAGAGATCACTGAAGAAATCAAAGGGGAAATCAAAAAATACCTAGAAACAAAGGACAATGAAAACAAGATGACCCAAAACCTATGGGATGCAGCAAAAGCCATTCTAATATGGAAGTTTATAGCAATACAATCCTACTTCAAGAAAGAAGAAACATCTTAAATAAAAAACCTAACCTTACACCTAAAGCAATTAGAGAAAGAAGAACAAAAACCCCCCAAAGTTAGCAGAAGGAAAAAAATCATAAAGATCAGATCAGAAATTTTTAAAAAGTTATGGGTGGGCGGAAACTGCAGGTGGCAAAGCAGGGAAGCTTTGGAGCCATGGAGGAGAGTGCAGCAACAGGGGTGCGGAGGGCAAAGAGAGATTCCTGCACAGAGAATCTGTGCCAACCTTCACTCACTAGACAGAGAGGCTTGTCAGCTCACCCGCCGGGGTGGGCAGGGGCTGGGAGCTGAGGCTCGGGCTTCGATTTGATCCCAGGGAGAGAACTGGTGGCCTGAACATAGCCTGAAGGGGTTACTGCACCACGGCTAGCCAGGAGGGAGTCCGGGAAAAAATCTGGAACTGCCGAGGAGGCAAGAGACTTTTTCTTCCCTCTTTGTTTCCTGGTGCATGAGGAGAGGGGATTAAGAGCACTGCTTAAAGGAGGTCCAGAGACAGGCGCAGCTGCGTCTAACAGTGCAAACACCAGAGACGGGCATGAGATGCTAAGGCTGCTGCTGCCACCACCAAGAAGCCTGTGTGCGAACACAGGTCACTGTCCACACCACCCCTCCCAGGAGCATGTGCAGCCCGCCACCGCCAGGGTCCCGAGATCCACGGACAACTTCCCCGGGAGAAGGCACGGCACGCCTCAGGCTGGTGCAACATCATGCTGGCCTCTCCCACTGCAGGCTTGCCCCGCATCCGCCCTCCTCCCTAGCCCCGGCCTGAGTGAGCCAGAGCCCCCGAATCAGCAGCTCCTTTAACCCCGTCCTGTCTGAGCAAGGAACAGACGCCCTCAGGCGACCTACATGCAGAGGCAGGGCCAAATCCAAAGCTGAACCCCTGCAGCTGTGCGAACAAAGAAGAGAAAGGGAAATTTCTCCCAGCAGCCTCAGGAACAGTGGATTAAACCTCCATAATCAACTTGATGTACCCTGCATCTGTGGAATACCTGAAGAGACAACAAATAATCCCAAATTGAGGAGGTGGACTTTGAGAGCAAGATATATAATTTTTTTTCCTTTTCCTCTTTTAATGAGTGTGTATGTGTATGCTTCTGTGTGAGATTTTATCTGTATAGCTTTGCTTTCACCATTTGTCCTAGGGTTCTGTCCATCCATTTTTTCTTTTTTTTACTTTAAAAAAATTTTTTTTCTTAATAATTATTTTTTATTTAAATTGTTTTATTTTATCATACTTTATTTAATTGTATCCTCTTTCTTTCTTTCTTTCTTTCTTTCTTTCTTTTTTTCTTTCTTTCTTTCTTTCTTTCTTTCTTTCTTTCTTTCTTTCTTTCTCTCTTTCTTTCTACTTTTTCTCCCTTTTATTCTGAGCTATGTGGATGAAAGGTGCTTGGTGCTCCAGCCAGGAGTCAGTGCTGTGCCTCTGAGGTGGGAGAGCCAACTTCAGGACACTTTTCCACAAGAGACTTTCCAGCTCCACGTAATATCAAAAGGCAAAAATATCCCAGAGATTTCCATCTCAATGCCAAGACCCAGCTGCACTCAATGACCAGGAAGCTACAGTGCTGGACACCTTATGCCAAACAACTACCAAGAAAGGAACACAACTCCACCCATTAACAGAGAGGCTGCCTAAAATCATAAGTCCACAGACACCCCAAAACACACCAAGAGATGTGAACCTGCCCACCAAAAATACAAGATCCAGCCTCATCCACCAGAACACAGGCACTAGTCCCCTCCACTAGGAAGCCTACTCAACCCACTGAACCAACTTTAGCCACTGGGAACAGACACCAAAAAGAGCGGGAACTACGAACCTGCAGCCTGCAAAAAGGAGACACCAAACACAGTAAGATAAGCAAAATGAGAAGACAGAAAAACACAGAGCAGATGAAGGAGCAAGGTAAAAACCCACCAGACCTAAAAAATGAAGAGGAAATAAGCAGTCTACCTGAAAAAGAATTCAGAATAATTATAGGAAAGATGATACAATATCTTGGAAATGGAAAAGAGAAAAGGCAAGAAACATTTAACAAAGACCAAGAAGAACTAAAAAGGAAACAAACAATGATTAACAACACAATAAATGAAATTAAAAATACTCTAGAAGGGATCAATGGCAGAATAACTGAAGCACAAAAACGCATGAGTGACCTGGAAGATAAAATAGTGGAAATAATTACTGCAGAGCAGAATAAAGAAAAAAGAATGAAAAGAAATGAGGACAGTCTGAGAGACCTCTGGAACAACATTAAACACACCAACATTCAAATTATAGGGTTCCAGAAGAAGAGAAAAAGAAAGGGACTGAGAAAATATTTGAAGAGATTATAGTTGAAAACTTCCCTTATATGGGAAAGGAAATAGTTAATCTAGTCCAGGAAGCACCGAAAGTCCCATACAGGATAAATCCAAGGAGAGACATGCCAAGACACATATTAATCAAACTATCAAAAATTAAGTACAAAGAAAACACATTAAAACAGTAAGGGAAAAACAAAAAATAATACACAAGGGAATCCCCAAAAGGTCAACAGCTGATCTTTCAGCAGAAACTCTGTAAGCCAGAAGGGACTGGCAGGACATATTTAAAGTGATGAAGGAGAAAAACCTACAACCAAGATTACTCTACCCAGCAAGGATCTCATTCAGATTTGATGGAGAAATTAAAAGCTTTACAGACAAGCAAAATCTGAGAGAGTTCAGCACCACCAAACCAGCTTTACAACAAATGCTAAAGGAACATCTCTAGGCAAGAAACACAAGAGAAGGAAAATACCTACAATAACAAACCCAAAACAATTAAGATAATGGGAATAGGAACATACATATTGATAATTACCTTAAATGCAAATGGATTAAATGTTCCCACCAAAAGACACAGACTGGCTGAATGGATACAAAAAAAGACCTGTATATATACTGTCTACAAGAGACCCACTTCAGACCTAGGGACACATACAGACTGAAAGTGAGGGGATGGAAAAAGATGTTCCATCCTAATGGAAATCAAAAAAAGCTGGAGTAGCAATTCTCATATCAGAAATAATAGACTTTAAAATAAACACTGTTACAAGAGACAAAGAAGGACAATATATAATGATCAAGGGATTGATCCAAGAAGAAGATATAACAATTGTAAATATTTATGCACCCAACAAGGAGCACCTCAATATATAAGGCAAATACTAACAGCCTAAATACTAATAAAAGGGGAAATCGACAGTAACACATTCATAGTAGCAGATTTTAACACCCCACTTTCACCAATGGACAGATCAAAATACAAATAAATAAGGAAACACAAGCTTTAACTGATACATTAAACAAGATGGACTTAATTGATATTTATAGGACATTCCATCCAAAAACAGCAGATTACACTTTCTTCTCAAGTGCTCATGGAACATTCTCCAGGATAGATCATATCTTGGGTCACAAATCAAGCCTAGGTAAATTTAAGAAAATTGAAATTGTATCAAGTATCTTTTTCAACCACAATGCTATGAGACTAGATATCAATTACAGGAAAATATCTAAAAAATACAAACACATGGAGGCTAAACAATACACTACTTAATAACGAAGTGATCACTGAAGAAATTAAAATATACCTAGAAACAAATGACAATGCACACACGATAACTCAAAACCTATGGGATGCAGCAAAAGCAGTTCTAAGAGGGAAGTTTATAGCAATACAATCATACCTTAAGAAACAGAAAACATCTTAAATAAAAAACCTAACCTTGTACCTAAAGCAAATAGGGAAAGAAGAAAAAAAAAAAAAAAACCCAAAGTTAGCAGATGGAAAGAAATCATAAAGATCAGATCAGAAATAAATGAAAAAGAAATGAAGGAAACAATAGCAAAGATCCATAAAACCAAAAGCTGGTTCTTTGAGAAGATAAACAAAATTTATAAACCATTAGACAGACTCATCAAGAAAAAAAGGGAGAAGATTCAAATCAATAGAATTAGAAATGAAAAAGGATAAGTAACAACTGACACTGCAGAAATACAAAGGATCATAAGAGATTACTACAAGCAACTCTGTGCCAATAAAATGGACAACCTGGAAGAAATGGACAAATACTTAGAAATGCACATCCTGCCAGACTGAACCAGGAAGAAGTAGAAAATATGAACAGACCAATCATAAGCACTGAAATTGAAACTGTGGTTAAAAATCTTCCAACAAGAAAAAGCCCAGGACCAGTGGCTTCACAGGCGAATTCTACCAAACATTTAGAGAAGAGCTAACACCTATCCTTCTCAAACTCTTGCAAAAAATAACAGAGGGAGTAACACTCCCAAACTCATTCTGTGAGGCCATCATCACCCTGATACCAAAACCAGGCAAAGATGTCACAAATATAGAAAACTAAAGGCCAATATCACTGTTGAACATAGATGCAAAAATCCTCAACAAAATACTAGCAAACAGAATCCAACAGCTTATTAAAAGGATCATGCACCATGATCAAGTGAGGTTTATCCCAGGAATGCAAGAATTCTTCAATATTTGCAAACCAATCAATGTGATACACCATAATAACAAATTGAAGGAGAGAAATGATAGGATCATCTGAATAGATGCAGAAAAAGCTTATGATAAAATTCAGCACCCATTTATGGTAAAAACCCTCCAGAAACTAGGCATATAGGGAACTGAACTCAACATAATAAAGGCTGTACATGACAAACACACAGCCAACATCGTCCTCAATGTTGAAAAACTTAAACCATTTCCACTAAACCAGGAACAAGACAAAGCCCTCTCTCATCACTTTTATTCAACGTAGTTTTGGAAGTTTTAGCCACAGCAATCAGAGAAGAAAAAATAAAAGGAATCCAAATCAGAAAAGAAGAAGTAAAGCTGTCCATGTTTGCAGATGACATGATACTATACATAGAGAATCCTAAAGACTTTACCAGAAAACTACTAGAGCTAATCAATGAATTCGGTAAAGTAGCAGGATACAACATTAATGCACAGTAATCTCTTGCATTCCTATACACTAATGCTGAAAAATCCAAAAGATAAATTAAGGAAACACTCGCATTTACCATTGCAACCAAAAGAATAAAATACCTAGGAATAAACCTACCTAAGGAGTCAAAAGACCTGTATGCAGAAAACTATAAGACACTGATGAAAATAATTAAAGATGATACAAATAGATGGAGAGATATATCATGTTCTTGGACTGGAAGAATCAACATTGTGAAAATGACTATACTATCCAAAGCAATCTACAGATTCAATGCAATCCCTATCAAATGACCAATGACATTTTTCCCAGGACTAGAGCAAAGAATTTCACAATTTGTGTGGAAACACAAAAGACCCTGAATATCCAAAGCAATCTTGAGAACGAAAAATGGAGCTGGAGGAATCAGACTCCCTGACTTCAAACTATACTACAAAGCTACAGTAATCAAGACAGTATGGTACTTGCACAAAAACACAAATATAGATCAATGGAACAGGATAGAAAGCCCAGAGTTAATCCCATGAACACATGGTCACCTTATTTTTGATAAAGGAAGCAAGAATATACAGTGGAGAAAAGACATCCTCTTCAATAAGTTGTGCTGGGAGAACTGGACAGCTACATGTAGAAGAATGGAATTAGAACACTCTCTAACACCATACACAAAAATAAACTCAAAATGCATTAAATACATAAATGTAAAGCCAGACACTATAAAACTCTTAGAGGAAAACATAGGCAGAACACTCTATGACTTAAATCACAGCAAGATCCTTTTTGACCTGCCTCTTAGAGAAGTGGAAATAAAAACAAAAATAAACAAATGGGACCTAATAAAACTTAAAACCCAAACCTTTTACATAGCAAAGGAAATCATAAACAGGATGAAAAGACAACAGTCAGAACGGGAGAAAATATTTGCAAATGAAGCAACTGACAAAGGATTAATCTCTACAATTTACAAGCAGCTCATGCAGATTCATATATAAAAAACAAACAACCCAATGCAAAAATGGGCAGAACCTAAATAGATATATCTTCAAAGAAGATATACAGATTGCCAAAAAACTCATGAAAGAGTGCTGAACATCACTAATCATTAGAGAAATTCAAATCAAAACTACAGTGAGGTATCACCTCATACCAGTCAGAATGACCATCATCAAAAAACTGCAAACAATAAATACTGGAGAGGGCATGGAGAAAAGGGAACCCTCTTGTGCTGTTGGTGGGAATGTAAATTAATACAGCCACTATGCAGAGTAGTATGGAGGTTCCTTAAAAAACTAAAAATAAAACTCAGCAATCCCACTCCTGGGCATATACCCTGAGAAAACCATAATTCAAAAAAGTCATGCAGCACAATGTTTATTGCTGCTATATTTACAATAGCCAGGACATGGAAACAACCTAAGTGTCCATCGATAGATGAATGGATAAAGAGGATGTGGCACATATATACAATGGAATATTACTCAGCCATAAAATAAATGTAATTGAGTTTTTTGTAGTGAGGTGGATGGACCTAGAGTCTGTCATACAGAGTGAAGTAAGTCAGAAAGAGAAAAGCAAATAGCGTATGCTAACACATATATATGGAATCTAAAAAAAAAAAAAAGTTATCAAGAACCTAGGAACATGACAGGAATAAAGACACAGACATAGAGAATGGACTTGAGGACACGGGGATGGGGTAGGGTAAGCTGGGACGAAGTGAGAGAGTGGCATTACATATACTACCAAATGTAAAATAGATAGCTAGTGGGAAGCAGCTGCATAGCAGAGGGTGCATAGCTCGGTGCTTTGTGACCACCTAGAGGGGTGGGATAGGTAGGGCGGGAGGGAGACACAAGAAGGAGGAGATATGGGGATATATGTATATGTATAGCTGATCACTTTGTTATAAAGCAGAAACTAACACACCATTGTAAAGCAATTATACTCCAATAAAGATGTTAAAAAAAAAGAAAAGGTTGTTAACAAAAGAATGGGGGTAGGGTGATAGGAAATAAGAAGCAGTTTTGAGAGGCCTTTCAGATGCTGATTTGACCAAATTTAATGATTTCTTAAGTTATCAGAAATTAGAATATGTAAGAAGTCTATGCTTTTCTTACATCATGAAGCACAAAAAGTAATTCTATTTTATAGCACATTGGGATAAATAACTTAGCAAAGGAAATCACCTGACAACATGGGCAGAGATGAACAATATCAGGCACACCACAGTGAGAATCTCTGCTCCAGGTTATTTCTGGGTCTCTTCTTGTATAACTGAGTGAATGATACCTTCTAGTGTATGTTTTGAGGGCAACAAATACTGAGGAGCAAAGATCTGGACAAGTTAAATTAGTCAAAGTACAGACAGTCAACATATATTTAGAAATTTTGGTCTGTATTTCAGGAGAAAGCAGTAGCAGGAAAGAGGGATTTAAGGATTATGGACATTAGGCACTGGCAAAAGCCATGAGAATGCTTAAAATAAATAAATATAAATTTATTTTAAATAAATCAAATTTACATAAAATCATTTATATAAATATAAATGAATAGAATGAGAGCAGGTCAGTGAAGGAATCCAGGAAGCACTAAATTTTAAGGAGCCAGCCTGAGATGAAGAGCCAAAAAGAACACTGGCAATAAGCATTAGAGAAGTTAGAGGAAAGACCAATTGTTTCATCCCATTTGCAAGATGAAAGATGACTGATCAACAATTTTCATTTACTCCACAGAAATCAGAGAGTAAAAAGCAACAACAACAACTATTGAAATTGGAAACTAAGATGTCTTTGGTAACCTTGGGGAGAACCCTGTAAGTGGAAAGGTAGGCAAAATGCCAAAAGAATAAATATGAAATTGGAGATAAAAAAACTGTAGACTACTCTTTTAAGAGCTTGTACTCTTTAGAGAAGGGAAATACTTCACTAACTATACAAGATAGATTATGATAGTATGGCAGTTTTTATGATTAGATTCTTTACTTATGTCCATTTTTTTTTTTAAGTTTCAGTTAAAATGGAGTGGCATGAACAAGGCAGAAAGAAGAATAAGAGGGATTAAAATAATAATAAATTACAATAAAACTGAAGAAAGAACAACTAATGGAATAAGGCCCAAATAGGCAGCAAGATGTAAGTTGACATAAAGAATGGGGAAGTTACCGTCCTCCAGGAAAACAAACAAAAAATCATCTCAAATGGAAGGTTAAGAGGAAGGTGGTATTACAATTCAGACAGTTTTTTAGATCAAAAGCTTAAAATACCAGCAAAATATGCATCTCATTAAATTTGTTAATTTGTGAATTAGGAGGCAAAACTGTGTTGTATGAGAAGGAGTCTATGAAGTGAGAGTTTTGAGTATCATGGAGAATATTAAGAACGGAGAGAGTCTAGAAGGGCTGCTGTATAAAATTGAGAATCCTTAAGAGTTTAGAGATCATGGTCATGTAATTTGTTTAATTCTATTCAGAATTAAGATTGGGAAAGGCAGAAGGTTGACTTAAACAATATTCAGGTTTAGGGAATTGAAGTGGCAGAAAACCAAGGAGTAAAATGTTTGATGTTTGGGGAAAAGGATATTGTAAATAATAAATGAAAACAAATTACTGTCAGAAAGAGATTTGTTTAGAATAAATATAAGGGAAAATATGTACTAAAATTTATTATTCCTGGTAAATATACAGAATTACTTATCAAAAGATAAACTAATCCTTGGTGTAGTATGTAATATGTTAGTATCTATAGTAGTTTATATTACTGCTACTCTAATTAAAAGAACCAACTAACATAAGGATCCCTGTTAGCCTAAAATTCCAAACTCATTTAAAATCCAATTTAAAATAATTCCCCATGAATCACATTCAATACCTAATTTCATGTTCTTATGAAATACACACCATTTAGTTTTAGAAAAGGTATACAAAATAAGTTAAAACATAATTGCTTAAACAATTCTGCAATAACACAAAGAGCTGCATTGTCAAATCAGACACACAATCAGAGATTGAGCTTTCAGAAAAATTTCAAGGATAGAAATAATCACGGTGTATAAGCAGAGAGAAGTCTAGGATTGCCACTGCAGCTGTTACATCTTTTTTTGCTACATAAGAGTATATTCTGGTCCAGAGTAACATATGAAATCTCTAAATAATGTTTGAAGCTGCATCAATTACACCAAAAAAAAAAAAATAGCTGTTTCAGTCAAGAGAAATCTCCATTTTATACTCTGATATTTGTATAGCATACAGGACTTTTACCAGGGAGCCATGTTCATAAATCCATACATTTTAAGTGTGTTTTTATTAAGCAATTCAAATAGGTGCATCCTTCTAAGACCCCTCCATAGATAAGGACTTTTCTACTAGTAAATACTTTAATACATTTGCAAAATGTTTCTCACAGACTGTTTACCAGGAGATTTGACCAGGCTATGTTCCTTGTTTTTTTTGTTTGTTTGTTTGTTTTTTTCCTGCAGACATTTCTCCAGTAAAGTGAGAAAATCATCTGTAAGCCTAGTGCTGACCATTGTTTTTTTTTCCAGAACCATACTTCTATATTTGACAATTTTTGAGCTTCCAACATTCATTTAAATTTCCAGCTTCTTATCATGGGAATTACAAAGAGAACAGTATTTTAGCTGTGCCTTTTAGCTAAACAATGATATCAAGCAGTTTCCAGTTGCCTTCTGCATATTTGCAACTCTAACATCAATACAATTAGGCTCTTCAGGTAAAGTCTTAGTTAACGTCAAGAACTACCTTACTGTTAGTTGGGTCACTTTCACCTTTGGAGTACTCTGAAAATGGCTTGATTTAGAGAAAGCTACTTTGTTTTACATTTCTTAGCCTATTAACATTTTGTTTGGACCTAGGTAAGTGTGTGTATATGCTGTGTAATTTTATGTCTGCTATAGATAGCAGAATTAGAAGCTAGAGTTTTATAAATGATTATACCAGTAATGGAGTATAACAATTGGTCAACGTCACTACGTATGTAGGGAACAAATACACTTCTCTAATTTTTCAAACTGAGATGTTAAAAACTGTCCAAGTCATCCTATAATGTCACAAAACTTCCAGAAATTTGTCTATAAAAAAGTGAATTTGTACAAAATAGAAATAGAAAAGCAGAAAAAGTCACTTTCAGTCTTGTAGGATCCTACAGTAGAGATCAAATGACCTTACTAAACAGACATTTAAATAGATCACTGAGATAGCACTTTGAATTGGTTTTACTTTTATTTAAGAAAATCCTACTAAAATATATAAACCAGCCAATAAAATGTCATGATTAACTGCATCAAATGCTGCCAAAAGGTCCAACAAAATCATAAAAGACAACACCCGTTGTTGCAATCAAAAGGTCATTATTTACTTTCAATACAGCAGTCTCAGCACTATGATGAGGATGAAACCCTGATTGAAATTGCTCAAATGAGTCAAATTGCATCATGTGTTAATGTAATTGATTACAACCTCCAACACTTGAAGCACAGCCTAAATTAAAAAATGAATGATGGTGTTGCACTTTATCCAGAGTAATGAAGCTTTCTTCAGCACTTCTGGCTCAGTATAAATTCATGGTCATTTGAAGAGCTGACCCAGAGCCAAAAAGGGATTAAAAACTCTTAAAATGCTCATCAATGACATTCCAAGTATCAATATCCAGGTACAAGACAGAGGACTGACTCCTGCTGAGAATCCATCCCCAATTCTAAGAGAACCAACAGACCTTACTAATCCTGAGAAAGAACCACCCAAAAAGAAAATGGAGGTTGTAAATTTAAAACCATTTCTTTGTGTCTACTTTGGTGTCTGTGAATACATACCAGCAGAAACTGAATTAAAATGTTCACATACCATGCTCCTCTCAAGACTTTGCTATTTAAAGAGCTATAAAAGGTATATTGTTGGATCTTAGTGGTCCTTTGGTGCCTCTTACAGATTATGAGAGACAGAAACTGTCATTGATCTCAAAAGGGTTGCTCCACATGCATTCCAAGAGCATCCCCAGGTAGAGTAGAGGTAGGAGGAAGAGATAAAATCAAGATAAGTGTTTCAAGAAACAGAGACAAGCTTGACTCATTATTTATGTGTGCAATCCAATCAGGAAAAATAGGTGAAAAAATAAAAGGGTTGCTATGTAATAATAATCACAACAAAGATAACATACAGGGAGAGATTACCTTTTGCCAGCAATTGTTATAAGCAATTTACCTATGTGTGAAAATTAATGTATGTATTTGGTCCATAAAATATCCCCTAATCTGCAAAAAAATCCCTATTTTGCTAGGAAACTAAGACACAGAGAAGGAATTCAACCAATTCACTCTGATTCAAACATTGTACAAGAGTTTGAAACTGAATTCAGATATTCTGGTTCAAGACCCTCACTACTGTCTTCTAGGACCACTGTGCCATTTTTTTCCTATATGTGGTGAGTGACATGGGAGAATACACTTCAACTCTTATGTTACATTATCCTACATTTTACAACACTTGCATGTATGTTAGTGCTATACTGAAAACATCCATCCATTCAGCCTTCTATGCAAAAAATGCATTAGAGTCATAAAGGATAAATCCTTAAGTGCTATTATTATATATACATATGAAATGTGTATATACATATGAAATGACCTAACTCATAACTAAATATTCAAAACCTTCACTAAAATTTATGAGAGTACAGATTGTCTTTGTTTTACATTTTCTATCACTAACTCTCTAGAGTTAAGAGGGTTTCTCAATAGCTTTTAGTAACAATGCAAAGATATATTTTTTTTCTTCAGTAATACTCTTATATTAATAAACTGTCTTAGCAGAGTGACATTATGACTGTGAAAATATACTCTATACATTCTCGCTTTCGCACACACATATTGAATTTTATATCCTAAATATTAAGGCATGACGAGAGAAACTACAAAACGTTTTGTACTGAAGTAACAACACAAGGGTAATTTCACCCAAAATAATCACTGAATTTTATTGAAGTACATCAGCTGTCTCATCAACTGATTTTTGAAGTGGCAGAATGACCCAGCACATCACATCTAATGACAAAGAAAGTGAATGTAATTAAAATCCAACGTAGGGCAAAAGCTAATAACTGACAAATGAAGAGAAAGCATTAAAGTTATGTTAAAAGGTGAATTAATAACCTTGAAGAGAATAATGCTAAAACACTCTAATGACTACATTTCACCAATAACTTTCCAAATTCTGGAGTCCGTCATTTGTCCTTTTAATTTGTGTCCGAATATCCCAAGATCAATGAGGAAATGCTAACTTCCCTGTTTTCCAAGCAATTTCAAGTCCTTCCATCAGTAGTTATTTTACTTTTAATTTCCTTCCCAGACTTATTGCAGATTCTTCTCTTTTCAATTTTGTTCATGTTTCATGCCTCTGACTTTTCATTTAGTCACATCATAGGTTGTAAAACTGTGCTTTATTCTAAAGACCGGTGAACTTAGCAGACTAATGAAAGTTGAATCCAAAGAACTGTGGTTGAATTTCCATTTTACTACTTGGTAGATGGGTAGTGTTGAAATTAACCTCTTGAATTTCTGCTTTCTCACTGTACAGGGAATTTAAAAAATAACTACATTTGCAGATTGCTTACAAGGAAAAAATGTGTTAATTTGAAAGAGTCCTTCAGTTATACAGGTGTAAAATATTATTTTCAATGGTAACTGACGGCTCAACAATACCCAAGAGCACAATTAGGAGAATGAAAAATAGCAGTATATGCCATGGTTTTTAAGAGGTTTTTAAATAATGTAGTTCATTATTAAATATGTAGTTCATCATATTCAACTCTTTTATCTTACACAAATGAAGAACTCATTGTCACAGAGAAAAATGTGTTCGAGGCCCCACAAATATCAGACTTAGAGATTCTGGGGAAAAAATTCTTGAATTGTGGTTAAATGGTTTTTCCACACACAAAAAAAAAAGTCTTTCATGATACACTAAGTAGATAAGTTGTGGATAAGTACTGACAGGAAGAGAAGGGATGGGATCCCATTTCCAAATTGGCACAAGGCTATTTTAGAAGTCATACCAAATATAAAACTCTGAATAAAGAGACTAGATTTTGCCTTTGAATTTGTGACTACAGAGAAGGCACAAATTCATTGTGCTCTATTTTCTCTGTATGTAAAATTAATAGAACCAGATAATCTATAATGTCCTTCAGCTCAGTGACTCAGTTTCCTATCATTCTCCATTGCCTGGAGTATGTGACAATTAAGAATTTAGCTTTATGGTAAAGGTCAAGTAGTTTAACCCTGGCTCAGCCAGGTATTCTCTTGACCTTGGACAGATTACTGGGTCTAAACTTTACATTCTCTGAAATGGAAATACAAATAGCACCTATTTCACAGAGAAGCTCTGAGGATTTATTGTTATAATTAGTAAAAGCACTTTGCACATACAAAGTGCTTGGTCAATATGAGCTACTAATTTCCCTTAGGATCATGAACGTTCACCCACCAGTACCGGCAGATCCTCATCCAGAGTCGATACTCAATATGTGAGTAATAATAATAATAATAATAACAATAATAATAATTGATAATAGTAATGGTAAGAAGCATTTATTGATTATGTAATGTGCCAGTACAATTGGTAGCAACATCTGATTGAGGAATTATTGTGAACCATTTCCTTTCTAAGTGAGAAGATGTGGTTTTTAGAACATTACATGAGTAGTATTTCAACAGTTTACTATTATTAACCATCATTTAGATCAGAAAGGCAACTGAAACCATGTCTGAATGGAAATACTATGCAATTTCCTTACATTACTGTTTAGAATAGCCAAGATATGGAAACAGCCTTAATATCCTCTGAGGGATGAGTGGATAAAGAAATTGTGATAAAAAAAAAAAAAGAAAGAAATTGTGATACATTACAAGTTCTTGTGAGGGCTTCCAAGCAGTAGAAACTTTAGGAAAAAAAGCAGGGAAGTGTGGACATGCTTGATGTGTTTAGGAAACAGTGAGGGATATAACAGAGTAGCTGGAACGGAATTCTTTCCAAGACCTTGAGTGCCATGCTATAGAATGTACTTTAAATTATTATTTTCTTTAATCATTAAAGTGATACATGCTCTACATCTGGAAAAGACAAAAACTGTAATTCGAAAAGATACATGCACCCTAATGCTCATAGCAGCACTATTTGTAATGGCCAAGACACGGAAGCAACCTAAGTGTCCATGAATAGATGAATGGATAAAGAAGATGTAGTATATATAAAATGGACTATTTCTCGGCCATAGAAAAGAATGAAATATTGCCATTTGCAACAACATGAATGGACCTAGAGATTATCATACTGAGTGAAGTAAGTCAAAGACAAATATATGATATCACTTATACATGGAATCTAAAAAGTAATGCAAATGAACTTATTTACAAAACAGAAACATACTGACAAACATAGAAAACAAATTTATGGTTACTATAGGGGAAAGTTGGAGGGGATACATTAGGAGTTTGCAATTAACAGATACACACCATTATTTATAAAATAGATAAACAACAAGTACTTACTGTAGAGCACAGGGAACAATATTCAGTATCTTGTACTAACCTATAGTGGAAGAGAACCGGAAAAAAATATTTATGTGTAACTGAATTACTTTGCTGTACACCTGAAACTAACACAAGATAGTAAACCAACTATACTTCAATAAAACAGTAATACACGGGGCTTCCCTGGTGGCGCAGTGGTTGAGAGTCCACCTGCCGATGCAGGGTACACGGATTCGTGCCCCAGTCCGGGAAGATCCCACATGCCGCGGAGCGGCTGGGCCTGTGAGCCATGGCCGCTGAGCCTGCTGCATCCGGAGCCTGTGCTCCGCAACGGGAGAGGTCACAACAGTGAGAGGCCCGCGAAAAGCAAAAAAAAAAAAAGTAATACATGCTCACTATGGAAAATTTAGAAAAAACAAAGAAGTACTACAAAGAATAAAATAAAATCACTGTAATCTTTAAAAAAGAATATGTGGTATATACATACAATAGAATTATTATTCAGTCTTACAAAATAAAGGAAATCCTGCCATTTGTGATAACATGGCTGGACCTAGAGGACATTATGCTCAATGAAATAAGCCAAACACGGAAAGACAAATATTACATGATGTCACTAACATGTGGAATCTAAAATAGTCAAAAGAGTAAAAGCACAGGGTAGAATGGTGATTTCCAGGGGCTGGGGGAATGAAGTAAGGAGTAGGTGATGGTCAAAGGGTATAAAATTTTACTTATGCAAGATAATTAAGTTCTGAAGATCTAATATACAGCATAGTGCCTATAGCTAAGAATATTGTATTGTACATTTAAAATTTTCTAATAGGCTAGATCCTATGTGTTCTTACCACAAATAATAAAGAGAGTGGGAGGAAACTTTGGGAGGTAATGGATATGTCTATGGCCTTGATGGTAGTGATGATTTCATGAGTGTGTACTTATATCCAAACCCAGTGAGTTGAATACTTTAAATATATAAAGTT
This sequence comes from Aethalodelphis obliquidens, assembly GCF_003676395.1. Lineage (NCBI taxonomy): Eukaryota > Metazoa > Chordata > Mammalia > Artiodactyla > Delphinidae > Aethalodelphis > Aethalodelphis obliquidens. The sequence goes on along the minus strand of NW_020838020.1, from coordinate 1,257,441 downwards.
TGTAATAAGTAAATCATACCTCAATAAAATGGTTGAAAATACCAAGCAATTTCCAAATACAGATCTAAAGTCCTGGATGTATGATTCACTGATTTTGTTTTAATCTCTGATTCAGATGGGCCTTGGTATGACATTCTAACACTTAGAGCACATCAAAAATTGCTTCTAAGTAATTGTTTTAAAACTTAAGTATGAAAATCACATTAGAAATTGGGTGAAAATATTTCTAAGTTACTTGTGACTTATTTTGTAAGTAATATGGTAGACACAATCTAAAATAGAAAAAAAAATTAAGACATCTAAGGGAAAAAAAGGAATAAACCTAACAAGTAGCCATCACACTAAATAGGTATAATAACATTTGTAAATTAATTTTAAAGAATATAACATAACAACATAAAGTAAAATAAGTACTGCTTTGTGCTCATTTGTGTGCCATTGTTCTTATACTAAAATCTTTTGCCAAATGTTGCATATATGACATTATTTATTGGAAAGAGTGACATTGACTATATATTTATTCAAAATAGAAATCAAACTATTTTTTTAAATCCTGATATAGCAGGGATTTTAATGGAGAAGGAAGTGAATACATTAAAGAGTTTATCAGTGCTGATTCAGAGAGGAGAGAAAGTTATCAAGAAGCGGAAGGAGTCAAATCAAAAGCAATAAGACTGCATGAGTACCAGGGACACTGGATTTAATTTTTTTGCTAACATCAGACTAATATCATTAGAAACATTTTGTATTTGGGGTTGTCTACTTCTTTGACCTTTTTATGGGTTTTGATGATATAGCCTATAGTTGATGAAGGAGGATTATTTCCTTTCCTCACTTTTTATCTGACCTCTGATGAAGCTATAACTGCAGGTAAAACAGCCACGCTCTTTTCTCTGTGTGTATGTGTGTGTAGTGTGTATGTGTGTGTACTTACGTTTATCTATTTTCCTCTATTTATCAAATAATATATGCCTATTGTTGAGACATTGGAATATTTACTAATAAAAGTATTAATATCATCTAAATTCACCCCACCAATATGTTGATTCTATGGATGGAATTATATGCCTCTTTATCCTGAATGCAGAAAGGAAGGCCATCATAAGGGGGACTATTTTGTCCTTCACATCCTGAGTGTCACCTACATGCAAGACACCAAACCCAGAGCTCAGTAGGGGGCCCAGTCTGTGGGGATGCTTAATAAATAGTTGTGAAATGGTGGTTGAATATTAGCAAAAATAAATATTCTTCTATACCATCAAGTATTTTTCCAAATCTTGATTTTGAATTGCTTTATAATAACATGTTTATATATATATATAAATACAATAGCAAAAAAATTGCCTACTCAGATGTATATAATTCTCATGCAATTCTGCTTGAAATAATTGCTAAATTTAGAGTTACTATTAAACTTCAAAGTAATACAACTTAATTTATTTGAAAATATTTTAAAACGTCTATGCTACATTAACTGAACAAGATATTATGTTTAATTGTTTTTCTTCCCTTCGCAGGGAAGTTTTAGGAACTGGAAGTTTAACGTTGTCTCATATTGTCAGTCCCTCTGACTTACAGTTCTTTTCACCATTACCATTCTTTCTTTCACCGGGTTTTTGTTCTGAGCAATTTAATGTTGCTATTTATTAGGCTAATCAACTATACTGGAAACCTATCTAGAGCAATGATACCTACCACTTTGTAGTTTGGGGGGATTTACATCTAATTCAGCTTTTGAAAGGTATCACTTACACTCATTTATAGCAGTTTGAGCATACATTTTTATCTTACAAAAAATAAACCACAAATGCAACCATAAAACCTCTAGGAAGGTAATCAAGCCGTAAAACATATTGTCAACCCAATTTGAAATACTTTTCATGGGAATACAAATGCAAATTATGTCAGATTTCTTTAGCAACCTAGCAAGAAGAAAAATAGCATGATTTAATCATTTTTGCATAGAAAGAAAAATGCTCCTACTTTTCATAAAAATCAAGTATTTCGAAAATGGAATTTTACACTAAGCACATGAATTTACATGTTTTCTTCAGAAAAATGAAACATGAGGCACTTAGGAAAGATTCCTTTGCTGTAATCAGGTGTGAAAAGGCATCAAAAAAGCAATAATGTGAACTTGTTTCTGAATTTCCTACCTACCACTGTAAACCATCCCTCAATAACAAAACTTGAAAACAAAAGAAGGTAACTTTTGTTAAGTATGAATCAGTCACAACAGCTTTGAACACTAAGTAACAATGCCCTTGTTTCTCTGCAGGGCTGCAGGTTTCTCAGACAGGATAAGTCACTTGCTCAAGGTCACCTCACTAGTTGGAAGCAGGAGAGAGCTTGCATCAAGCCAGGTTTTGTGTTAAAGCCCTATGCTCTGTCCATTGTATCATGTTGTCTCCATATAAATAAAGAGAAATGACAGAGAAAATTGATAAATGAATGAACTAGGCTGTACAACTTAGAAAAAAATAGATTTTGCTTTGTCACAAATAAAATGTTTTCACATCTTTAGGATGACTTTTCATATTTCATTTACATTCTTACACTTCCTTTTGAATTTTTGTTTGTGTTTTTTCCTTCAATCTTTATTTTTCACACCACACATTTGTCTGTAGCTATTTTATGTTTTTCTCCCTCAGGCTTTATTTGTATGTAATGTTATATATTTGCTGGAAGTATCATTTCTTAGTGAGTTAAGTAGGATTCAGTTATCTGGTTATTAAAATCTTGTGTAGTTGCCAACCCCACATTGCTTTTTCCTTGATCTAGAATTGAATTTTATTACATATGTTTAACTTTACAGTTAAGTAAATTAAACAATGAATTTAAATCATGGCAATTTACTCTGTAACTTACCTGTTATGTTTGTACTCCATTGCAAACTGAAAATGTGAAACAATTGCTGTATATGAATGTGATTTTCTTTTAATTTTGAATATGAATTTTATATAACAAAATTATTTGCTTTAATACTGTATTGTATAATTAGTATAAAAAATAATTATACAATAGTGCATTCATATGCTAACTATATAATAAAACTATTACTTGATAACTAAGAAAATGTTCCAAATTAATTACTGAAATATATTTTTAACTTCATATAGTTTGCAAAATATTAAATTGACAAATATAAAAATCATATTATAATGTTGCCATGTGAACAAGTACTCACTATATAAATGCATACAGTTTTATGTGTTTATAAGTGTTTATACTTGTAAATACAAATACATACATTTAAATGTGTGGGTGTATGCAGAGAAAGAGAAATACCAAGAAGTTTGCATAATACAGTACAAGAGTGCCACCTTCTGGATTTAGTACACTTAGTAATAGTTTTTCTAACGTCCATAGGTTCCAAAAAGTATTTATGATTCATGATACTTCTTCTTAGTTTTCCCTGCATTTTATTATTTATATTTAAATATTGTTTTTAATATCTCTATTCTTTTAATATGACTGGAATTAATTTTGTGTATAAACAGATTTCTAGATAATATAGATTTCAAAACTTACTCCAGATGTAACAATTTGTATATTAGTGGTAGTAACAAGGCCAAACTAAAACAATACAATCAAAATATATTGATACATTTGAAAGTTCATTCATTTATTCATTTTCTAACTATAACAAATGTTAGAAATAAACACAAATGCCCAATATCTTGTATAAAATATAATGGCAAATACATTTTTTAAACAGATTTCACTGGTCTGATATTCTGAATTTATATACACCTTGGTTTCCTACAAAAGTAGTAAAACTAATAATAAAACTCAAAATAAACATATTAATATTATATGATCAAGAATGTTCAGACATTATATAAATTGAGCAAACATATCTTTGGTTTACAACTATAGAGTATATTTCATTTCTCTTTGGGCACCAGACTCTCTGACCCAACAGGAAGCTGAATTATGGTGTCCTTCCTCTCCCAAGACTTCTCATACTATAATCAGAACTTGCTCTCCATTTAATCCTCAGTCATTTCCAACAGTGTAGTAACTCACTTAGAAGAGTGATAAATTGTAATTGTTAATTTTAGTTACATCATACAAGTTGTTGATGTCTTTTTCTATTAAAGAAATGTCAAGGCTTTCAGAGGGACCCTGGCCAATGGTACTGTTGCCTTATCTTCCTTTTGCCCACATTTCTTTGTTTCCTTCTTTTGCCTATGTTTTTTTTGGTGTGTGCTTTTTTCGGTAGAGATTTTCCTGGGTCCATAAAAATTATATCCTTTTTGACACTTTATATTTTGCACATGGATAAGACCAATCCTGCAATATAAATATATCAAGTATGCATAAAAATCTTAAATACGTCAGAAGAGATAAACAATTTTTGTGGTAGACAATATTTGATAATATAATGTAAATGTTCTTAGCCACTCTAACATGAATGCTAATTTTTGTAACCTATTTTCTAAAGGTCTCTTAAAGAACTTCTAATTCTCTCTTCTTTGGAGGAGGATTGGGAGTTCAAGAATTATGACACCTCTCCATTGTATGTGTAAAATTGTGACAATACATTATTTTAAACATGTGATAGTATCCTTGCCCAGATTTCTTACCCTTCAAAGATTACTCATTCATTCTTGAATCCCCAGGTGATAACTTCTCAAGTATATTCAACTAATGGGAATATGAAGTGTACTGAAACAAAATGAAAGTGAATAATGAAACAGTTCATTATAATAGAAGAGGATTTTAAATGCTTATGACTTAGAGCTCTACATATAATTCAAAGAATCAGAGCATTGTTGAAGACAGCTCTCCCATCCTATTAATATATCAATAAGGGCATATTTTGAGGCTCCTGCACTAATTTCTGTCATGTAGCTCCCAATGACATCAGCATCTGACCCAAATATAAAATGAGTACAATTCATACATAAGAGATTTGCAGCTTTGTAGAGAATAGTACTTTACTTTCTATATAGAAGCTTAGAAATTATTGAACCTAATAACAAACAACTTCAAAAATGTGTGGTAACCTCCCTTTATATGTACACATAACCAACTGGAAAATGAATAGGAGTTAAACACACCACCAAAAGGACAATGAATTCCTTTAAATCTCTTACAAGGTTACTTTCTGCAGTTTTCAATAAAATTTTATTTTAACTGAAATTTCTTTTACAACTACATATATTTCAAAATAAACTTACTGTTTAAATAATAATTAACCTAAATGATTAAATAATAAATTAGCACACAAAAGTAGCACTCTTATAACAGAATTGAGAGTGCAGTAAGATTTCCAGAGACAGAGATTTAAATTGGTATATCTTGTAAATCAAATATATCCAGACTCACCCAGACAATTCTTGTAGTGAATCCACCAAAGACCTGAGTGTGTGAGGGACTTACAAATCTCTTGAAAAGTATTTCTTCCTAATGAAAGAGAAGGTTGAACATATACTTGATGCAAGGATGTCAACAATGGGAGAAAAAGGGCACTTGTAATTGCAGCCTTACATATATTAGGCATCACTCATATGCTACATCTTTCAGATTCCTGCCAGGATTACAAGAACAAAATGCTATCTTGGAAGAATACCTATTTATATAAATGAAAATAATCACAGAAGTTTTGACAAACAACTGAAAACCCAAAACTGGGAAGCTTGGTAAATTTGCTCCACAATTGGAAGAAATATATTTGTATCAGTTAAGTGTGATGGTTTTTTATTGGTTGAAATACATGGCATACTATTTGTCTTTGGAATAGTGGAGGAAGTCTCCATAGCAACCACGACTCAGTGGTTCCATAAAATAATGCCTGTCAGTAGCAGAAGAGGAGGCAATGACAGATGCTGACCAGTAGTCCAAGTGACTGATCATCAGCACATGTGAATGAAACATTGGGAAATTTAAATTCACTGTAGTATCCAAAATGCTGTGGCTGGTGGTGAGACAAGGAAATGTAGTTTTAGATATCTTTATTGGGAGTCTTGAATAACTAGGAAAATATCAGGAAAAATAAAACCATGAGGCAATTTGTAAAGATTATGCTATTCTTTAAAACTAATCAAATCTCCAGAACATAATGCCATTTTTAAAGTTAGTAGAATAATACTAGGGCAAGACTGCTAATTAATGATCTCTTCATGCTGTGCTTATTGTCACTGGAGAAAAAAAGAAAATTTCTCTTAAAAGGCCTAAGGTCAGAGCTAAAACCACAATTGAAATTGTAATAGGGAGGAACAAATCTGACTCCATATTGGATCTGTTTCTTTTACTTTGACCTTTGTATACTATTGCTATTGTTACAAGTTAAGAATGTTGCCTGTAGCCTGAAATATGTAGGATAGCCCATTCTCAAAGCTCTAACGTTTAAAGGTATAACACTTTTCCATTCATAAAGAGATAAAAAGTTGCAGAGAGAGAATAACATTTGTCTTGTTAGAGTTTTACAGGAACATTGTGGCCTGACACCAAGAAGTTTGCAACAACCAGCCACACCCCCTCCTCTTTGAGTATAAAAGAAGCTGGATTTCTAACTCAGGTAATATGGTTCTTTGGGACACTAGTCCATCATCTTCTATGTCTACTCCTTTCCAAATAAAGTTGTTATTCCTTGCCCCAACGACTTGTCTGTTTATTGGCCTGTTATCTGGTGAGCATATGGCTCACCAATAACATGGGTATTCACAAATTTATACCTTGGACTAACCAATAACATGGGTATTCACAAATTTATACCTGGTCTCCTAAGAAAGTGATGTCAGCTCCCTGACTCCAAATTTCCAGGCAGCTCCATGAGTATCAAATCACCACTTGGCTCCTTGTTGGATACTCTGGGAGTATTCTAGGCAAAGCAAAACAAAATGAAACAAAATAAAATAACAACAATAACAAAATGACCAAAAGTAAGGATTTTCCTTAAAAATCTCTACATACTTTTACCATGTAGAAATTAAATAAACCAAATTTGAGTCTGAATTTTTAATGCCTTGATACAAGATATGAAATGTGTCACCTGTTTTTGTGCATTTTTAATGGCTTTTAATGGAGCACTAATTGCAGTAACAATATCACTGTTTTTTTCAAATGAAGAAAAAAAAATGACTTGAGTGGTAAATACATGTTATAAACGTTCTGGGGCTCATTTGGCTTTACAAATATATGAGTTGGTATATTTCCTAGCTGAGGGACATTTACGTGCCCCTATTAACCATACCAACAGCAAGGGGAGAAAATGACTGAAAAGCTAGAAAACAATAATAATAGAGAGTAAGAGGGAATGAATAGCTTCTACTACTCCAAAGAAAAGCTCCAACCCTCCATTTTGGAATCTTTATGAGTTCTTCTTTTATATCAGAACCTCTCCATAGGATGAGGAACTTGGATATACATTCCCCTAAGGGCAGGGCCCCCTAATCAATTTAACAACATTATACACAAAATATTATAGTGTGATATAGAAAAGGGAGGTACTCTGGAAAGGATTTGAAGGCATTTATGTGAAGCTTGATTTTTTTTAAGCAATTATATTTTGATACTTCATATTATGAAATTTTAAAAATTAAAGCAAAATATTAAGGAAGTTATTAACTGTTGATGCAAAAATTTTATCAAAACTTTTGATAAGAAACAGGCTTGCTTCCATAAGTATAACTTTACACCAAATTCTATAATTAAAGGGCTATACATATTTCCTGATCAAAAATTTTTAATGATGATCTTTTCAAATTCTTCATAGTCATCATATATTAGAAAGTTTTTCAGATAAAATGATAAAATATTTCAGCCCAAACTGACTGCCTTTGAGGAGACGAAGAAGTAAACCTGAACTATAACAAGGGATAATTCTTAAGTGATCTCAGTGCTACTGTGGTTAGAATATAGAAATTTTAATTTACCAAACCCTCCAATATGCAAGTGTTTTTTAGTACACATCCACTCCATGAATTCAAAGGAGAGAAAGGAAGGAGACATCCTAATGCATACTGAAATTTAAACTTTATTATAAAATGCATGTTATCAGTGTCTTAGAACATGAGCTGTCAGAGCCACACTTCTCTTTGGAGAAAGAGTAGGAGGCCATACATAGATATCATATCCTAGAGGCTGTCAATTCAGCCCTTCCTCCGATTTCTTAAGGTGTTGCCAAACCTCTTGTGAATTAGGAGCATTACTTTCTATCTTGAGTGAGAGATTAACACAGAATCAGAGAATTCTGCAAGCACTGTGGTGAGGCCACTTTGCTGCTCTTTGCAATGGTTTCTATTGATCATTTGGAACCAATGAGAGAAGCAGTACATCATATTGATCTGAATGCCTCTTTAACATTGCCTCCAGAAGACCAGTTATTTAGAATGTGAAATTAATTATCTTGAGGATAACACTTATTTATCTCATCAATAATGTATTCTGTGTGCTATTTTTCATATGGAATCATAGCTAGCTATATTGTCCAGCATAGGTGATCAGACAGCCTTAAATTAACATTGAGACCTTTAAGTCAGCAAATTCAGGAGAGAATAGAATCCATCATTTCTGATTTGATTGGTGTAATTTGATGAATTAATTGAGCAAATTTGTTGACTTAGAAGAAATCAAGATAATACACATTATTTTGAATATTTTCACTTAGACAAAAGAAAATTCATCGATGGTAATGGTCTAATTAAAAAATTGTCTTATACACCTCTCATAATATGTATCTTTTCAGTTCCCTATTCATTTTAAAAAGGGAGAGATATTAAAAATAATAGAAATATCAGTCTGAATATGAAAATCCATGTATATATTTTACTCTCACTCCACCCTTGAATCTTTTAAGTTCTTTGTCAAAACCAATTTGACAGTGATTTCTTTTTAATTGTTTGCCTTTAGGGAGTTTCTCTAAAGTATTCAACTTAGTGCATCTAGAATAAAATAAATCTATTTTCCCTGCATTCATGAGTCATCATATTGCATATTATTTGATTAAATCCCATAAATAAATTAACACATGCCAAAATTAGCATAAATAGCTACAGGACCAATGCAACTCATTCTTGGTAAGCGCAAAATACACACACACACACACACACACACACACACACACACACACACAATAGCCCAATTGTCATAACTATTAAAAAGAATATAAAATGTAAGTTCATCTTCCATATCTATTATATGGAAGTAAATTTTGAAAGCTTCTACTATGATGTCTTGTCAGCAATTAAATAATGTTCAATAGTAAATACCAACACTCACTTTTAAGTATATCTTATATTCCTACAGAGGAATTGATGTCTCCTAAATAAAATGTCTTCTCCCTTTTAAACACATTTATTTCCAAAAATATATTTTTCACTGTCATTTCTTTATTCAGCTTAGTCCTACCTATAATGCCACAGTCATGTGCCTAAGGAGAACTTAGATTCTTTCTCCCAGCTGTAGTTGCTTGACTCATCCACTACTATAATCAGGTTCATTTCTTCATTTAGCATCTGCAAATTTGGTTAGTCTAACTTCAGTTAGTCATTTGTCCCCACCTTTCTGATATTCCAGCTGGTAAGTAAGACACACGAGGGTATTTTAACACTAGTTCAACTTCCAGGATATTTAGAAAGTACAATCAATTCTCTAGAGACAAATGCAAAAAGCTATATCCTTTTATGATCCAGACACAAATTTTCTTAGAAAATAGTATTTCTGATGCAAAGTTGAAAAGTGTAAAAACAATATATATGAAAATACAGTTTGAAGGTAAAAAGTCAGAAGTTTACATAGAAATTACTTCTGTAGCTATTTAAATACACACATGCACACACCTTATCCCAACATAGTTTATTCCATATGGGAGAAATGTGATGAATTGAATGTTTGTGTTCCCCCAAAATTCATATGTTAAGATCCTAACCCCCAATGTGATGGTATTAGTAAGTAAGGCCTTTGGGAGGTAATCGGGTCATGAGGGTGGAATCTTCATAAATGGGATTAGTGCCTTTATTAAAAGGACCCAAGAGAGCTCTTGCGAGAAACAAGAATACTGTAGCCTGCAACACGGAAGAGTGCCCTCACAATAATGCAACCATGCTGGCACCTTGATATCAGACTTCCAGCCTTCAAAACCATGCAAACTAATTTTTTGTTGTTAACAAGCCACCCAGTTCATCATATTTTGTTACAGCATCTCTAGCAGACCAAGACACATATGCCTGGTTGATGGTTAATACTTGGACTAGATAGTTTGTGCTTTTTCAAAACTCCACAGTAATTCTTAGATTTGTATCTCCATCTGAAAAGTGATTGCTTACATTTGTCAGTCACAGATAACAGGAGAAATTGAATTGTTCAGGGCAAGGGAATAGAGAAATATACACAGACAAAAATAATAAAAGCATTTTGGGATTCCTAATTACTAAAAAGTTGCTTCTTTGTGGCACAACTTAGAATCCAAAATTTGTGAATAAAAATTTCAATTGATAGAACTCTTCCATCAAGTGATTAATTGGTGTACTGTCTTCCCATTGCCTGTGGAAGATTCGGTTCCCCTTTAGACTGTATTATCTGAAAGACTTTTATTCATGAGAAATTGTCTGGACCTTTCTTCCTTTTTATTTATTTTGTGACTCCTGTGCTTCTGGTACTTCAATGGTGAACTGAATGAGAATTCTCAGGATTAGGAGAGAGACTCCATCACTCTTCTGCATTCCAGGAATGGGTCCCACATGTTTCTTTATTTCTTGGAATTAGAATATGTCCTCAAAGAGATTGTTGAGCTAAAATTGATGGGTTTTTTTGATGTTTCTTTAGCCTCACTTCTCCAATGTTTGTCCTTTCTCAAATCTCTTTAGTTCACAGACTTTTACTTTTTCAAGCTGTGAATAGCATTTACCTCTTCTTTTGTGTTCAGAGGTTCACCTCTCTTTCCTTGCAGTAGGATAACTTGACTGGAATCCCTGTCATATTGCATTTTCTTTCCTATTGTGCTTTTTACATCTGTCCAATGTAACATTTTGACATATTCACATATTCGCTCTCTAAGATATTAAGGACCAGTACTACTTGCTGTATTTAAACATTTCTTCCTTTAAGAAAAAAATGGACTTTTCTAAGAGATGAAAGAGTCTTTAGGATGATTGCATTCTTCCTCAAATTTCTGATTTTTTTTTGGAAAGTCCCAAACTCTGTCTGTTGTAAACATACCCTGTGAGGCACTTGTACTTCTCATTGTTGTTTTCCTTTAGTCTGAACAAACGTGATTCCTAGAGTCAGGGTATTTCCAGAACTGACTGTTTACTCTCTCTGCTTAACCACTGTTTGCCATACTTCCATCAATTATTTTCCTCTCCTCCAATGCAGAAAGATTACTCCTACACTTAAAGACCCCATTTCTCTTTATTCATTGATGTAGTCAACTATAGCATTAGGTTGGAACCTACATTCAGCAGCATTGAAATATATAACCATGATCAATTGTTATCTAATCAACAAACCAAATCCAAGTTGAGCACCAGAGAGAAATTACCAGTTGGCCATAGGATTTCACAAAAGTTCATCCCGTAATGGTTCCTTTTGTGACCCTGGATGTTATTCTAAACAGAATAAAGAGGGAGAAGATTTGTAATAGTCAATATATACCAACTAAAGCATTGGGAATTAAGGATCCAATGAATGATCTAAATAAATCACACTGGCAAGCTGTGCTTTATTGAATGAGCTCACCGAAACTTCATGGTTTTTACAATTCAAAGTCAAAAGCAAAACTCCCAAAGTCCCCCAAATGAATTCCTACACATTGTTATGTCAGAATATGTGTGCCTGGAAAGTTATCTACCAGACTTGGAGCAACATTTGTAAATTGAGTTCCAAATACAAAGGGAATCTGATTCAATCATTCATTCATTCATCTATTCAATTAATCATTTATTCACTCATTTGTGCATTCCTTCTACAAATATTTACTGAAAAAAGACAATGTCTGAGGTATTCTTTTAATCATAAGTAGGTTCTATACTAAAAAGTATTAATAGCATATGCTGTATTCTCCAGGAACTACCATTGTACCAGAAATAATATTTAACAAAGGAGTACACAAATAATTTTCTCAAAATATGGTAAACACTGAAGGAAAAGCACAGAATACAGCTTTGACACAAATCCAATGAGAGTTCTAGGTCCATAAACTTTCCCATCTACGAAAAACACACCAGACGTTGACAATGAGATTTAAAGTCATTTTTTAAAGTAAGTCTCCATTCTGCAGGTGTTAAGTTTGTAGTAAAAACAAGGTAGCATATAGGGGGCAAAGTAAATTATTCAGCAATCAATTCACCAAATTTCCATGGCACACAGAAAACGTTTGTAGAAAATTTGGAATGAATACAATGGAGAGTAATATTTAATATTATTCTAAGTCATTACATAAACACTTGGAAATCTAAACTAAAATAGTTAAATAATAGGGCTTCCCTGGTGGTGCAGCGGTTGAGAATCTGCCTGCTAATTCAGGGGACACGGGTTCAAGCCCTGGTCTGGGAGAATCCCACATGCCGCGGAGCAACTAGGCTCGTGAGCCACAACTACTGAACCTGCGTGTCTGGAGCCTGTGCTCCGCAATAAGAGAGGCCAAGACAGTGAGAGGCCCGCACACGGCGATGAAGAGTGGCCCCCGCTGGCCACAACTAGAGAAAGCCCTTGCACAGAAACGAAGACCGACACAGCAAAAAAATAAATAAATAATAAATTCATTTTTTTGTTTTTTAATTTAGCAAACCCTAATTATTTATTAGATGGCTTAGTCAAATCATTTTATATAACATTTGAATCTGTGGTCAATAGGACATACATAACAACATGTATTAAAACAATAAAGGGAGGGAATTTAGGCAATTTCATTTGTAAAAGTTGTTTTCCCCAAACTGCAGTTGGCACCTGTATATAACAATAATGTACCAAATATCCTTTTTCCCCCAAGGGTTTCTTGAATGTGATATATTACAAATAAATATTCAAAATGAAAATGACTACACAAGGTATACCCTTCAGCTAATGCTAGCATTCTGTCCAAATGTCAGGTTGGATTTAAACTTTTAAAGCCTGATTTAGAATTTGACACTAATTTCCTTCAATGTCAAACTAAATTAGCCTTAAGAAGTGCAAAATGACTAAAAATAACTAAGCATTATATTCTTTTCTTTTATTACATACAAATCTTTCCTTTCAGGGCTACAGTCTCTTCATTATTGCTTTTTAGGGTGTATAATGAAATAAAACACCTTTGACTCACCTTCTCACATTCAGTATATTAGATTTCCTGCTCAATCCTGCTAATTTTACAGATAAAGTAACTGTCATAGTGGGGCTAAATGATACAACCCAAGAGTGGTAGATTAAGGGCTAAGTGTTAGAATGTCATATTTCAGGGCAGTACTTCTGTCTCTTAGCAAAAGTTTGCAAATGAGTAGTTTACAGGCAAAATGTGTTTTCTAATCTGTATTCTGCATATGTATTGCATTAAAAGTAAGCTCAATGCAACTGAATCACTTTAGTGTTTCTGATCTGCCATAGTTCCTATTAATTCTGATGTTTGCATATCAGGTCTAAAATATGATATGTACTTGAGCATAATATAACTTGTATTCCCCATTTACCTAACTCCTTTCTCTGTCAGCAAATGTCCTATAAATAGATTTATGAAACTAGTGTGCTGTAAGTGATATTTATGCCCATTTATCATATTTGGGGAATAACCATTCTAGTCTTAGCAAATGAATGTATTGGATTTTTATTTAAATTCTGTTCAACATTCCTTAGCATGCCTATGTATTATAGAGTCAGGAAAGTTAAATCTATTAATATATTTTCTATGTTTTCTTGTGATTTTTTGGTTTAGAGAATCAGGGACATTTATTTAAGATTTGCAATGTTTACTGAAGTGGAGGTGGCATTAGTATTGATTTTGTTATTTCTAACATTTTTTCTGACAAACCCAGTCATAGAGGCTTTTTTCTTTCAGTGACTCTATCACTGGGTCCAGTAACTGAACACGATTTTTAGGATTTTAAGAACCTGGGTGCAAGCATTCATACTGTCCCTGTGTATCGTGATAGTCACTGAATTGTTTTGGAATCAGCAGGGGCTTTGTGATTATAGAGGTTTTCTGACAACAGCAGTTGCAAAGTGGTCTGGAACTGTCAGTTAGTATGGTTTGAAGTAATTCCTAAGTGACCAACATAAATTCTAATTGCTTTAGCCATCCACATTTCTCTAGATCACTTAACACTGAAAAAAAAAATTGTCCCTGGCCTAAACTAGTGACCTCATGTTGACTAAACTTTAGACAAGTTTTTGACTCTAAGCCTCTGAAGTCCGTTTGCTTAGGGCATTTACTTTAGAACTTACAACTAAATTCTTTCTCTGCCCTTTGAGATGTAAATATTTAGTTAATTTGTTTGTATCTAGAAATCTTAGTGATTCATTTTATTGCTTATAAATGTATATAAGTAAAAAATCATAACATCAGAAATAATAATAATATTTGTAATTTTTATATCTCCAATTTCTTTCTTTCTAATTGTGTTATATCTACAACAATGTTAAGTAATATTGACGCTGTGTTCTTGTCCTGATTGTGATTTGAAAGCTAATGCTTTAAAGTGTTAAAGCAATATGTCCAACCACTAAAATGATGCTGGTTTGTGTAAAATTGAAATGATTATTTTTGTTTTTCTTTTCCAGCTTTATTGAGTACTACTGACACATAAAATTATATACATTCAAGGTGTGGAAAATGATGCTGTGATATACTTACACATTGTGAAATGATTACTCAATCACACTCAAGCTAATTAACATATTCATCACCTCACATAGTTATCTTTTGTGTGTGTGTGGTGACAGCACTTAAGATCTACTCTCAGCAAATTTCAAGTATGTAATATATTATCAATTATTGTTACCACACTGTAGATTAGGTGTCCAGAACTCCTTCATCTTAAAACTCTATGTTTGTATCCTTTGATTCATACCTCCCATTTGCCCCCTCCTCAGCCTATTGTAACCACCATCCTACTCTGTTACTATCAGTTCAACTTTTTTCTTTAGGATTCCACTTGTAAGTGAGATCATGCAATATTTGTCATATTTTTAACTCTATATAAATTTTAAACTTCAAAAGACATTATCATCATTAAGAACAGTGTAGTCGTAGTATTAAGTCGACATTCATTTAAATCATATACATCATTTTTTTTAACCTATGTCTCATTTCACCTAGAACTTCTGTATCTCCATCTGCAAATATTTTCCTTGTATTTGAATGATTTTCTTTATGATTGTTTTAGTGCACATGTAAAAATTAATCAACTTCTATTCTTCTGAAAATATGTTCATTTCAACTTATGTTTTAAAGAATTTCTAAGTGTAGATTACTAAGTTGTCAGTTAATTAGTAATAGCACTTTAACGTGACATTTCATTGTTTTATGGCTTCCAGTATTTCTGCCGAAAACTCATGAATCCATCTTACTGGGATCTCTAAAATGTAAAGTGACTTTTGGATAAAGGTAAGAGTGACCAAACTAGAGGTCATTGCTACAACAATCTGCCATAGAAGGAGTCTTAACTCTATGCAATTTTAATTACTCTGGTCATTTTTGTGTCACATCTTTCCAAAGTCTTTAGAAACATGAATTTGTTTTTTTTGTTTTTTTGTCCTAGTTTTTGTGGCAGGAATAATAGTAACTACATTACACATGAAAGCAGACATTCTAATTTATTTTTTGTTTTATTTTTAGTGCAATCCAAATAGCCATATTTACTCACACTCTGGGCATAAATGGTAAATAGCATATTTTCAAGATTTTAGGGAAATGACAATTAGCACAGAGATGGTTACTCATTAATTGTATTAAATATTTGTATTAATATAATGTATAACTCTGCCAGATCCTCATTCCTTAGTAACTGTTAAAATTTTTAAATAAAAATTACTAACGTAGACTCCTTAAACCATTTTGAATTTAGTGTTCTAATTTTTATTTATTTTTGTGCCTGGTGTGAGAGACTAGTCCAGTTTGATTCTTTTGTATGTAGCTATACAGTTTTCCCAATACCATTTTTTGAAAGGCTGTCTTTTCCACGTTGTATATTCTTGTCTCCTTTGTTGTAGATTAATTAACCATATAAGTGTGGACTCATTTCTGAGCTCTCTATTCTGTTCCATTGATCTATGTGTCTGTTCATGAGCCAGTACCATGCTGGTTTTTTGTTGTTGTTGTTGTTTTTGTTTTTTTTTGTGGTACATGGGCCTCTCACTGTTTTGGCCTCTCCCATTGGGGAGCACAGGCTCCGGACGCACAGGCTCAGTGGCCATGGCTCACGGGCCTAGTTGCTCCGTGGCATGTGGGATCTTCCCGGACCGGGGCACGAACCCATGTCCCCTGCATCGGCAGGTGGACTTTCAACCACTGCGCCACCAGGGAAGACACACCATGCTGTTTTGATTACTGTAGTTTTGTAGTACAGTTTGTAATCAGGGAGCATGAAACCTCCAAATTTGTTCTTTTTCAAGAGTGTTTTGGCTATCTGGGGTCTGTTGTTTTTCCACATAAATTTTAGAATTATTTGTTCTAGTTCTGTGAAAAATTCCATTTGTGTTTTTATAGGGATTGCACTGAATCTTGTAGATTGCCTTAGGCAGTATTGTCATTTTAATGATACTAATTCTTCTAATCCATGAGCACAGTGTATCTTTCCATTTGTTTGTATTGTCTTCAAAGAGTTAAATGTAAGACCTGATGAAACCATAAAACTTAGAAGAAAACTTAGGCAGTAAACTCTTTGACATTGGCCTTAGTAATATTTTCTTGAATATGTTTCTTAGGCAAGGGAAACAAAAGCAAAAATAAACAAATGAGACTACATTAAACTAAAAAGTTTTTGCACAGTGAAGAAAACTATCAACAAAACAAAAAGACCACCTACTGAAGGGGAGAAGACATTTGCAAATGATATATCTGATAAGAGGTTAACATCCAAAGTGTACAAAGAACTAATACAACTCAACAACCCAATTAAAAATGGGCAGAGAATCTGAATAGTTTCCCAAAGAAGACATACAGGTGGCCAACAGATACATAAAAAGATGCTCAACATCACTAATCATCATGGAAATGCAAATCAAAACTACAATAATATATCCCCTCATACATGTGAGAACGGCTATTATCAAAAAAGACAACAAATTGCAAGTGTTGGTGAGGAAGTGGAGAAAAAGTAACCCTCAGGCTCTGTTGGTAGGAAGGTAAATTTGTGCAGCCACTATGGAAAACAGTGTGAAGTTTCCTCAGTATGATCCAGCAATTCCACTCCTAGGTATTTATCTGAAGAAAAATGAAAACATTAATTAGAAAAATATACATGCACTCCTATGTTCATTACAACATTATTTACAATAGCCAAGATATGGAAGCAACCCAAGTGCCCATCAATAGATGAATGGGTAAAGAAGATGTGAATTGTGACACACAATGGAATATTAGCCATAAGAAAGAATGAAATCTTACCATTCATGACTACATGGATGGACCTAGAGGGTATTACACTACATGAAAT
This sequence comes from Aethalodelphis obliquidens, assembly GCF_003676395.1. Taxonomy (NCBI): domain Eukaryota; kingdom Metazoa; phylum Chordata; class Mammalia; order Artiodactyla; family Delphinidae; genus Aethalodelphis; species Aethalodelphis obliquidens. Next base: position 1,239,865 of record NW_020838020.1, on the reverse strand, counting down.
AAGTCAGACAGAGAAAGACAAATACTGTCTGATTTCACTTATATGTGGAATCTAAAAAAGCAAAACAAATAAACAGACATAACAAACAGTAACAAATTTATAATACAAAGAACAAACAGGTGGTTGACAAAGGGGAGGGAGTGAGGAGGAGGAAAGAAATAGGTGAGGGAGATTAAGAGGTACAAACTTCCAGTTGCAGAATAAATTAGTCATGGATATGAAAAAAATTACTAACACGGACATTTTGAACACCAGACTGGACTACAAAAAGAAGTTATCTTTTACGTGGGATAATTTGCCATATAATTCCAAGTTGACATCAGTTATTCTCTAATAGTTATCAGAAACAATTACACTCTAATAATTGTGTACAGCATGACTTGAAACCACAGTTACTGTCACATATGATATCTGTATGATTAGTATTTTACTCCCATTAGCATTTTTTTAATACAGCAGGTTCTCATTAGTTATCTATTTTATACATATTAGTGTATATATGTCAGTCCCAATCTCCCAATTCATCCTACTACCCCACCCCCACTTTCCTCCCTTGGTGTCCATATGTTTGTTCTCTATATCTGTCTTGTTCTGCCTTGCAAACCAGTTCATCTGTACCATTTTTCTAGATTCCACATATATGCGTCAATACACAATATTTGTTTTTCTCTTTCTGACTTACTTCACTCTGTATGACAGTCTCTAGGTCCATCCACCTCATTAGTTTTTAAACTGTTAGTATTAAATGCCTTTTATATAGGTGCAGCAAATAAAAGACAAAGCTAAAAATATTAGTGCCAAATTTTACATATTTTTGGATAGTAACCATATTCACTGTGAAATATACACATATGTATTTGACAAATCAAACAATAAATAACAAAAAATAAAACTAAATGAGACAATCTAGTTAAAGTATTCTATACCATAATTTTCAATATGTATTTATGATTCTCAATTACACAGACATTATCTTCCTGTAACATAGCTAGAATTATTAGTATAAATTCGATCATTTCAGTTCTCCCAAATTTGTTTGTTGCCTTTTGAACACTAATCTACATATTTTTCAAGTAGAAATGAGAAAAATTATCTAGCTCATCTTCCACAATGCTATCCAATGACTAACAAACTGCAACACCTGAATCTTTTCATCTAACCCACAATAGCCAAAGTAAAGATTAAAATGTGCCATTATGTCACAGAATGAAAAAAAAAAGGATCTTAGAATCTATGCCTACTAAATTCTTATATGTGCTTTCCTTAAAGTGAGAATTTTTTTACCTTCTATGCTGATTAGAAAAGTGTTGATTATACATAATTTGATTTTGAGGTAAAACATGAAGTATTCAGGAATGAATTGCATGTTATGCTAATAGGATTGTAAATTATAAATAGTTTTTAGAATATAAGTTAGCTATTGTCATTTGTAACTCATTTTTTTTTTAACATCTTTATTGGGGTATAATTGCTTTACAATGGTGTATTAGTTTCTGCTTTATAACAAAGTGAATCAGTTATACATATACATATGTTCCCATATCTCTTCCCTCTTGCGTCTCCCTCCCTCCCACCCTCCCTATCCCACCCCTCCAGGCTGTCACAAAGCACCAAGGCAATATCCCTGTGCCATGCGGCTGCTTCCAAATAGCTATCTACCTTACTATGTTTGTTAGTGTGTATATGTCCATGACTCTCTCTCGCCCCGTCACAGCTCACCCTTCCCCCTCCCCATAACCTCAAGTCCGTTCTCTAGGAGATCTGCGTCTTTATTCCTGCCTGATCCCTAGGTTCTTCATGAAATTTTTTTTTCTTAAATTCCATATATATGTGTTAGCATATGGTATTTGTCTTTTTCTTTCTGACTTACTTCACTCTGTATGACAGACTCTAGGTCTATCCACCTCATTACAAATAGCTCAATTTCGTTTCTTTTTATGGCTGAGTAATATTCCATTGTATATATGTGCCACATCTTCTTTATCCATTCATCCGATGATGGGCACTTAGGTTGTTTCCATCTCCGGGCTATTGTAAATAGAGCTGCAATGAACATTTTGGTACATGATTCTTTTTGAATTTCGGTTTTCTCAGGGTATATGCCCAGTAGTGGGATTGCTGGGTCATATGGTAGTTCTATTTGTAGCTTTTTAAGGAACCTCCATACTGTTCTCCATAGTGGCTGAACCAATTCACATTCCCACCAGCAGTGCAAGAGTGTTCCCTTTTCTCCACACCCTCTCCAGCATTTATTGTTTCCAGATTTTTTGATGATGGCCATTCTGACTGGTGTGAGATGATATCTCATTGTAGTTTTGATTTACATTTCTCTAATGATTAATGATGTTGAGCATTCTTTCATGTGTTTGTTGGCAGTCTGTATATCTTCTTTGGAGAAATGTCTATTTAGGTCTTCTGCCCATTTTTGGATTGGGTTGTTTGTTTTTTTGTTATTGAGCTGCATGAGCTGCTTGTAAATTTTGGAGATTAATCCTTTGTCAATTGCTTCATTTGCAAATATTTTCTCCCATTCTGAGGGTTGTCTTTTGGTCTTGTTTATGGATTCCTTTGCTGTGCAAAAGCTTTGAAGTTTCATTAGGTTCCATTTGCTTATTTTTCTTTTTATTTCCATTACTCTAGGAGGTGGGTCAGAAAGGATCTTGCTGTGATTTATGTCATAGAGTGTTCTGCCTATGTTTTCCTCTAAGAGTTTGATAGTTTCTGGCCTTATATTTAGGTCTTTAATCCATTTTGAGCTTATTTTTGTGTATGGTGTTAGGGAGTGATCTAATCTCATACTTTTACATGTACCTGTCCAGTTTTCCCAGCACCACTTATTGAAGAGGCTGTCCTTTCTCCACTGTACATTCCTGCCACCTTTATCAAAGATAAGGTGTCCATATGTGCATGGGTTTATCTTTGGGCTTTCTATCCTGTTCCATTGATCTATCTTTCTGTTTTTGTGCCAGTACCATACCGTTTTGATAACTGTAGCTTTGTAGTATAGTCTGAAGTCAGGGAGCCTGATTCCTCCAGTTCCTTTTTTCGTTCTCAAGATTGCTTTGGCTATTCAGGGTCTTTTGTGTTTCCATACAAATTGCGAAATTTTTTGTTCTAGTTCTGTGAAAAATGCCAGTGGTAGTTTGATAGGGATTGCATTGAATCTATAGATTGCTTTGGGTAGTAGAGTCATTTTCACAATGTTCATTCTTCCAATCCAAGAACATGGTATATCTCTCCATCTATTTATATCATCTTTAATTTCTTTCATCAGTGTCATAATTTTCTGCATACAGGTTTTTTGTCTCCTTAGGTAGGTTTATTCCTAGATATTGTATTCTTTTTGTTGCAATAGTAAATGGGAGTGTTTTCTTGATTTCACTTTCAGATTTTTCATCATTAGTATATAGGAATGCCAGAGATTTTTGTGCATTAACTTTGTATCCTGCCACTTTACCAAATTCATTGATTAGCTCTAGTAGTTTTCTGGTAGCATCTTTAGGATTCTCTATGTATAGGATCATGTCATCTGCAAACAGTGACAGCTTTACTTCTTCTTTTCCGATTTGGATTCCTTTTATTTCCTTTTCTTCTCTGATTGTTGTGGCTAAAACTTCCAAAACTATGTTGAGGAAGAGTGGTGAGAGTGGGCAACCTTGTCTTGTTCCTGATCTTAGTGGAAATGCTTTCAGTTTTTCACCATTGAGGAAGATGTTTGCTGTGGGCTTGTCATGTATGGCCTTTATTATGTTGAGGAAAGTTCCCTCTATGCCTACTTTCTGCAGGGTTTTTATCATAAATGGGTGTTGAATTTTGTCAAAAGCTTTCTCTGCATCTATTGAGATGATCATATGGTTTTTCTTCTTCAATTTGTTAATATGGTTTATCACATTGATAGATTTGCGTATATTGAAGAATCCTTGCATTCCTGGAATAAACCCCACTTGATCATGGTGTATGATCCTTTTACTGTGCTGTTGGATTCTGTTTGCTAGTATTTTGTTGAGGATTTTTGCATCTATGTTCATCAGTGATATTGGCCTGTAGTTTTCTTTCTTTGTGACATCCTTGTCTGGTTTTGGTATCAAGGTGATGGTGGCCTTGTAGAAGGAGTTTGGGAGTGTTCCTCCCTCTGCTATATTTTGGAAGAGTTTGAGAAGGATAGGTGTTAGCTCTTCTCTAAATGTTTGATAGAATTCACCTGTGAAGCCATCTGGTTCTGGGCTTTTCTTTGTTGGAAGATTTTTAATCGCAGTTTCAATTTCAGTGCTTGTGATTGGTCTGTTCATATTTTCTATTTCTTCCTGATTCAGTCTTGGCAGGTTGTGCATTTCTAAGAATTTGTCCATTTCTTCCAGATTGTCCATTTTATTGGCATAGAGTTGCTTGTAGTAATCTCTCATGATTTCTTTTATTTCTGCAGTGTCAGTTGTTACCTCTCCTTTTTCATTTCTAATTCTATTGATTTGAGTCTTCTCCCTTTTTTTCTTGATGAGTCTGGCTAGTGGTTTATCTATTTTGTTTATCTTCTCAAAGAACCAGCTTTTAGTTTTATTGATCTTTGCTATTGTTTCCTTCATTTCTTTTTCATTTATTTCTGATCTGATTTTTATGATTTCTTTCCTTCTGCTAGCTTTGGGGTTTTTTTGTTCTTCTTTCTCTAATTGCTTGAGGTGCAAGGTTAGGTTGTTTATTCGAGATGTTTCCTGCTTCTTAAGGTGGGCTTGTATTGCTATAAACTTCCCCCTTAGAACTGCTTTTGCTGCATCCCATAGGTTTTGGGTCGTTGTGTCTCCATTGTCATTTGTTTCTAGGTATTTTTTGATTTCCTCTTTGATTTCTTCAGTGATCTCTTCATTATTAAGTAGTGTATTGTTTAGCCTCCATGTGTTTGTATTTTTTACAGATCTTTTCCTGTAATTGATATCTAGTCTCATGGCATTGTGGTCAGAAAAGATACTTGATACAATTTCAATTTTCTTAAATTTACCAAGGCTTGATTTGTGACCCAAGATATGATCTCTCCTGGAGAATGTTCCATGAGCACTTGAGAAAAATGTGTATTCTGTTGTTTTTGGATGGAGTGTCCTATAAATATCAATTAAGTCCATCTTGTTTAATGTATCATTTAAAGCTTGTGTTTCCTTATTTATTTTCATTTTGGATGATCTGTCCATGGGTGAAAGTGGAGTGTTTAAGTCCCCTACTATGAATGTGTTACTGTCGATTTCCCCTTTTATGGCTGTTAGTATTTGCCTTATGTATTGAGGTGCTCCTATGTTGGGTGCATAAATATTTACAATTGTTATATCTTCTTCTTGGATCGATCCCTTGATCATTATGTAGTGTCCTTCTTTGTCTCTTTTAATAGTGCTTATTTTAAAGTCTATTTTGTCTGATATGAGAATTGCTACTCCAGCTTTCTTTTGGTTTCCATTTAAATGGAATATCTTTTTCCATCCCCTTACTTTCAGTCTGTATGTGTCTCTAGGTCTGAAGTGGGTCTCTTGTAGACAACATATATATGGGTCTTGTTTTTGTATCCATTCAGCTAATCTGTGTCTTTTGGTGGGAGCATTTAGTCCATTTATATTTAAGGTAATTATCGATATGTATGTTCCTATTCCCATTTTCTAAATTGTTTTGGGTTCGTTATTATAGGTCTTTTCCTTCTCTTGTGTTTCTTGCCTAGAGAAGATCCTTTAGCATTTGTTGTAAAGCTGGTTTGGTGGTGCTGAACACTCTCAGCTTTTGCTTTTCTGTAAAGGTTTTAATTTCTCCATCAAATCTGAATGAGATCCTTGCTGGGTAGAGTAGTCTTGGCTGCAGGTTTTTCTCCTTCATCACTTTAAATATGTCCTGCCACTCCCTTCTGGCTTGTAGGGTTTCTGCTGAGAGATCAGCTGTTAACCTTATGGGGATTCCCTTCTGTGTTATTTGTTGTTTTTCCCTTGCTGCTTTTAATATGCTTTCTTTGTATTTAATTTTTGACAGTTTGATTAATATGTGTCTTGGCATATTTCTCCTTGTATTTATCCTGTATGGGACTCTCTGTGCTTCCTGGACTTGATTAACTACTTCCTTTCCCATATTAGGGAAGTTTTCAACTATAATCTCTTCAAATATCTTCTCAGTCCCTTTCTTTTTGTCTTCTTCTTCTGGAACCCCTATAATTTGAATGTTGGTGCATTTAATGTTGTTCCAGAGGTCTCTGAGACTGTCCTCAGTTCTTTTCATTCTTTTGTCTTTATTCTGCTCTGCAGTAGTTATTTCCACTATTTTTTCTTCCAGGTCACTTATCCGTTCTTCTGCCTCAGTTATTCTGCTATTGATCCCATCTAGAGTACTTTTAATTTCATTTATTGTGTTGTTCATCGTTGCTTGTTTCATCTTTAGTTCCTCTAGGTCCTTGTTAACTGATTCTTGCATTTTGTCCATTCTATTGTCCATTCTATCTCCAAGATTTCGGATCATCCTTACTATCATTATTCTGAATTCTTTTTCAGGTAAGCTGCCTATTTCTTCTTCATTTGTTAGGTCTGGTGCATTTTTATCTTGCTCCTTTATCTGCTGTGTGTTTTTCTGTCTTCTCATTTTGCTTATCTTACTGTGTTTGGGGTCTCCTTTTTGCAGGCTGCAGGTTCGTAGTTCCTGCTGTTTTTGATGTCTGTCCCCAGTGGCTAAGGTTGGTTCAGTGGGTTGTGTAGGTTTCCTGGTGGAGAGGACTAGTGCCTGTGCTGTGGTGGATGAGGCTGGATCTTGTCACTCTAGTGGGCAGGTTCACGTCTGGTGGTGTGTTTGGGGTGTCTGTGGCCTTATTATTATTTTAGGCAGCCTCTCTGCTAATGGGTGGGGTTGTGTTCCTGTCTTGCTAGTTGTTTGGCATAGGTTGTCCAGCACTGTGGCTTGCTGGTCGTTGAGTGAAGCTGGGTGCTGGTGTTAAGATGGAGGTCTCTGGGAGATTTTCGCCATTTTATATTATGTGGAGCTGGGAGGTCTCTTGTTGACCAGTGTCCTGAAGTTGGCTCTCCTACCTCAGAGGCAGAGCCCTGACTCCTGGCTGGAGCACCAAGAGCTTTTCATCCACACGGCTCAGAATAAAAGGGAGAAAAAATAGAGGGAATTAGTAGAAGTATGAGGAAAGAAAGAAGGAAAGGAGGGAAGGAAGGAAGGAAGAAAGAAAGAAAGAAGCAAAGAAGGAAAGAAGGAAAGAAAGGAGGGAGGGAGGAAGGAAGGAAGGAGGGAAAGAAGGAAAAAAGACAGAAAGAAAGAAGATACAGTAAAAATAAAATAAGGTATAATAAAATTATTGAATTAAAAATTCTTATTTAGGAAAAACAAAAAAAAAAAGGGACAGATAGAACCTTAGGACAAATGTTGGAAGCAAAGCTATACAGACAAAATCTTACACAGAAGCATACACATACACCCTCACTAAAAGAGGTAAAGGGGGAAAAATCATAAATCTTGCTGTCAGAGACCACCTCCTCAATTTTGGATGATTCGTTGTCTAAAGGAGGGAAGGATGGAAGGAAAGAAAGAAAGAAAGAAAGAAAGAAAGAAAGAAAGAAAGAAAGAAAGAACGAAGGTAAAGTATAATAACATTATTAAAATTAAAATTGATCATTAAGAAAAAAATTTTTAAGAAAAAACCATGGACGGATAGAACCCTAGGACAAATGGTGGAAGCAAGACTATACAGACAAGATCTCACACAGAAGCATACACATATACATTCACAAAAAGAGGAAAAGGGAAAAAAATCATAGATCTTGCTCCTAAAGTCCACTTCCTTAATTTGGGATGATTGGTTGTCTATTCAGGTATTCCACAGATGCAGGGTATATCAAGTTGATTGTGAAGCTTTAATCCGCTGCTTCTGAGGCTGCTGGGAGAGATTTCCCTTTCTCTTCTTTGTTCTCACAGCTCCCAGGGGCTCAGCTTTGGATTTGGCCCTGCCACTGCGTGTAGGTTGCTGGAGGGCGTCTGTTTTTTGCTCTGACAGGGCGGGGTTAAAAGAGCCGCTGATTCGGGGGCTCTGGCGCACTCAGGCCGGCGGGGAGGGAGGGGCACGGAGTGCGGGGCGGGCCTGCGGCGGCAAAGGCCGGCGTGACTTTGCACCAGCCTGAGGCCCGCTGTGCATTCTCCCAGGGAAGTTGTCCCTGGATCCCGGGAACCTGGCAGTGGCGGGCTGCACAGGCTCCGCGGAAGAGGGGTGTGGAGAGTGACCTGTGCTCGCACACAGGCCCCTCGGTGGCGGCAGCAGCAGCCTTATCGTCTCCCGCCCGTCTCTGGGGTCCGCGCTTTCAGCCGCGGCTCGCGCCCGTCTCTGGAGCTCCTTTAAGCAGCGTTCTTAAACCCGTCTCCTCACGCACCAGGAAACAAAGAAGGAAGAAAAAGTCTCTTGCCTCTTCGGCAGGTGCAGACTTTTCCCCGGACTCCCTCCCAGCTAGCCGTGGTGCACTAACCCCTTCAGGCTATGTTCAAGCCGCAATCCCAGTCCTCTCCCTGCGCTCCGTCCGAAACCCGAGCCTCAGAGCCTCAGCTCGCAGCCCCGCCCGCCCCGGCGGGTGAGCAGACAAGCCTCTCGGGCTGGTGAGTGCCGGTCGGCACTGATCCTCTGTGCGGGAATCTCCCCGCTTTGCCCTCCGCACCCGTTGCTGTGCACTCCTCCGCGGCCCCGAAGCTCCCCGCTCCGCCCCCCGCAGTCTCCGCCCGCGAAGGGGCTTCCTAGTGTGTGGAAACTTTTCCTCCTTCACAGCTCCCTCCCACTGGTGCAGGTGCCATCCCTATTCTTTTGTCTCTGTTTTTTCTTTTTTTTCTTTTGCCCTACCCAGGTACGTGGGGAGTTTCTTGCCTTTTGGGAGGTCTGAGGTCTTCTGCCAGCGTTCAGTAGGTGTTCTGTAGGAGTTGTTCCACCTGTAGATGTATTTCTGGTGTATCTGTGGGGAGGAAGGTGATCTCCGCGTCTTACTCTTCCGCCATCTTCAAGGTCCCCTGTAACGCATTCTTATTCCTTTCTCAATTGTTACCTTTTTCTATTTTAGGGCAATTTACTTTTATTCCTTTAATCATTCAATTACTAAAATTCTATTTTTTAAGGTCTATGTATGAAGTCTGTGATAGATAAAAGGAAAAGAAAATTGTCACTCTCAGTAAGGATTCCAATAGCATAATGAAAAACATTAAACATTGATTTTAATTTCCCAAACATTTAAGAATATTTGTTATTGAATCATCTAGGTTTTATGTTGTGTTAGGAAAAGTAGAATTAAAGTATATATTTTTTTTATCACTATTTCACATTGCAATTCATTTTCATCAAAGTTGAAACTGGTACAAACTATATAGAAAACAAAACTTTCAACTTATGATTGGCCTAATCACAAATCCATTTATCTTCATATATACAAATAAACAACTTTCTTCAATATATAAAAATTTTACTGATGAATTAAAACTATGAATTTGAGAATTGAAGAAACTTGATTGGAGATTAAAAACCATCATCTTAATCAGCATTATTTCTTTAAACAACAGGCAATTTAAAATTAATTTTATTTCTTTAACTCTAGTCAAGAATATGTTTGATTAATGTAATTGTTTCTGAACTAACAACTTTATACTCAGGAATAAAGTAATGTTGGATTTTAATATTATATCAAAGTTTTAAAATATTATGAAGAGACTTATTTGGGCCATTTAGATATGGCATGGTCCAGCAACAAATCACCCAGTTTCTTTGTTTATTTAAAGAGATTTTATACATAGATCTATATATAATTTTTTTGCTCTGACAATTTTAAAGTATGCATATTGGACATGTTAACTTCTCAGCTGCTCATATGAAAGAAGATAATAATACCTAACTCACAGAATTGTGGTGAAAAAAATGATGCATGCTATTAAAATTCTTTGCAAATTCCAATATTTTAGACACACATAAGGCATAATTATAATGTAGATTAAAAATCATAAAATATGTATGACCATGAAATATACAGACCATAAAATATATATAGTCTCTGTCATGCAGCCATAATATCCCTGTTACAACTGCTCCACTTTGTTGTTGCAGCACTAAAGCAATCATAGACAATATGTAAGCAAATGAGTGTGGCTGGGTTTCATGAGGACTTTACTTATAAAAGCAGCTCACAGGATCATAATTTACTGACCACTGGTATAAAAGAGAGTAATCATTAAGTTTTTAACAGGAATAATTACAATCAATTGTCAATATAAGGAAGGTATTTCATTAAAATTATTTTGTAGAGGTCAATGACTCCTGCTTAAGTTGGAGAGGTCTTGCCAAGTCAAGCTTTCATGTATATCTACCAACAAGCAACAAAATGAGACCTATATTTCACATAACAGCATAACAGAAATAAAGAGAGTGGAGAACATCTGCCCAAAATATAAAAGGAAACACCATTTGTTGTATAAAAGACAATGGGTATATTGCAGAGACATTTAAAGAGAGTAATTTAAATATCTGAATTACACATTTGTATAAGAGTGAGCAAAAAGTGAAAATGGATTTCATTTATAGAACTTACTTCCTCTTTAATTTGAATAATTTCAGAAAAGTTTGTATGCTTTTTTGCAATTGATGCAGAATGATCTGATAGAAAAAGTCACAATTTTAATGATGTTTGTGTGAGATGTGAGTAATAGGTCATGGTCATGCCAATGACTCAAAAGACAAAAAGTAAAAAACCCACTGGCAGTACCAGGGAAATGATTGTATGTTTAGTTATAACTAGATATCTATTTTATCAATTCTATAATTAAGAAGTGATTCATCCTTTCCACTTTCTACTGCTACTCTGCCCCTTTATGCTGTCAGACGTTACTGATTGTCACACAGATCTCACCATATGACACAATTTTGTTGTCTCCCTATATCAGGCAGAGGTTTCCTTTAAAGTAATGAATCTCATTATGTCCTTCATATGAACAGAACTATGCAATGATTTTCACACTCGGAATAAGCTTCAGACTTCTTGCCTTAGCCCACAACACACTTCATGTTACGTTCCCTGCCAATTTAAGAATGTTAGATACTCACTGACCTTATCCTCAGTTACTAAGCTCCAATTCACTGTTTTTTCTGGCCCTTGAAATGACAAGTTCATTTATGTCTAGAAGCCATCATAGCACCAGCTCCCTCTATCTGGTATAACCTTCTTCCAGACCCTCGCATAGCTGGCAGTTTTTTCAAGTTACGTTAACAGATTAAATATAATTCCCTCCTCTGAATATTCAATCTAAAAAGCTTCCATTCATGTCACTCTGTTTTCTTTTTAGAACGTATTACAAATTGACAGATCTCATTACTTTTTACTTTTATAGTCTGTTACTCTCCCTCTATATCTAGCATTTTGAATGCATGGACTTTGTCCATTGTGTTTATTGCTATATCTTGTAACATTTCCTAATATGGTAGATATTAAATTTACTGAAGAAAAGAAGGAAGGAAGAAAGGAAGGGAGGAAGGAAGGAAACATTCTTGTAATAATGGCAAGGATGTAAGAATAAGTGTGGTCACTGAAATCCTGCAATGTCAAGGTGAGAAAAAAATTAACTATAGGAAATGTTAATCATTATTGGAAAATATAGAGTCAAGACAATAACAGAGGTCCAATTTATTAAGCCAAATAAGTTGATCTTAACTTATATAAGGAATTTCAAGAAAAGGAACAAAGAATCCAAATTTAGAAGATGAAGGCCACAGAGTCAGTAATCCTGGAGAAGCATTTTATTACCAGCCAATTCACTGATGCAGGGAAAGAGATAGAATTCCAATAGCCAGACAACATTCAAGTGTCATTATTCTTATCTTTACTAAACTACTAAACCAGGTTCTTATCAAACCATACTAGCTAGTTGTGACCTTGTCATTGTTGTGTTGCTTATGATTACAAATTGACTTTATATCTAATTTTCTAAAACTCCTCTATTATTTTGACCTTCTGAGTTCCCCCAGAAACACACTTCTCCCTCCAACTCTGTTGTACTATGCTGCACATATGCATGCAAGCACACACACACCTACATACACACAATAAACTCTAAACAGCACTTTCCATAGGACGTTTTATTTGCAACAATCTCCCAAGATTTGATCAACAAATTCTTTACCCACTAAGTACCATGCATCTTTCTGGGTGCTTGGACTTTATAAAGGAGATAATGATATTTCATTTCCACATTTAGAAATAATGTTTTAGTCAGATGAGTAGGTATTTAAATTATTGCAATGCTGTTATAAGGAATATAATTAAATATGTAGATAAAGAAGAAGTGTGAAGAGGATAAGAAATAAGAAATAGATTACAAACAAACTAATTATACATTGTAATAGGATTCTAAGATAATGCCTCACATTGGGGGTGATATTTTATCTAAGATCAAAAATAAGGGAAGGATCCAGCCATTTTTAATAATAATGAAAGACAATCCATGCATAAGGAAAGCATAGGTACAAAGTTACTGAGTTATAGAAGAGCTCGGCATAATGCAAGAGCCACCAAAAGACCAGTGTGTCTGAAATAAAGTGATTAAAGGAGATAGCTTATGACATCATGATGGATAACCAGACAAGTAAAGTGGGCCTTTGTAGGTCATAGTAAAGAGAATGAATTTTATTATTATTTTAGAGATTTGAGCAGATGGGAGATATGATAGAACTTAGAATTTTTTAAGATTATTCTGGCTACTATGTGTAGAATAATTTGAAAGTGGGTAAAAGTGGAAATAGAAATATGGATTAAGATACTAATGTAGTGTAGTTCATAGATAAGTATTGATAACTTGGACTGAGGTGGTGGCAGTGGAGAGGGAGAGATGTAAACAAGTACAATATTCTAAGAGTAGAACTGGCTGAACTTGATGATGGATTGAAATAAAAGAGTAAGAGTTATTATGGGTTGCTCTGTCTGGTTTAAAATATTAGATGGTTTTACTAGAACTGAAGGGAAACAGTTTTGGGGTTGGCTAGTAAGAATTAACAATTGTGTTTATATATATTAATTTAAAAATTTGATACTCTGAAGTATAAAATCAGAGCTGTCGACTGGGCAGTAGAATATATAAATGGGGATTTTACAGGAGAGGACTACATTGAAGAGTTAAGTTTGAAAGTTGTCTGGATATGTATATTATTTACAGATATGGTAAATGATGATATAATCTAGGAAAAGAAGTAGATGAGAGTAGTGAAGACTTCTGTTTTCATAACCTGAAGGGATGCATAATGGAAAGGTTAGGATTAAAAATAAATGTTATGAAGAAATACTAAAGAAGGCATATTAACAGATGAGTGAAATTAATAGAAACTGAAAGATAAACATTTTAAGAAGGAGGTAGAGATCAATTCTGTGAAAAACTTGTACAGTCCATCTCTTATTGTTTAGTTTATCCAAGAGATGGTCAGGACACAAGTTATAGGGACGTGTCTTAAGTATTTGAGTAGAGTGATAGAACTGTTTTCTTTGAAGGAGGAAGAGGTGGTGTTCCTTACTAAAGATTTCTCCAGTTATCTTCTTCACAGAACCCTGTCTTACTCTACACTCTGACTCTTTTTAAACACCTTCAAAGTGTGAAGTGTGCAAAAAATCATAAGCCATAGTTCCAATAATTTCTTTGGTAAAGTCTGCCATATTCATTTGTCTCAGAAACACTTTGACATTTGATATGTCTTGTTGGAGTCTCAGTTGATATGTCTTGTTGGAGTCTCAGCTCTAATGTAGCTCATTAGAGCTTCACTATAAATATTGTTTGAATAAGGATTAGTCACATGGATACAGCCTTTGTACAGAATGGTGACAGGAGTAACAATGGAAAGAAAATCTAAAAGACAGGTAGTAAGCAAGGTATCTCAATATGGATGCAGGAGAAATTGATAATGTCTTACAACATGAGCTTCAAAAGCATAGAGTTTTTTCTTTCTTCCTCTTCTTTTTGTGTTATTTTGTTTTGCTTATTACCTTTCCAGAAAAATATGGAGAAATATTTTGGAGATGTAAGTGGAGGAAAAATGAGAAAATCTATCCCAAACTTTGGGCTTGAATTTATGGGGGAGGGTTGTGTAAAATAAAAAGAAATGAAGACATACAAAAAGTAATGATAGAAAGTTTTAAAAAATGTTCTTATTTAAATAAATGCAAGATAAATTGTGATCAAGGAGGAGAGAAAAATGCTTAGAAATGAGTTTGAATATTATGAAAATACCTGATTCCAGATCAAAACTTACAGAGAAACTGGGAAATTTTGGCTTAGAGAGGAGTCTGGAGTTGGGTTTGGTAGAATATATTCAAGGCAGTGTGTGGATGGTCAGAGGATATTTGGTGACTTTGGTTGCTATGGTAAAGGGAATGTGAAGCACATTACAACTAACTCAGCCACATAGAAGAGGATGGTAGCTCAGTTTAACATTATATTCATAAATACTTACCTGAGTGAAAGAATTGCTGGGAACAGCCATTCGCTCCAGAAACAATAGACAGCATTCCTAGTGTGGTATAATTTACGATGTGGTCTCTACCAGAAATCGTGCTTTGGTGGCTATTGCATCTGGAAAGATAAATGAAAATGTTCCAGGTGAATGGACGTGGGAGAACATTACAGACTGAAGAAAAAATGCAACAAAGTGAAGAATTATAAAATAGTATGTGGTCCAGTTGCACCACACCTTGTTAACTCATGGGGAGTAGAAGACTATTAGAGACAAACAGACATGTAAAGAGAGACAGAGAGAAAGACACAGAGACAGATAGAGAGAGGGAGGGAAAGAGGGAGAGAGAGAGAGAAAAAACAATGCAGAAAACTTAAAACTTAAATCTTAGACTCTCTTAGGTGGTCAGTGATGTTATTTCCTTTTCATAGTGTGAGTGTAAGATAAACTGAAGATTTTTTTTCCTTGACTAAATTTTTTCTTAAAAATTTTATAACCCTTCAGATATGGAGCCAGTAGCATTAATTACATCTACAAGAAATACATAAAAAGAAATGTCAGATAAATCTTTTTATTCACGGCAATCACAGTCTGTGTTAGAAGAATTTTATTTGTAGTGGATACTTGGAGAGGAAATGGCTTGTTTTAAATTCTCAAAGACTTGGGTTATTGAGCCAGAGCTAGAGGATTCGAGTTCCAAAATTTTAATTACAATGTTAGACAGAATGGTGTATATTCCTGAAGGTCATTGTCCCACTACCCCATAAGTAATTAAAAGTTCTCTCTAGTCTAAGGCAAGGCTTTTGAAAGGATCTGAGGAAAAGTGTCTAGCACTTGTATGTTATCAGGTGTCTTATGAGGGAGCCATAGGTCCAGTCAGAGTGTGGGGGGACTGAAACAATAGAAAGCCCAGATTATCTTTGAAGGGATCCAGAAGCATCCTTTCAAATTACCAAAATCACAGAATCACTGCATCTTGGGGTAAGAAGTCTAATGGAAGACAATAAAGGATGGAAACCCAAAACTGGGAAAGGACCTGAATGAACCTCAGAGGATCTGCAGAGTTAGGGAGTTGAGGTGGAAAAGAAGTTAGTCAAAGAGTTGCTTATGTCCTCAGAAGCAATCACTATGTATTGCCTTTGTCACGGAAGCTTGGATGGATTGCATCAGTAGGGATAATGAGAAGACAGAGTACAACACCCAAAGAATCAGATGAATGAGACATTCCAGCAGAGGCTAATAAAGACCAAGAAAGGGAATACAGACAGGAAAGCCTTCCTCTGATATGATAATATTTGTAAGCATTTGTTTGTGCCTAGATATACCACAGGGGGGAGGAAACAGGGAGAAAATCATTGCTATTTCTACATATCTATACAAACACATAGGAACAGTCCTATAATAATAATTGTTAAACTGAATGAGATTAAATCTTGAACTAGGCTGACATTTTACTCTGAAAAACTTTTGTTTTTAATAAAAAATATATACATATTACCCCGTATTAAAAAATTAAGAGCTTTCCAGGTCGCTGGAAACAGGAATTCCAGAGGTTGTTTCTGTTTGTTTGTTATTTTTAGATTTTCTTAATCATATTGAGCATTTATTATATGCCAGAATTTACTGTACACACTCTACCTTTGATAATTCATTTACTCCTCACAATGCCTTGTGAGGTGAACTCTATTATCATCCTCTTTTCAACAGTGAAGAAACTGAAACTCAGATAGGTTACAAAATGTGACTAATATTATAAAGGTATTATGCTGTAAAGCTTGAATTTTAGAAATAGAAGGAAACAGTCTTATTTCTGCCCACTTAAGTGTCTAACATGTACAGCCTTGCTCAACAAACTTCCTGTGGAATCGTGTTTGATTACATAAATTTATATATATACAAGACTTTTCTTTTCACACAAAACAATCTCTAAATGCAAATCTTCAATTAATCCTATAATAATCTGTTTCTACACTGGATAAAAAAACAACCTTTAGACCTTTTAGTAGGCATAACATCATGATATTTTAAGGAATTTTGAGATATACTTTTGTCTGTATACAATGTTTGCTATTTATATGGACTTTAGAACAGAACCTTCAAGTAATGTATGATACTGTGGTTGTCTCTATAAAAATGCAATTTGTTCCGTGTAATGAAATATAGGAGAATGACTTAAAAAAAGACCACACCAGAAGGGAGGGACCTGCTGTTTCAAGAAACATGTATGTTCTAGTAGTCTGGGGAGTTATGGACATTTAAGTTATGAAGTAGTTTTACTAGATTTTTTTTTATAGGGAGATAAATCCTGAGCAAAAATGGGGATATATGGCGTATATCCAAAAGGGGATAGCATGCATGCCAGAAAATTGAGTATGATCAAGAATAAGGTAGTGAAGAGGGGAAAGATAGCAATACAGCCTGAGAAAACCAGTCAGAGAAGCAAGAAAAGAAACAAAAATATCATGGAGAATTAAAAATAAAAAAAAGAAAGAATAAAGAGAAAAAAAGATAAGAACAGAGGATAGTGAAGTATGAAATACAATTTAGAAGTGGCAATGTGAATCTGAAGACAGAAGATATTAAGGTGAACCATAAGCAGAGGAGAAAAATTTAAGGGAATGTGATCATGCAGAAGACATAGGTCAATTGAGATAAGTATTGAAAAGCTTCCTATAGGTTTATCAATTATAAAGGTAAGCATGAGATTTGCCATGCATTCACACACGAGAACACCCACAAAAAAATTACCAGGAAAATGGGAAAGAAAATACCCTATGTTTTGAAATTTGTGAGTTAATACTTATAAGAAGTTAATACTCGAATTACACTAATATTTTCTATACTTTGTGTGCTCAACTTTTATTAACATAAATGTAATTTTTATTTATCATGTGGGTTTAATCATCCTTAAAAAATTGTTTGTTGGTCTTTACTGAGGTGTAAAAAATACCAGAGACTCAGAATTTAAAGCAAGATTTTTTTTCTTTAATAAGAACCATGTTAGGGACTTCCCTGGCAAACCAGTGGTTAAGACGCCAGGCTTCCACTGCAGGGGGCACAGGTTGGATCCCTGGTCCCTGATCAGGTAGCTAGGATCCCGCATGCCATGTGGCATGGCCAAAGAAAAAAAAAGAACCATGTTAGAAGGAGGAAAAGTCTCTCAAGCCAGGGGCTGAGAACTACCACACTTTAGTTCTTGAAAGTACAAAAATCACAGGCTTTGTTTTACTCTTGAATATTGTCAAGAGTATTGTCAACACTTGTCATCTGAAGGAAGGGAGGGGAAAATACGAAACTTGCAGTACTAAATTGCAAAGTGAGAACTTTTAACACACATTTTAAACAGGTCACAATCTTTTTCCTATAAATCATGTATGAAGTATAAAATATTCATTTTCACTTGTCTCTCCCCCATCCTCCTCTGTTTTTGATCCAGGAAAAAGAAACATTGAATAATTCTTTATTAGTCAAGTTTTTCTTTTTTTCACAAAGTGCAATGAAATTCTTCTGAGTATGGAGTAGAGGATATGTTCATCAAAAACTTCAATGGCAAAGAGTCCCTAAGGAATTGTTGAAATGGCAAAGGGCAGTTGAGAAATGATAATGCTCTGGAAGATCAGTCTGGTTTTGAACCCCATTTATTATGGCAGGAGCTGCATCCAGTTAGTGAGGTTAAATGTGATTTTTTTGTCAAGAAATTATTGTGGATAGATGCAAGTAACAGCATAGTGACCATACTGGGCACTGAACAGTGGTGGGAGGTTAAATGGGATAGCTGTGTCAGGTGGTGAGCAACTGTGGCATTGTTTACTGAGATCATAGAGAAAGTGGCTATGACAGATGTGTGGTTTTGCCTATTACCAAATTGAGTACTTGTACACCAGGATTATAATATGTATTTGTAGATTCAGGGATAGTAGACTTGGATGGAAAAATGTGGTTGAAAACACAGATTGAAAACATGGTAGGGTTTATGATGGATAATGTGAAATAAACCTAATAATTTGTGGTTCACTTTTTTGTATTTAGTTTTGCCATGACTATCTGGTAGGAAGGGATCTCTCTGTGAGAGTACATACATGTCATCCATAGTTTATTGTATCATATCTTTTAGGAGTTCTAATGACATATTGCATGAAATAGGGTAGACAAAAATTAATCATTTTGGTTCATTCACTGATATAACACACATCTCAATGAAGCTAACACGTAGTATTCTTAGAAACCTCTTTATTGCAAGGGTTCTTAAACAGCTCTCTACAGCACACATATGTAACTTATCACAGGATACTAGTATTAGCATTTTATCATTTTCAGTGAAGTACTGAAACCTTACATCCACTTATATCCTTTTACTGTTCTCATGTTTTAAATGTGATTGTCTTCTATTCTCTGCATATAATGAGCACATCAGAAAGTGTTTTTCAACCATGTTGTAAGATTTAAGAAATTCATATAAAAAGATAGTTTATTATATCTACCAGTGTTTTACCCATTCTATTATTTCATCTTTGCTAAAAGTCACCTACTCTGCCATAAAAGGCCTATATGTGATATGTGATATACCACATACACCACATTACACCACATTAACAAACTGAAGAATGAAAACCATATGATTATCTCAATAGATGCAGAAAAAGCTTTTGACAAAATCTAACCTTCATTTATATGAAAACTCTCCAGAATGTGGGCATAGAGGGAACTTACCTCAACATAATAAAGGTCATATATGACAAACCCACAGCAAACATCATTCTCAGTGGTGAAAAATTGAAAACATTTCTTCTAAGATAAGGAAGTCCTAGTCATGGCAATCAGATAAGAGAAAGAAATAAAAGGAATCCAAATAGGAAAAGAAGTAAAACTGTCACTGTTTGCAGATGACATGATACTATACATAGAAAATCCTAAAGATGCTACCAGAAAACTACTAGAGCTCATCAATGAATTTGGTAAAGTTGCAGGTTACAAAATTAACACACAGAAATCTGTTGCATATCTCTACACTAACAATGAAAGATCAGAAAGAAGTTAAAGAAACAACCTCATTTACCATCAAATCGAAAAGAATAAAATACCTGGGAACAAGGAGACAAAAGACCTGTACTCCAAAAACTGTACAACACTGATGAAAGAAACTGAACGTGACACAAACAGATGGAAAGATATACAATGTTCTTGGATTGGAAGAATCAATATTGTCAAAATGATTGTACTGCCCAAGGCAATCTACAGATTCAATGTAATCCCTATCAAATTACCAATGGCATTTTTCACAGAACTAGAACAAAAGATCTTAAAATTTGTATGGAGAAACAAAACCCCAAATAGCCAAAGCAATCTTGAGAGAGAAAACAGAACTGAATGAATCAGGCTCCCCAAATTAGGACTATACTACAAAGCTACAGTAATCAAGACAGCATGGTAGTGGCACTAAAACAGAAATATAGACCAATAGGACAGGATAGAAAGCCCAGAAATAAACCCATGCACCTATGGATAAAGGAAGCAAGGCAATACAATGGAGAAGAGACAGTATCTTCCATAAATAGTGCTGGGAAACTGGACAGCTACATGTAAAAAAATGAAAATAGAACATTCTTTAACACCTCGCACAAAAATAAACTCAAAATGGATTAAAGACCTAAATGTAATACCAGATACTATAACTCTTAGAGGAAAAGATAGGCAGAACACTCTCTGGCATAAATTGCAGCAATATCTTTTTCGATCTGTCTTCCATAGTAATGGAAATAAAAACAAAAATTAAAAGATGGGACCTAACTAAACTTAAAAGCTTTTACACAGCAAAGGAAACCATAAACCAAACAAAAAGGCTACCCATAGAATGGGAAGAAATATTCACAAATGATGCAAACAACAACTGATTAGTCTCCAAAATTTACAAGCAGCTCATGTGGCTTAATATCATAAAAACAAACATCCCAATCAAAAAATGGGCAGAAGACCTAAATAGACATTTCTCCAAAGGAAACATACAGATGGCCAAGAGACACATGAAAAGATGTTCAACATCACTAGTTATTTGAGAAATACAAATCAAAATTACAATGAGATATCACATCACACCAGTCAGAATGGCCATCATCAAAAAATATAGAAACAATAAATGCTTTTGGAGGGTGTGGAGAGAAGGGAACCCTCCTACACTGTTAGTGGGAATGTAAATTGGTACAGCCACTGTGGAGAACAGTATGTAGGTTCCTTAAAACTAAAACTAGAGCTACCATATGATCCTACAATCCCACTCCTGGGTATATATCCAGAGAAAAATGTGGTCTGAAAAGATACATGCACCCCAGGCTCCATTGCAGCACTTTTTACAATAGACAGGATATGGACGCAACCTAAATGACCACTGACAGATGAATGAATAAGAAGATGTGGTACATACATAAAATGGAATATGACTCAGCCATTAAAAAGAATGAAATAATTCCATTTGCAGCAACATGGATGGACCTAGAGATTGTCATACTGAGTGAAGTAACTCAGACAGAGAAAGACAAATATTGTATGATATTGCTTATATGTGGAATCTTAAAAAAAAAATGATACAAATGAACTTATTTACAAAATGGTAAAAGACTCACAGACTTAGGGAATGAACTTATGGTTACGATGGGGGAAGGGTGGGGGAGAGAGACAGTTAGGGAGCTTGGATTGACATGTACACACTGCTATATTTTATATGGATAACCAACAAGGAGTTACTGTATAGCACAGGGCACTCTGTTCAATATTATGTAACAACCTAAATGGGAAAAGAATTTGAAAAAGAATAGATACATGTATATATATAACTTAATCACATTATTGTACCCCTGAAACTAACACAACATTGTTAATCAACTATACTCCAATATAAAATAAAAAGTTAAAAAATATTTTGATGCAGTTACTAAATTTTAGGAGAAATTATGGAAGTGAGCATAGAATGAATTAACGAAGTTGCAACGAAAAATCAAAAGGATGTATCTCTTTCTAGGACCCTACTGGAAGTATGTTGCTCAGTGGAGAATGTATTTTCAAGGCACTTCTAATGTTATATGTGATTCAATTCAGAGTATAAAAATAATGTCCAAGAGGAAAGAAAACAAGTTTTTTTAAATTTGCTTGTTTTGTTTTTAAGTAGCTAAGGAAATTCAGGAAACAAAATAAGTACAGATGAGCAATTGGAACATGAGTTTAATTTTAAGAAAAGGAAAAGAAAAAGCCTTTCAATAGCTGGTATTTCTCAGTCGTTTTATCATCAGTAAGCCTTTAGTATATAGACATATTTCTTTTTTCTGTATCACTTTTGCATCAGGTAGGAACCAGATGTCAGTAAAATGAAGAAGACACAAAAAATATCTAGTACTATTTTCTCTATCAGTCTTACTGAGCCAGTCGTTAGGTTTTTTTTTTTTTTTAAGTTAATTAAAAAACAAAAACAAAAACACAGTACTTCTAACTAAGTATAACATTGTGGATTTAATAATTGTGCATATTCAAGACAGAAATCTGCTTTTTAGAAAACTGTACTTCTCTACTTGGACACTTTCCTAAGGATCTTAGGATCTTACTTATTTTTAAGTAAAAACAAGAATTATTTTTGTTCTAAAGAAGGCCATGGATCAGAATACAAATCTTAATCTTTAATTCATTACTTAGTTACTTTGCTTTCTTAATTATTCCCAAATGGTATCAAACACCATTCACATAGAAATAAAATGAAAATAATACCCATTTCATAATATTTAGGAAAATATGTTTTTTTCAGAATGTTTTTGAACTCAAAATAATATTTTTCAAGTTTTAAGGATAAATGTTACTAACTTCCCATATAAAAAAACAATCAGATAATTTTTATTAGAACAATTGCTCCACTGAGAGCCAGTGTTGAGCTTTTATAATCCACTATTTTGATAGATTTTCATTTTTAAATAAGTACATTTCTATTTTGCTTAATTTTATGGCTTACATAAAATGTATTCACATTTACTTAATATAAAAAATAGTTCTCACACTAGTTCAAAAATACCCAGATAATAATTCACATTATCACACACTCATATACACCCTCTTATAAATGAATACAGCAGGTGTAGCAAACAAACAGAAAAGGCCTAGATTTTTTTCTTTTTTTCTTTTTTTTTTTTTGATAAATTGTGCTCTATAATAAATAATACTTGTGGTAAAATATATCTGGATATAGTAAGCATACATGTAGCATATATTAAGTATACAAGATATATTTACGTAATATAGCAAGAGATACACACTTGCCTTTTTATCTTAGCTGTATAGTTAAAAGGAATGCAACTGAATGAAATATTTTATGTGCATTTGTTTTCACAAAAATCTTAGTTTAAAAGACAATCCTAACTTATTTAATAATAAATTCCAATTTATTTTTTTAATAAAATAACCTAAAAGAGAATTTCCTTCTAATAGGATACTTTGTTTTGCAATTTTATTTCCATTTAAAGGCACATTTTATACATTTCTTCTTTTAAACATAACTATTTAAATATAAATAGTAAATTATAAACAATTCAATTATAATATAAAGACAACCTAGTTGATGAGAGTTCTTTCCTATATTTTGTAAATTATTCAAAGATCTCCATTTATATGGAAAATAACATTAATATAAAAGCTTTCATACTGAAATAAAAAACTTTTAGCACAAGTAAGCACATAATCTAAAATATCTCATATGTAATATACAATTTTCAAACCATACACTCAGTACAAATACTTTTGTTCCAGTGTTGTCTATGACATGAATTGTAAATATATTTCTCATTGTTCAGTATGATGTTTTACTTTACTTTTCATAATTTTTGCCTTTGAAAAGTTTTTATTTAATATAAGAAATTTTGTTAATTAAAAACATTCAAATTAATATTTTTTCAATGTCTATATTTTTAATTTATTCTGGGTTTACTTAATTTTAAGTAGAGATATTGATAGAAACCATATGAAAATGTTACTATATAGCCTCATGTTCATATGTTGTAACTGAAACAGAGCAAGCAAGTGTTTTAAAGAGAAATGTGTATCCTTCCTCTAAGGGTGAGGTATTGAGCTTGGGATAAAATACAAAGCACTGACCAAGGCCTATTTAATTTCATACCACTTGCTCTCTGTTCCAGCCACAGACACCATTTTTGTTGTTGCTTCTAGAAAATATCTTGCTCATTTTTGCCTTAACTATTTTGCATGTATTATTCCCTCTGCTTAGAAAGCTTGTACCATGGTTGTTTTTTTTTTTTAATTTCATAGATAGCTCCTCCTCACCAGAGAATTTTTTCTGTTTGTCCAAGAAAAAGTAATCCCATTTCATCTACCACAGACCCTGTGATGATGTGATAATATATTTGGTGGTAGATGGGCAGATTTGAACCTTAATTCTGCAACTTAGTGATTGTAAAATTTTACACTGTAATCTACCTTTCCGTTTCTTCTTTTATCTATAAACTATAGCTAACTATAGACTCTAACTTATTAGAATGTTTTAAAGATTAAGGATAGATGAAGTAAAGATTAAGTATAAAATGGTTTGGCACAAAGGAAGCATTCAGAAATTTTATCATGATGTTTATTTTGTCAATGATATATATTCTTTATTGTAAAATATGTCTTGTCATTTTTCTCTATATCTAGAAGAAAATACTAAAGTGAAAGGATGCTAGAAATGTGAGGACTGTTTTCAATTTTACTTAAAAATGCAGTTTTCCTCCATAAAATGGAACATAAAGATATCTAGTTTTCTAATCCAACAGCGTATTATAAAGCTAAAATTACACTAGCTATGAATATCATTGTTTTTGCAATATAGGAGAAATAGAAGCATAAAATAGACACCATATTTTCTTTAGCCTTAAATATATTTAATGAAGCTCTAATATTTTATGGTTATTTTATTTTGTATGTTTTACTAGTTTAGAAAATAATAAAATAACAATAATACGAACTGAAAATTTTATCTCTTTTGTATTTAATATGCAGTCTACAGAATGGTTTCTGATATAATTAATTGTCCCTTCCAAAACTTCTTCTAAAGTAGGCTATAATAACTGAGGGATAATAGATTATACTACACAGAGAATACTTATATCTGTAACGTCAGTCACACCTTCAATTAATTCAAAGGTATACAAATTGCTCTAATTGTTACTTTCATGGGAAGGGAAATCTTCACCATGGATTTTAATATATTGAGGTCCTTGCTCTTCTACTTCCTTGGGGACTTCTAGGTTGTAATTTTTTTTTGTTTTTGTTTTTTTAATAGAATTCAATTGTACCTTATAATTGTTTGCAACTATATTATTCAAAAAACTCTGCAGATGTTTTAGCTATACAGAACCATCCCATTTATTGATGCAAAATTATACTTTGCCATGATTAAATTATTATTCTTTCAAAAATAAAGCAATTAAATTTTGTAAATGAGTTATTTTTGGTAGCCTAAAAATATATCGTATAGTTTAAACAGTGATTATAGCAAGTAATTGTGTAATAAGAAAATGTTAAGTCATGATAATCTAACTTGAACAAAACTTTACAGATTATGTCCTTAATAAACTACCAAATAAGACTTTACTATTAATGAATTTATTGTTTAAAGAATCATTGTTCCTTTATTTTAGTCATTAAAAATAGTAAAACAATGAGAAATTATTTGAAGCATTAAAAACAATCAAATATTAAGCTGTTACATTTCTGTAAAGGGTATTTTGTAAACTAGAAATACTTCAAAATCATTGATAAGGACATATATGTCATTTCACAGTGGCTATAGAAGTTTTATTGCCTAAAAATATGACAAGAAACTAATAAAGATAAAACATAAAATGTAACAAAGAAATGGATACATAAAGCATTGAGTTACAGGCATGTACTCATACTTGAATTGAGTTTGCTTAACCACATGCACTGTAAAAATAAAAATAGCAGAGAGATTAAAACTCAAAATTAGTTTAGGAATATATATGGCAATAAAAAAATATTCTTATTGGACAATATAGTCCACAAATTTTTATGAAAACATATACCATTAGAGACCTTGATTCACATATTTAACTCAGATTAGCATATACGTACTAAAATCATGGTGTATGCAAATATGCTAGCTGCTGCAGTTGAAAGAAAAAAAACTTATTTTAAAGTTGGGGAATTAAAAAATCTACTAGAATGATAAGAAAAATCCACAGACAAGCATAAATTATACTAGAATATAGTATCTTAATTATAAAAATTTAAGAGAAGTAAAATATATCATGACTTCAACACATCAAAGTAAAAGAGGAAAATATCTTCATGAAGAATAAGCCAAGTTCTTGGGAAAGAGGTTGTTTAGATAAGCTCTTAAGTATTAAGACAATTCCTACAGGCAAATATATAAGAGAAAATGTGTTTTAGAAAATGAGTCCGGAATATGATGCATAAGTAAAAAGTGTATTAAACAATACATAAATGGTATGATTGTTTGGAGTTCCATGTGTAAGTAATAAAAGATGAGAGTATGATGGGACTATATTGTAGAAAATCATTGTTTCTGAGGATAGAAATATTGACTAATATAACTGGTGGTGGTGACCCAGTATGCATATTGTAGGTCAAAGAAACATGCTTGGAATTGTTTCAAGGTAATCAGTTTCATGGTATGATGAATGAAGATGGAGATGAGGGATAGAGGCAATAAGTTAGCTGGTCAATAGCAAGATGATACTGTGAGAATAGAGGGGATGGATAGATATGAATGCAATACAGTTAGATATTTTACAGCTGTGCGGCTGATTAAAAATAAAAGATAGGTGAGAAATAGGGATCACTTTTTAATATAGTTGCTCAATGCAATTGTAGGGCAATCATGGAATCTGAAAATTCATGAGGGATTTGTACTGATTTTTAAAAAATGTTAAATTTAATTAAAAATATATTTAGCTTTAATTTCTGATAGAAGATTATGGAGGCAATGATTAAGGTAAAGGTTAAATGAAGTTAGAGGAAGCAGTGTGAAATAAAATCTGAGAAATGCAGTTGAAGTTGACATCTCTCCTCTCTTACTATGCTGTGTATCTCAATGTGTTCTGACAGTGATGAGGGTCAAGAAGAACAGCTGAGATAGCAGGTTGCCACAGTCACTGCAATTTTAATTCAGGATATGATTTGTTTTATTTTCCAAGTCTAAGAATCCATCCAGGAAGCTGGGATGACAGGTAGAGTGGGTGAGTCAACTGATTATTTACACTGACAACCATGACAGTGGGAGAAATGACAGGCATTCATTCTATGCAAGGATTTATCAAGGACAAAACTTTCAAAGGTTAAAGCTGGGGAGAGAAATGTATTCTTGGTCCTTATACTGCACTTAACTCTCTTCTTTTTAGCAATATTTTCCACTTTTTTTGGTGTCATTATCTCCCTTAAGACAACTGTCAAATCTCTATTTCTAATCCAATCTATTCAAATCCAAACCTCATTTTCTACTTGTACTTGGATTGGAGGCATTGCTGTTATATCATCAGAGATTCAAATTGTTAGTAAGTCTGTGAAGAGCTAAGAAGGTTAACCCATAAGCCATTTAGAATTGGCTTATGGGTTAACTAGCATTTTTTAAATGTACAGTTTTTTTGTTACAGTATCTCTATGTAATAGAGAGCAAAAAAGTGAATGAAATGGCAAGTTTGTTTTAACAGGATCTTAGAAATATGTAAAATTAAGCAAAATGAAATCTAAGAAATACAGGCCTATGCCACAAGCAGGGAAAAATATGGTGATAGTTGGAGGGGAAAGACTGTTGAGCTAACTAATATTGTCCAGAAGCTCAAATGGAAAGTAACCTTATATTTCCACATAGCATTGAATCTCAAAGCGTCATGTGGGTTATACACACATATGGAAAATAATAACATTAGAGCCATCAATGAGAAGAAAGTTTGCAGGCAACAAACAAAGTTGCCTAAGATGACATTCCACTCTCTGTATTATAATGAAATGATAACAGAATAAATCAAAAAGTATCTGTTTATCATAGTTCAGGGATAAGATATAACTTGCAATTACCCAAAGTATTAGCTGTGACCTATGAAGGAGAAAAGAGAAACAAAGTTAGATGGTGATTCTCCCATTAATATTTCCTCTCTCACTAATTTCCATCATGAGTAGTATTTTGGGTACTCAAGCAAGTCCAACTCCATTCCCTCCTAAGTGCCTCTCTATTTGCTATTTCCATCAACCTGATAGATTCATTTGCCTTGATTCTTCATGACCAGCATGTTCATCAATTAAGTCTCAGCCTATATTGTATCTATTAAGAGAGACTTTCCTAACAACAGTTTTGAAAATAGCACATAAAGTGTCTTATTTTCTTAACAAAACAATATTTCTTACAAAAATATTGTTATTTGTTTTATTATTAATATATCTTCTCTCCCTACCTCACCTATCCTCCTCCTAACTAACTAAAATTTAAGCCCTATAACAGCAGGAAACTTCCATGACTTATTCATTATTGTATATCTAGCAAGAGTCAGAAGAGCAAGGATTTTACTTGCCTTGTTTACGGCTGGATTCAGTTCATGGGTAAGTGTTCGGCATTAAGAGACACCTAAGAAATACTACTTGAATGAATGAATGAATGAATAACTAGAAATAAGCAAATGTAATAAGTATTTATGAACAGAGTCAGTGAATCTCCATGAATGTCTAAACATAGCTGACAGGAAGAAGGAAAACCACAGAGACGGAGCTATCAAAGGGGTAGGGTGAAAAACAGGAGATTGCAGCATTTGGAAAAATCTTTAGAAAAGAGATGGTTGGCAGCACTGTAAAAGACAAAGAAGATAAGGGCTCAAAATAATCTATCAGTTTTGACAATTAGGAGTCCATTTGGGACAGCAATGTTTTTAAAATGCCAAGTGATGGAAATTTAATATTAAAACTGCAGACTAAACACAAAATGACTCACTTTCTATCCTGTGCTATTGCCCTATCTTTACCCATCCTATTGCCCTATCTTTTCCCATCTCATATATATATATATATATATATATATATATACATCAAGAGGACAGCAGCTTCTTTCAACCTTTTATGAGCTTGCTTTTCACAATAAACTTCCACAATGAGCTTTTTAATCACTAAGGATAAAAAGATTAATGATACATTCAGAGCTGTTTCATGCAGGGGGCAGATATTACAATAGGGAATTTGGATTAAATAATTGCATAAATAGGTAGTACATATGAGAAGGGTTAAAAAAGAGAAGCCAAGGCAACTGTGAGTGTTTCTTAGTGATTAGTCCTGAGTAGGATTGCAATGGAAGACTTCCCTGAGAAAGTTATCTTTCATCTAAGCTTTGAATAAAAATTAATCTAATCAGTACAGAATGGGGGAGGGGAGCTTTACAAGTTAAGAAAAATAAATTAGGACCAAGAAGTCTTAACTGGCTACAAGATCAATATGTGGCACCGATTTGACTTTTAAAATATATCTTCCATTAAAATATATTGAATAACAAAAGGGGAAGTAAGTCTATTGTCCAGTGTTTTAAATATGTTGTATTTAGTACTCATTGCTACTCCTCAAAGAAAACATTGACCAACAATTTGATAACGAGCAAAGTATTAAAATATCCAAACTGATAGAATACAGAGAAGCATTAAGGCTAGCATGCCTGTTTAACACAGAAAAGAGATAAAATAATGATGCACTCTTTCCATATTCAACATGTGACAAGCTTTAAACCACACATTCTACAAGATGGCACAGAAAACCTCATCTATTTTTTCTGATTATAGAGGAATATATCTAGTTTTGGGTGAGAGGTGGTAATTTATAGAAACAAGGGTAGAATCATAAGGAAATTTTTGAGACATGTGAGAAAATATTTTAAGAACAGCAGGATAATCCATGATGATAAATGTTCCTGAGAGTTTAGGAAGCTTTAAAATAATAAAATTCTTCAAAAAAAAAAAAAAAAACACCACTGGGATTTCAAAAGAAAAAAAAAGTGCAAGTTAGACTCTGAGGATATTAATGATGTATATGATTTTAAGGAAAATTGAATGGATATTAAGCATAGCCTATATGTTGAAATTAACCCCATCAAAAAGCAAGATTTCAAGTATAATTTATAAAGATTACCAAAAAATGAAATCTTATTTTTTAATATAAAATATAGCTTTAAAAAAGTAAATTTTTTGTCCCTCTAAAATCCCAGTCAATCCCAGTCTAACCTGGTTTTCTAGCTGAAAACATCTAAAAATCATTGGGCAAAATGCAAAAAGTAACTACCTGAGGATTCTGAAAATACTCAGAAAGAGTGGATTGCGAAGGAGAGTTAAAACTTGAAGACTTGGTGGGGGAGAGGGGAAAATTACTCTCTTTTCCCTTGCTTTTTTCTTGTTTTCATTGAAAGTGAACCCCAGTTGCAAAAGTACAGGCAGCCATGTAGTAGTTGTTAAGACATGAAGAGAAACCTTATTTATTTTCTGGCTAGAGTAACCTGGAAAAGGGGTCCCTGTCAGCAGGAGAAAACAGGAAGCACTCTGGATAGGAGAGAAATGGAGAAGGAAATTTCAAAATTCTGTCTCTGAAACTGTACAAATTCCTGTCTCACTTCTGAGCTGCACATTCACATACCAATTCAAAACTGGATAGCAAAAGCTTTGAGGATGGAAATATAATATAAAATAACTTCCAGACTAATATCTGTGTGACACATTCATGAAACAAATTAAAAGTAGCATAACAAAGTCTTAAAGAGTAATACTGACATTTGAACCACCATCCAGAGTGGGTGATGAGATGAGATAGGACATGTGGTCAAAACCTACAAGACAAAGCAAAACAAAACAAAACAAGAGCAACAATCTCTAAAAGATTTTAACAAGAATCAATGTTTATACAGTATACCTTTGGGAATCAGGAAAACATGAGCAATTCTCAAAAGAGACAAGAGATCCCAGTCATGAGAACTCAGAGGTCAGAATTATCAAAGACTTTAAAGCATTCACTAAATTATGTTTTAAGATAAAACAGAAATTAATGGAAGATATAAATTACAAAAATAACCCAGAGGCAATTAAAGAAATGGCAGTACAGTATCATCCAAAAAATTAGTAGATGGACTCAAGAGCAGGATGGAAATTTTGAGAGGAAAAAGTTAGTAAACTGGATGACAGATCATTAGAAATGATCTAACCAAAAGAATGGAGAAAAAAAGAATCAGAAACCTAGACTAAGGGCCTGCTGGGATAATATCAAAAGGATAACACTAATGTCATTAGAGTTACAGAGGGCATGGAGAAAACAATGGGGTAGAAAACATTAGAATATAATGGCTGAAAACTACACAAGATTGGTGAAAAACATACATTTATATATTTTCAGATGCAATAAAATTAGTGAATTCCAAAGTAGACATATATATTTTTACACACACACACATGCACATATAATGTGTATACACATGCATATATATAATGTATATGCATGATATACGTGTGTATATATGAATATATATTTTGGAAAAAGCTAAAAAAAGTGACATGTTGCCTATTGGTATCAAAAATTGGAATGTTTGTGGATTTCTTATCAAAATCATGGAAGCCAGAAGACAGAGGAACATCTTTAATGTTCTGAAAGTAAAAATCATCAACACAGAATTCTATACACAGAATTATGTACTAGAAAGGAAAGCAAATTAATGACATTCTTGATGAAGAAAAACTAAGAAAATGTATTTCCAGAATAAATGCATAAGAAAAGATTAAAAACAATTCTACATTCTAAAGGGACATAATATCAAAGGGTCACTTGAAACTACAAGAATGAAAAAATAGGAAAAGCAAAAAAAAAAAAAAAAGTAAATATCTGAGTAAATACAAAAGACTGTTTTTATACTCTCAAGTTATTTAAAATATATATGACCATTTAAAGTAAAATTTATAAAAATTGTTATATTAAGTAAAGGGAACTATATGTTTGAAAAGTGTCCACATTTTGCTTGAAGTTATAAATATTAACATCAACTAGATTGTAAAAGTTCTGATATGTATATTGATATCACTAGAGGAATAAGAAAGAAAGAAGGAAGGAAAGAAGGAAGGAAAGAAAGAAAGAAAGAAAGAAAGAAAGAAAGAAAGAAAGAAAGAAAGAAAGAAAGAAAGAAAGAAAGA